>NW_028274815.1:114833191-115208191 GCF_037043125.1 Eumetopias jubatus
CCCCCCCTCCCGCGGCACCACCCTCCACACACACACACACACACACACACACACACACACACACATACACACACACACACACACACACACACACACACACACCGCCCAGCCGGCCCGGGGGCGGGAGCGCGAGGCGCCCGGGACAGGCAGCCCCGGGGCGGGCGGGGGGGGGGGAGGCTCGGGCTTCGGAGCAGCCGCCTGCTGGCTGGGGGAGGGGACGGGAGGACGGAACATGCTGGGGTGAGCTGCCCGGGACAGCCCGCCCGGCACCGCCACGGCCCGGGCAGCGGCGCAGAGGGGGGCAGGGACGCCCCGACCCCGGAGCGCTGCCTGGGCGGGCCGGGGCGGGCGGGTGAGCAGGGACGCGTGCGCCTCGGGCGGGCCAGACCCACGGACAACCTCAGGGACACACGTTCGCACATACATCCACACCCCCCCACCCCGCCCCCGCCCGCCCCGAGCCCCGCGGTGGGACCGGCCCGCGGCCGCCGCGCGCGCACTCACCGAGCCCGTCTTGACCGGCACATACACCACTTGGCCCATCTTGGGTTCCCGGCCGCTGCCCAGGCGGAAGCCCTTGGAGCGCACCCAGAACTGGAACTTGCCTTTCTCGCCGGCCGCCGGGCCGCTGCCTGCGCCGGTCCCGCCGCCGCCCTGCAGGACCTCGGCGATCCGCTGGTATTTGCTGCGTGTCACCGTCTTGGTTTTGGCCGAGTCGCCGTAGGTGCGCAGGCACCAGTCCCGGAACTGGCGGCCCAGCTCCGAGTCCCCGGGGCTGCGCTCGCGCTCCCAGCCCCCGCGCAGCAGCAGCGTCGGCTTCGGCATCCTCCCGCCGCGCCCGGCGCCCTCGGGGGCGGGCCGGCCGCCGGGCCGCCCGGTGCCGGGACTGGGCTGGGCTGGGCCGGGCCGGGGCGCGCCGCGGCCCGGGCTGTCCCGCGGTGTGGCTCCGGCGCGGCTGCTTGATGGGCACGGGCGGCGGCCGGACGCGCGGGGCTGCGGCGCGCTCTGTCCTGCTCGGGCGGCGGCAGCGGCGGCGTTGGCGGCGGCGGCTCCGGCTCGCCTCCTGCTCCGCCTCCTCCTCCCCCCCGGCCGGGATGCGGGAGCGATGGAGGCAGCTCCGGGCCCGGAGGTGCAGAGGGGGCGGGCCGCCCCGCGGGCGGCCGGGGGAGGCGGGAGGCGGGGAGCGGCTCCGGGCGCGGGGAGCGAGACCGAGCCTGGGCGCGGGCGGCGGCGGCGGCGGCGGCGGCGGCGGCGGCGGCGGCTGTCAGCTCGCGCGGCTCATCCTGCTCCTGCTCTGGCTCCCGCTGCCGCTGCTCTTCTTCCTCCTCCTCCTCCTCCTCCCGCGCCCGCCTCCACCACGCCGCGGGATCCCACCTGTTAGAGCGTCGCAGCCTTCGCCGCCGTCCCCCCCCCTCCCTCCAGCGCCCGCCCGCGGGGCCCAGACCCCGCCCCGGCCCGGCCCCTGGGGGCGCGGGGGTTGCCGCGCCCGCAGCCGCCGAGAGGGCAGGAGCCGCAGGCGCGCAGTGCCCAGCCCAGGGACCGAGTTCCCTCCGGCCGGGGCCTGGCCCCGAGCCTCGCAGGCCGCCCTCCGCCCGGACCCGGCGGTCTCGCAGGGAGTAGGGCGCAGACCCCGCCCGGCCACACGCGTTCCGGCCTCCCCGGGCGGCCCCGCCTGATTTTAGCCCGGCGCGGGCGGTACAGGGCAGGCGCCCTTCCCTCCCTCCCGCAACTGGCCTGATTTCTCCGGTGCGAGCCCAGCGCCAGAAGAGCAGTGTTCCCCCGGGGAACCCCAAACCGCCGCCCTTCGGGGGCCCAAACTTCCTTCCCTCTCCCGTCACCCCGAATTCCCTGAAGTTTGGCCGGCCTTACTTCTGCCAGCCCCACTGCTCTGGGACAGCCCCAGGCCCCAGGGAAGTTGTCAACATTGGCCCGTGGCCTCACTCAGGCCAACCCCACCAAGGCTTCAGGCCACACGCAACACACCCACAAATTCATCCCAAGACATCGTGCCTTCACGGGTGCACCGAGACCTGGAATCTCTTGCTGAGTAAACTGAGGTGGCTCCCTATCCCCTTCCTCTCTGGGCAAGACTGACCTTGCAGAGAGCTGGCCCCCTCCCCCTTAATGCAATCAGGAACATAAATAAAGGCACAGGCCAATTCCCCGGACTTTCTGCCCTCCTTTCCTAACCGGTAGTGAGGAATCACTTGGCCTCTCTCCTTAGTGTTCCGAGGCCCACTGCTGTGTTCCCAGGCCACTCCTGCCGGCAAGTTCCCACTCAAACTGGAGGCCCAGATTTTGACCAGTGCAGGGCCATTTTCTGTCTAGGAACCAGAGGTTACTCTGTCCCAAGGTCCCCCACCCTGGAACCTACAGTATGCCATGTCCTGGCATCTCAGAGGCAGAGGGGATTGGCCCATTTTGCAGATGAAGCCCTGGGGCCTGAAGAGGTAGCCTGACCTGCTCAAGGTCATGCAGGGAGGAGGGGAGGGTTTCAGCCCAGGGCTGTCTGTCTCCTGCTACCACATCACACAGGAAGTCTCTTCTTGCCATCCCACGGGGAAGAATCCCCACACTGTATGTGCCTGCCTCGCTTATCCCAGTAGACAGGCAGTTCCAGATCCTCAGGGCCCATATCTGACTCATCCCTACAAGCCCAGGCCCTAGCACAGTACCAGGTACACAGTAGGTGCCAATAAATGCTAAAAGAACCAAAGAGGTCTTCCAAGTCCCAACCTCACTCTGCATTTCACATAGAAGATTTATTTTTAGATAATTTACATTTCCATGTTACTTTATATACACCAACAACTCCATAGTCATTTTTCCTGTTCATCTTCCCAAAAGCTCTTTTTGGTTCCAGGCTGGCATGCCCATTTTTCAGAGATGACCACTGGGGCTTAGAGGGGGGAAGGCACTGCCTAAAGGCCACCCAGCCCCAGAGGTGCAGGGGCTTCTGCATGATTTGGAAGCCTATGCCTTGACTTTTCCAATATATCCCTTGACACTTGCTCCCACAGCTGACTTCCTTCCCAACAGGAAGAGTGCCCTTGCCCAGGCATGCTTTGCTGACCACTCTCAGCAAAGGTGCCGTGGTGCCTAGGTGGTGGGGCCCCATTTGAGCGAGGGTCTCTCTCTTCAGTTCCAAGACCCACTTCAGTAACCACTAAGCCAGACCACCCATCCATGCAATCTGGGTCTTTGCCTGCCTTTCAGAATCTAGAAACCTGGTTACCAGTCTTGCGCTGAGTTCTAGTGTGGCAGAAGGTATCAGCGCAGTGAAAAGAACATAGGCTTCCGGTAGAGTCAAACAGATTTGGGCTCGAATCCTGACCACTATTTGCCGTGGGCATTCTTCACGCCCCCCGGGCCCAGTTGGCTGCTCCCCAACGGAGTAAACCCATCAATCCACCCTTCACTGAACCCCAACTTCATCTTCTATTTAGTGGAAAGGGTGTCATGGACGTAAAGTTCAACGGAATAATATACATGAAAGTGACTGGCATATAATAGGTGCCCAATAAATGCCATTTTCTCCTTCCCAGAGGCTGCAAAGTGTTCAAGGAGGAAAATGGGCATTGTTGATACTTACTGTGTTTCATTCATTCAACAAACATTTCTTGAGCAGCCATTATGCACCAGGTGCTGGGGATATAGCTCTGGGATCCTTGCCTTTGTGGAGCTAACTAATGGGGGAAGATGGCCACGGAATATATCAGCTATCAATAATTAGCTTGTGGGAGGAGGGGTACCTGGCTGGCTCAGTTGGTAGAGCATGCCACTTGGGGTTGTGAGTTCAAGCCCCACACTGGGGTAGAGATTACTTTTAAAAAATTGAAAAATAAAATCTTAAAAAAGAATAATAATTACACCTTGGGGAAAGGGCCTTGATGGAAATAGAGAGCTGAAAGAGCAGATGGACACGAGGGACTGCTCTTCTCCGGGCGCCAGGAGCATGACCAAGCCTGGGCGCAGGCGGCGGCAGCGGGGGGATGAGGGAAGACCCCTCTGAGGTGGCATATTTGAACAGTGAGTTAAATGACAAGGAGCCATCTACGCTACATTCTGAGGGAAGAGCATGCCAGGCAGAGGGAACAGCATGTGCAAAGGCCCTGAGGTGGGAAAGAGATTGGCATTTTCCAGAAGCTGAAAGAAGGCCAGTGTGGCCAGAGTGAAGTGAGTGAGGAGGGGTTAGAAGGCAGGAGACAGTAGGAAAGACTTCGAATTGCATTCTAAGTGTGATGCAAAGCCACTGGTGAGTAGTAAAGAGGGGAGAGACTGAGGAGTAAAGAGGAGGTGAGGGGTGGAGGCCCTGGGGTCTGGGGTCAAGGGCCATGGAGGTCAGAGGCCTTGTTTTCTCCTCCCGTATGTCAGCTTACTCTATACTAGGCACATCTCAGTCTCGTGCCCCAAAAAGTACCAGGCAAAAAGTGGAGGTGGCTGAGCAGAATGAGAGAGGCCTACTGCAGCCCAAACCCACTTCTGCCAAAACAGATCCCTGGACCTCTAGCCTATTCGTATCAGCGGCGTCCTTTAACGGGGGGCGGGGGGGGGGGGGGTCCTGCCCCAGAGCATGCTGGGTGGGAGGTGAGTTTCTCACAAAGTCCAGCTTGGGGAGGGGGGCAGTCATGGTCCTAGGGGGCAACTGCTCTTCTTTTCTTCCCATCCCAGCCACCTGCTGAAAGGACAAAGTAGACTGTCCCATTAATCAAGGTCAGTAGAGCCCTGGGATTTGTTTCTCTACCCTCAGTCCAGATGTCCGAGGGAGGCTGGAATTGAAGCACAAGGAACTCAGGCCCCCAGGGCTCACGTCCACTTGGGATGCTGACAGGAATGTCCTGGGTCACAAGAGGTTCCAACGCAGGGTCTGCAGAGAGTATCCAATACAAACTCTGCCTTTTACAGATGGGTAAGCTGAGTCCCGCAGAGGGGAAAAGGCTCAGAGCCACGGGTGGAGCCTTTCCCTGATTTGGCCCAGATCACCCGTTTTTCACTAAGCTCTGACGCTGGGCCCAGGGGAGTGGGAATGCCTACACCTCAGAGGCGAGGTGGCCCCACCCCAGCCTGGGGTGGGGCATGGTGACCCAGGCCCCACCGAGGCCTGTCCACCAAAGACTGGGGGGAACAGGAAGGCCCTGGAGCCTTGGGAAAAGGTGGTTGCCACTGCCGGGAGCTGGTGCCCCTTCTGCCAAGAGCACGTGCAGCCATCGTCCCCTCCCACTCCAAAGCACCTCCCCATCCCCCTGCAGTCGGCCTGTGCGCGCACCCCCCCGCCCCCCCACCCTGCCCCAGGTCCACCTCTCCCAGAAGGGCTTCCTGATCCCTTGGTTTGGCTCCGGGGCTCCCATGGTTGCTCACAGACTCCTGGGCTCTCCCCATCCTTGCTGTCACCACTACAGCCTCACGTTTGCCTGGTTACCTGTACCTACCAGGGCCCAGCACAGGAGCTGAGGTTTAGCAATTATTGAATAAATGAATACATTTTTTAAAAAGTGAGGGAATGAATGAAAGAATAAATGGGCTGGTTCTAAAAATGCACAGCTCAGATGGAGGTCGACGGCATTTTGCACCATACTCCTCGCCACACCCTTACCTTCGGTGTGGTGCTCGGGGCAGGCTCTGCTGACGGGTGGCCTGACGCAGGTTCCTTGCTCCAAGCCTCGGTTTGCAACGCTGGTGAAGTGGGGACAGTATATATCCCTAACTCACAGGGCTACTGTGAGACTAAGCACTCAATAAACGGTAGCTCTTATGATGACCATGTCTGTCAACCACGTGTTGGGACATTCCGTTGTGAGTGTCCTGTGTGTGTCAGTCGCCACGCATGGTGTGGGGAACACAGCAATGAATGAGACTGACCTGGACCCAGCCCTCATGAAGCTCAGGGAATAGCTGACGTTTCAAAGACAATGACAGACGGGTTGAGAATTAGAAAACAAAAAGTTACCACGGGAACACAGGGCAGGGAGACTCGGTTGAGCATCGCTGAGAAGCCCTACCCAAGGGCTCCTAGGACAGAGGTGTTCAGGGCAAAGAGCAGAGGAAACAGAATAACGTCTCCACACCCACAACGGCCCATGCCATGGTGCCCATGGAACCGCAGTCCACTGGAAAGTGTTCTGCCTGCCTCACAGAGCTTGAAAAGCTTTTGAGTCCAGCATCTCCCTTCTCCAGAAATGAAAGCGTCAAGAGACAAGAAATTTCATTCAAATGTCACCTCCCCAGAGGAGCCCTCCTTGACTGCCCTTTTCAAAATAGCCCACCCCCACCACCGCAGTGATTCTATCCCCTTGCCCTGCTCTGTTCATCTCCACAGACCCAGCACCACCTTGCAGTCTAGGGATTTATTTGTTTTCTTGTTTCTGTTCATCTCATGCACGGGGATGCATGTTCCGAAAGGGCAGAGACTCTCTCGACGGCAGTATCTCCAAGTCCTCACAATGGCCTGGCACATAGTAGGTGTTCCATACGTTGCTGTTGAATAAATGACTGAGGAAACCCCAAGTGTGTGTGTGTGTGTGTATTATAACTAAAATTGCAATGAGATCCAAGAAGATTTATGTCAAATTAGAAAGGAAGGAGGCTTGTCTTTCTGTTATTAATTTTGTCTATTGCCAGTCACTTCCCTTCATCAAGCCTCAGCTTCCCCACGTGTAAATGGAGCCGGTGCCTGCTTCGCAGAATCATCGTGAGGCATCAGTCAAATGTAGTGCGAAGTGCCCAGATGGGGCCTGGCACACAGTAGGTGCAATTCTATTATTCTGATGGTGCCCTTGGTGGGAGAGGCTTATGGAGGGGACCCCCTGGGCCTGAGCCTTCCTGCATGACACAGAGGAAGCTGACACTGGATCTGTCTCGTCACTTGAACTTGCCAGTAATTTATTGATGCTGGATGCTGGCACCTAGCAGCTCGCCGGGTCAGCCTCGGGGAGCAGGTGTGGGGCCAGCGGGACCTACCCCCAGTCTCAGGCCGGCAGAGCGGGATGGGGAGAATGAATCCGCGTGGTCCAGGAAAACTGATAGGTCAGCCCTTACAAATCCTCTGCTATGTGCCAGGCACGGAGGGACTGGGAAAAAAATCCAGGTGGGTCCCTACCCGGCCTGAGCTCATAGAGGGTGAGATGGACATAATTTCTAATTTGAATAACAACAAAAACAGTGGTGGGAACTGCATGAGATCCTATATGCCAGGAACTTTTTACATATAACCACATCGAAGCCTCATATGAGGCCTTGTTCATATTTTATATTTGTCATCAAGGAGAGGTCAAATGATGTGCTCAAGGTCACACAGATAGTGAGTGCCACAGGGAGAATTTGAACCCAGATCTGACCAGCTCCAAGGCCCAGGTACATGAGACTACTACCCTGCCCCCACCAGGCAGGTTGGGTTAAGGTGTGTGTAAAAAACAAACTAACTAACAACTAACTAATAACTAACTAACAACTAACTAACTAACTAACTAACTAACTAAAGGGCTCTGGGAGTTCAAAGTAAGAAGTGAGTAGAGGCTCATTCCACTGAATGAGGCTGAGGCCTCTAGTTGGCTTTCAGATGATGGGTGGAAATAACAAACAGGAAGTGTGATTCAGAGCAGGGAGACATCCCGAGCAAAGGCTTGAAGGTAGAAAGGGAATGGTGTGTTTGGAGTGTGGTGGGCATGGCCACCTGGGTGAGCGTAGGTGCCCTGTAAGGGGGCAACGGGCATGCTGGGGCCCTGAATGCCTGGCCAGGCTTTTGACCATGGGGACCCATGGGAGGTTATTGAGCAATGAAGCCACTGTTTCCCCCTGACCTCGGTATTCGAAGAGACTGGCCGGTTAGGTCAGAGAGAGCCTGGCATATAAGCACATCTGACGTCAGGCCCAGCTTCACCTCCCTCCACCCCCCTTTCATCAGCCCTCGGGGCTCGGCGTGCTCACTGGCTCCAGAACACATCCTGCTCACTCTCCCCTCCGTGTCTTCGTTCTCACAGATCCTTCCTCCTGGCGTGCCCACTCGGTCCACCGCAGTCCTACTCACTGCCAGCCTCCCTTCCAGGCTCCTTCCTCCGTGAAGCCCACCCTGACCCCCACAGCCCTCAGGTGCATGCCTCAGCCTCAGAGGCCAGGGCGAGGCCAGGGCCCATCCTCCAGTCAAAGCTGCAGTGCTCGGGGCACCTGGGTGGCTCAGTCGGTTAAGCGTCTGCCTTTGGCTCAGGTCATGATCCCAGGGTCCTGGGATCGAGCCCCACATCGGGCTCCCTGCTCTGCGGGAAGCCTGCCTCTCCCTCTCTCACTCCCCCTGCTTGTGTTCCCTCTCTCACTATCTCTCTCTCTGTCAAATAAAAAAAAAAGCTGCAGTGCTCACCAGCCACCGTGGTCAGCGGTCACTTTCACCTGCCAAGCAACATCTTTCTCCCCGGTCATCTGAAGTTCCTTTGAGAAACTGCCCTTTCCCCATATTCGGAGCATGTAGCTGGAGCATGACTGACCTGAACACTGGCCATCGAAGACATCCCATCCCCTAGACCAAAGTGACTGTGGCCAGATTTCCGACAGCACTACTTGAGCCCCTGGATTCAGTCATGCTTGAAGGCCCTTTTCATTTTCATCTTGGTCTCTTTGTGCTGGATTTCTTACAAACCAAAGATCCTTGTCAGATGGACCATCTGTTCAATGCAGTTTGGGTCTCCTCTGGTCTGGCCCAGACAGCAGTACCAGCCTCCTCACTGGACTCCTGGCCTATAGATTTTCCCCTCCACCCCAACCCAAAGGGTCTCCTCTCTCAGTTATGACCTCTATTATGCCCCACAATGAACTCCTTGGCTTAGCATTCAAGGCCTTTCACTGTCTTGTTCCAGCACCCTCCACCACCCCCACCCCCCGGCTCTGCCAGACACACTGAAGTCTCCATCCCCTGCAATAACAAACCCTTAACACGACTGACTCGTATGTTCTGTTCCCACCCCTGGGGCTGCCCTTCCTCTCTAATTCTCTTCTGGAGAACTCCTACTCATCCTTTAAAAGCCTATTTGACTGTTCACTTCTCTGCCATACTTCCCTTGACCCTCAGGCAAGGTGAGAGGTCTCTTCCCCCAGCACCTCAAGCTCCCCGGATGGTCTCCTTCAGAGCAATGACCATACGGTGTGGTCATTATCTTTGACTTGGCTACCTTCTCTCCAGAGAAGGAGCTCCTCAAAGACAGGATCGTGTCCTGTCCATTTATCTCCCAAAGGGCCCGTTAACAGTCGTCAACTTATTGACTTACTGATAGGAGTTCAGCTTGAGGTTGTGAATCGTTAGGTAACACTTTCTGCTGGTCAACTCTTCCAGTTAACCACTGACTGGGTTTTCTTTACTTCAGAATTTCTCAGAACCTTTCATGTGCTCGTGGGCACTGTGAACCTCTGTCCCAGCTTCAAATCATCTTACCCAATTGCCCCATTTCAGGAATGACGAGGGACAAGAGAGGGACAAGGGCTCATCCAGGCAGTTGACAGCAGAACAGGGCCTGGGGCCCAGCTCTCTCCTCTGCCTATTTGCCCCTGTACACCTCAGGCCCCCGCCTGGGACCAGTCACCTCTGTAGCAAAATGTCAAGAGTGAGGGTCTCTGGAGCCAGACTGCCTGCATTTGAGTGTTCTACCCCCTCTCACTAACTGTATGACCTTGGCCAAGTGACTTAGCCTCTCTGAGTTTCCATTTCCTCATTGGTATGGTGTTGACCATAGCAACACCCGCCTCATGGGGTAGCTGTGAGGGTTCCAGGGAAGTGGTCCACCTAGAAGCACTTAGCACAGTGGCCAGTGCACAGTAGGCCCTCAATACGTTGCCACCAGCGTCTCTATGACCTCAGCTTTCTCAGGAAGTACTGGGCACGCTGAGCACTGACACCTTGGGGGAGCTGTGGGTCTCTCTGGAGAAAGAGGCCAACCAGATGCTAGGTCCAGCCCAAGCTGACCTCCTCAGGGTTTGAATACAGGTCTTAGCACCGGGCCTGCTCATCCAGATGTCCAACTCTTCGTCCTCCTGGATTTGAAAAAGACATTTTTGTTTAGAGGCATTTTCCCCCACTTCATATTGGCTCCATAAATTGGATTTTGTTGAGTGGTTTCTGACAAGCAAGTCTAACAGGCATGTGTGTGGAGGAAATGCAAGGCTGCCTCTGGCCACGGGGGTGGATCCGAGGCCTTGGGTTCTGCCGGTTGCTGGCCGCGAGCTCAGTTCCCCGACAGCTGCATCCTGGGGAGAGTGTGTGTCCTTGGGGTGATCCAGAAGGACTTCTTCCCCAGGGAATTCTTTCCAGAGGTTTCCCAGAACCTTCCCTTAGAGGGAAGGCCCTAATGGCAAGTGGTCTGGCTACCTACCCCACCCTACCAAGCAAAGGAGCTTCATGGGTTCAGATTCATGGGGGGGTGAGTGGAGTCTGCCTCTGAGTCTCCTGCCCCCAGCTCCGTCCCCTCCACAATAATGGACAAGGACCATGAGGTGGATCACAGTGCTTCTCCACATCTTCAGGCATCTGGACAAGGGGAGGCTGATGTAGCAAAGCAGGAGAGATTTCAGCTAGACAACAGGAAGGACTTCCTCCTGCCAGATAGCACAAACCTGGGCTATGTATGACCTTGGAAAGAATATTCAATTAGGAGTCAAGACAGCTTTGGCTGATGATTACTGTGGGACTTTAGGTCAGTGCCTCATTTTCTCCTGTTGGTTTTCTCATCTACAAGGTGGGGATTATAATTTCTATTCACTACAGAGGATTTCAAATGAAGACAGTGAGATGAAGCCTTGAGGCCAGTGGCAGGAGGCTGGATCAAATGACCTCCTACGTTCCTTCTCCTTTCTTGTTTGGAAGGGATTCCCAAGGCTATGGTCCTGGTCTAAGGCCCAGGGACCCACGGTGAAGTGTGAATGGGTGTGTGTGTGTGTGTGTGTGTGTGTGTGCGTGTGTGTGCTACATAGTAGGTGTTAAGTTAACAATTTATTTTTCCCCCTTCTCTTGGGCCACTCACCAGTTGCAGAAAGAGCCACGGACAGATGTTAGAAAGCCCGGATTCTAACCCTGGGTCTGCCCCCAGCTTGCTTTGACCTTGGCCATGTCTCTTACCCAAATGAATCTCAGTTTTCCCATCTGTATCATGAGGAGTTTGGATGGTTTCCAAGATCACATCTCTCTTGAAACTGGGAAACCCATGACTGACCCAGGGAGGTCTGACCCCTGCTCTCCCACCTTCCCCACCAGCCCTCACTGGCAGTTCCGGATACACGGATCTTCCTTTGCTTCCTTGAATTTGCCAGGGCCTTGGGAATGGGCTCAAGCCCCTCTCACAAGACGTGTGACCCTGGATGTGTCACTCCCTCCCACCCCAGGGCCTTTGCCCAAACCCTTCCCCTCTTGCCATGAGTTCACCTGATTGATTCCAACTCATCCTTAGAGTGGCCAGCCTGGGTGGAGTCCTAGAGGGAGGCCCTGGGATGGGTGGGCTTCGCAAGCCAAGGAGAACCTGGGCAGTGTGTGCCAGGGGAACGCACAGCTAGAGCCCCCATCTCCCCTGGGGCGGGATCCTGGGGGTAGCTGACTTGGTAATCACACCAATTGCCTAGTGCCTCCTGGGTAAGCTCTGTCGAATGGGTGGTGTGCCAGGCATTCTGCTGTCGCTGGGCCTCTCGGCAATCAGGAGCACCACTCTGCAGGTGAGGCTCTGAGTGCGGAAGGTCTTGCCCCAGGCTGCACAGGTCTGTCTGAAACGTTCCTCTCCTCCAGGGATGGGGATCCCAGGGACCATGTGTCCCTCCTCCAGCAGCCAGCACCTGCAGCAGACCCTGGAAGGCAGGTGAGACCGAAGGGAATGGAGAACATGAAGCATCTTGCCCAGGGTCTCACCAGGCAGAAACAGAGCAAAGAAGGGTAGCTTCTCTGTGGCTCCCAAAGCTCCCAAGAGTGGAAACTTAAGGACCCTCATTAGGGCTCACGGACTCCAAGCTACCCCTTTTACAGATGGAGAAACTGAGGCCCAGAAAAAGGATGAGCTACATCCAGGGCCACCAGGCAGGTAAGGCACAGACCAGAACCCAGCAGGGCAAATACAAAGGCCCTGAGGCCGGCACAAAATATGAACTAAGGCCAATAGGATGAAGGGAGATGAAGCTGGAGAGGGGGGCTCAGGCCAGACCAGGCAAGGAATTTGGGCTCTAGGCCACAGCAATGGGAAGTGATTGGACCAGAAAGGTCTATCCAGCACTGGGCCTGCAGGAGGGCAGGAGGGGCATAGGGAGGCCTGGGAGACGACACGGGCACTGTTCCTGTTTCCCAACTTCCAGACCTTCTGGCCCACCTGCCGACTCCGCATCACCACTCCAAGCCTGAGGTCCCGATTTCCACTCCCAAATTGGTCCTTCCCACTGCCTCCCCCTCTCAGGAAACACCAACTCCATTCTTCCCATTGCTCAGCCAGAAAGCCTGGAGTCACCCTTACCCTCCACCCTCCTGTCTCTCGCCCTGCCACCTGACGCGTCAGCAAACCTCTTCAGCTCACCTTCGAAATATAACCAGAATCTGACCACTTCTCCCTGCCCTGCTGCCGCACGCCCCCGCCCCCACCCTGGCCCACAGTGTACCCTCCGAAAGACAGCTGGAGGGAAACTGTCCCTCCCCTGCTCTGAGGCCTCTTGTGGCTCCCCGCCTCCCTCTGAGTGAAGTGCTGACCTTGACCTTGGCCCTTCATGTCCTGGCCTCCCTGTGCCTGTCCGGCCCTGTGGTCCCCAGTGCGTCCCCCTCTCTCCTCCTGGCCGAGTCGGTGTTCGTGCCCCACGGTATTTGCCCGTGCTGCCCCCTTCCCGGGGCTCTGCAGGGCCGGCTCCATCACCCGCTCCAGGTCATCCGATGTCACCTTCTCAGGCTCCTGGGACCACCACCCTAGTTAAAAATGACAATCCCTTCTCCCCCCACTCACACATCCCTTTCTCAGCTTCGTTTTCTCCGTAATTCACCTCACTTTCTAAGATTCTAAGACACTATTTACTAGGCCCATGCTGTGGCTCGTTCTCCGCCCCCTCGACTGCCTCACCCCACATCAGGGCTTCAGCTTCCCCAGGGCAAGAGTCTTAGAATCACCGGGGCCAAGAGCGGTGTCCGGGCCACAGTGGTTAAATTCGTGTGGTTCTAACAAGGTGGGAGGCCGCCTTAATCTCCTCTCACGGGAGGAGGGAACAGAGGTTCAGGGAGGATGGAGATCCGCCTGAGGTCACGGGGCCAGGACACCGTGGGGCTGGGACCTGGACCCCGGTGGTGGCTTGGGCTGGGAGCAGGCTGGAAGCAGAGGCTGTGGCGGGGGGGGGGGGGGGGGGGGGGGGGGGGCGGAGCGGCTCCTGCCAGCCCGTGTGGCCAGCCCTCCCCGAGGAGCCACGGCGCCCAGCAGGGAGAGGGCTCCAGGGCGGTGGTGTAAGAGGGGCATTGGGAAAGGCCCAGGGGCACCAGGTCCATTCTACAGTTGCCCGGTCCTCAGAGCCTGAACAGCCATGAGTGAGAAAGGAAGTCAGCAGGATCCAAAATAGGTCTGTGTTTTGGGAAGTGAAACTGGGTGCTGGGGACATGGCCAGGGGGAGACCTGGGCCTCCTGGGTTGAGGCTGTTGGGGTAGGGAGTCTTCCCCTGCCTCCTCAGCCCAGGAAGGGTGGGTCTCGGGGATGGGCTCAGGCCCCTCTCACAAGCATGTGCCCCTGGACCTGTTATGTCAGCTCTCTGACACTCACTCTTCTCATCTCTAAAATGGGACTAAGGTATTGGGGACTGGAAAGGTACAGTAAGACCGTGTCCTGAAGCCCGAGGCTGTTGTTCCAAAGATGGTAAGAGTTACCGTTGGTATTCCAGATCCACTGCAGTGCCTCCTCCTCCAGGAAGCCTCCCCAGATCCTTAGATCAGAATGACTCTCTCCTTCTCTTTAACGTCTGTGTTTCTGTTCACATGTGTCTTTTCCACCAGAGGAGGCAAGGACCCCATCTGAGTCCTCTTAGTGTCCCCAGTGCCCAGTACAAGGCCTGACATGTGGGAGATGCCACAGCCTGGGACTGAATGGGGGGACGAGGGCAGAGGCTTATGTACACCCTTGAGGGTCTGATATCTGCACCCTGAGAGCCAGCACCTCAGGGTGGCCTGGAGTTGTGGCAAGAGGAGGGCTCTGAGGGTAGGTGAGTTATATTTCCTCTGAGGCTCCAGTTTACTCATTCATAAAATGGGGACCCTTGGAAAATAGGCCCCACAGCTTCTCTGTTCTGGATCAATGAAACACAGGCCAACCGACATGCTACCCCAGATGCCTCAGAGTGTGCCTGGGGCAGGGCTGCCCCAAAGTGGGATCCTTCAGACCCAGGGGGGCTTGCATTCTGCTTGTTCCAGCCCCTGTCCTGCTCTGATGAGAAGCAGGCCTTCAAAGCTGGAAAACTCCCCAAGGGTAGCTGGGGGCTTGCCACCTAATGAAATCAGGAAGCTCTAAAGAATGATGGAGTCAAAGAGCCCAGATGTCCATCAACAAATGAATGGATAAAGAAGATGTGGTTTATATATACAATGGAATATTACGCAGCCATCAAAAAAATTGAAATCTTGCCATTTGCGACGACGTGGATGGAACTAGAGGGTATTATGCTGAGTGAAATAAGTCAATCAGAGAAAGACAATTACCATATGATCTCACTGATACGTGGAATTTGAGAAACAAGGCAAAGGATCATTGGGGAAGAGAGAAAAAAATGAAACAAGATGAAACCAGAGAGGGAGACAAACCATAAGAGTCTCTTAATCTCAGGAAACAGACTGAGGGTTGCTGGAGTGGATGGGGGGTGGGAGGGATGGGGGAGCTGGGTGATGGACACTGGGGAGGGTATGTGCTATGGTGAGTGCTGTGAATTGTGTAAGATTAATGAATCACAGACCTGTACCCCCTTTATTATATGTTAATAAAAATAAATTAATTAAAAAAAAGAATGATGAAGTCATCAGTCTGCAAGAACATGTACATCATCCAGGTTTTACAGATAAAGCCCAGAGAGGTTAGGCTACTTGTCCAAGATCACACAGCACATTAGGGCAGAGCAGGTAGGTGCCCAGCCCTCCTGATTTTCAGTCCCAGGGCTCAGTCAGCACATCTTACAGTCACCGCGTGTCCACAAAGTGAGAGTGAGGCCGCTCATCCTATAGACGAAGACCTCAGGCTTCCAGAAGCAAAAGGTCTTTCCCCCAGAGCCTCCACCCTTGGAGCTTCTCAAGGGCTCCCTGGGTCCCTTGGAGGCTGGGCCTTCAAACCCAGGGACTACCGCAGAGCTGAGGCTTCTCCAGGAAGGATCCCAAAGGGTCTGTGTGGCCCTGAGTTTCCCATCAGCCCACTCGTGCTGCTGGGCTCTCCCATGAGCCAGCTGCTGGTGCACAGTTCTGAATGGAAGTCTCACTGTGCCTCCAGCCAGACAGCTCAGAATAACGAGAACAGACACACTACATGGCGTTTATTGGGTGCTGGGCCCTATTCTAAGGGCTTTACCTACATCTACTCATTTGAGTCTCAATGACTCGGTGAGCTCAGCACCATGCCCCATTTTCTACATGGGAAAACTCGTGCACATCCCAGGCTGAGCTCAACATCTTCTAAAAACCTGCTCCTCTCCCAGTCCCCAGCCCAGGGAGAAGCCCCTAGGCAACTGCGCTGGGTACCAGAGTCACTCCTGATACCTCCAGCTGCCCCTCCCTCAACATCTGGTCAAATCCACCTCCTAACCAGGCCCCTAACCTGCTCTGTGAGCTGTGATTAATGACTGAAGCTCTCTGGGCCTTATCTGTCAACCAGGATAACAGCCCCACCTATGAAGGGTATGGCAGAGTTGTGGAGATTCGCCATCACTCCTGGCTGTGTGACCTGGGCCCGGAGAACCAACCTCTCTGGGCTGCAGTTTCCACGTCTGTGAAATGGAAACAGTAGCATCGCTTGCCTCCCAGCGTCGGTGGGATGATTCAGGGATGTGGTCCCTCTGTGTTCCCTGAGACATTGCTCCAGCAACTCTCCCCTCTTAGAACTCATCAGCATTTCCCTCTCTACCCACTCACCCCGAGCAACGTACAGACTGCTGGGTTTTCTCTTGGAGGCCGCCTCCCCTCGCTGCTGTCCCGTACTCTCTCCCACCCTGCACGGGAGCTCCTTGAAAGCGTGTCCTTCCTCGTGGCCCCCTCTCTTCCCTTGAACCCGCTGCCCTCAGCCTTTCACCTCCCCTCCCAGGAGACCAAGGACCTGGGCATGGCTACACCAGGGCCATCTCTCAGCCCCCACTGCCCTGGACCTCCACCCCGGCGGCCTACGATGCAGCTGCCCTCCTGGAACACTTTCCTTGCTGGCTGTCAGGATGTTCTATTTGCCTCTACTTCCCTGGCTGCCTCTCCTCAGCTCTTTTCTGCTGCTTCTGCCATCTCACCCCCGCCTCTCAGGGTGGGGGGCACCGGGCCTGTTCCTTCCGTCTACCTTCCCCCTGGTAACCCCGAGCCCCATGCCGAGACCGCCAACCTGGACACCTCCCTGGAACCCCGCAGCTCCTCCCAGCCTCTCTAGCTGACCTTGTTCCCATCTGATCTCCTGATATTTGCACATTGACCTGTTCCACCCGCAACCTTCTTCATCCCAGTGAATGGCAACTCCAGTCTTCCCACGGCCCTTGCCAAAACCCTGGCTGACATCCTGAACTCCTTCCTCCCTGACTCCGACTCTGTCTGTGTGTGTGTGTGTGTGAGAGAGAGAGAGAGAGAGAGAGAGAGAGAGAGATCCCACATGGGCAGCACCAGCAGGTCTTGCTGGCTCCAACTTCTTGTTTCATCTCCGTTTCCAGCAGCCCTCGCCAGCCCCTTGCCTCCCCCTGGACCAGCCTCCATCCGGATCGGCCCCCCCCGCACCCCCCTCCCGCCAGCCACCTCCTGCCCTGCGGCCTGCAGTCTATTCTTCACGTGGCAGCCAGAGGGACCCTACTCCAAGGAGAGTCCCGCAGAGCCTCCGGAGCCGGGAGCTCGCAGGCCCACCGTGGTGCGCCCACAGAGAAGCCCCAGTCTTTGTGAAGCCCTTCAGGCCCCGCAAGCTCTGCAGCCCTCGGGCTGTCTCCCTCCTCCTGCCCGGGGCCGCCCAACTCCTGCTCCTGCTGCACCGTGTTGGCTTCCTGGAACGTTCTCGCCCCAGCAGCATTCATGCAGGAATAAGTGTCCTCCTGGGGAGGCCTTCCCTGGGGCCTGATCCACAATTTCGACCTGCCACCTGCCCCTCTCTGTCTCCCCCCATTTTCTCTCTTTCCCCTTCACACTTACCACAGTCTCACACACCCTGTGTTTCACTTACTGTGTTTAGAGCTGGTCCCTCCCAGGAGGGCAGGGATTGGTCCTGGGCTCAGGCTCTCCTGCGGCCTCCCCTGGGCCTCCCCTGGGGCCTCCAGCAGGGCCTCCAGCAGGGCCTGGCCGTCAGGAGCTCCGATAAGCCTGTGGAAGAAGCGAGCGGGAGGAGGGCTTGTGTGAGAGCCTGAGTCTGCTGGGGATAAATGCGGCCCAGGCGTCCAGCCGCGCTGGGCCCTCTGGAGGCCTTCCAGGGCCCCTTCCGTGCTCCCCACCGTCTCCCTGCCTCCAGCCGTCCCCCTGGCCCCGCTCAGATCCTCCATTCTCCTTGGCGGGGGGGGGGGGGGGGGGGGCAGAGGGCTTTCCGAAGCCTGGATCTAATCACGTCATCCACCCACCCGAGCCTCCAACGGCTGCCCTCGGCCCTCAGGATAACGTCCCCATTCCCTGCCTGGCACGAGAGACCCCGCGAGACCAGCCCCGGCCACTGGCCTGCCTCTTCCCTCCCTGCGCCCACAGGAGGGCTCTCCGCAGGCTCTCCCGCCTCCCGGGCTCAGACGTGTGCTCCCTGAGGGCAGGTGCGCAGTGCCCACCCCCCACCCCACCCCACCCCCGCCGCAGACAAGGAGCTCGGCAGCAGCCCACCTCCCCCAGCAGCCCGCTCAGGGCAGCGAGGGCTCCGGGCTTCCGTGAAGCCCCTCCTGTGTGCGGGGTGCCAGGAGCAGAGCATCAACGAGGACCCGCCTCCTCAGGGCCTCCGCCTTGACATCTTTCCCACAGATCGGCCAACTCTGCCTCGGCTTCTCCAGGTTCCTGGTCCTCAGCCGCTGTCTCTGTGAGGCCCCTGACCACCCTCCTGCCACCGAATTCCCCACCCTCTCACCACTTCCTTTGTCTTCATCTGTGTCCCCCACTAGAATGTGCCCTCTGAGAAGGGCAGGCAGGGACTGTCACCTGCTCTCTCCCCAGCACCTAGGACAGTGCCTGGCACAGAGGAAGTAGGTGCTGAATGAAGGAGTACCATCTAGAAGGACTAGACCATCAAGCGCCACAGAGATACAGAGTGATGGGGTGGCTCTGTTTCGGCTGGGGTGGTCTCGGAGGCCTCTCTGAGGAGGCAGCAAGAGCGGAGACTCAGGACGTGAAGACTGAGCCTGAGGAAGAATGTTCCAGGTGGAGGAAGTAGTCAGTTGCAAAGGCCCTGAGACAGGCTGAGGTCGGAGTGTCACCAAACAGCAAGTGAGGCCAGAGCTGAGGGAGCCAGAGGACAGCGGGCTGGGTGGGGGCCAGGGGAGAAGCCTTCCTACGCCCTTTCCAAGAGGGTCAGTGGAGGCTCAGGGAAGCTAAGTGACTGATCCAAGGCCACAAAACAAGGAAGTGGCAGAGGTGGGTCTGGACTCAGGCCTGCTGGGATATGGGGCCTCCTCCCCAGGTGGGGCTCCCCCCAGTCACTCTTGGGGCTCACCTGTGCTCTGCTCATTAATAGCTAACCCAGGTTGGGTGAGGAGCCAAGAGGTGTTGGCTCAGCCCCATGGCCTCTGGGACCAAGCCCAGCGAGTGAGCGACTGAACGAGAGGCCAGCCGGGGGGGCAGCTGGAGCCGTTGTCCCCTGCCCCCTTGAGAGGCCTGATTTGCTGGAGCTGAGGGTGACTGTCTAGGACAGGAGACATCACAGCCAAGGCCTTGAAACTGTGCAGAAGTCGGACCAGGTGGCCCCAGCTCAGAACCTTCCCAGGGCAGGCGGGCCCACCAGGCATTATGGGACTGAATCCGGCTAGGACCTCAACTTTTCCCCTCCTCTTGCCTCTGCACTTACGCCCTGATGACTACTCGGGCTTTTGGACTTCCTTGCTACTCCCAGACAGTGGAGGCCATGCTCGCTCACCGCCTCCCCCGCCCCCGCCCGCACACACACAGGCTTTTGCCCTTGCTGGTCCCTCTGCCAGGGATTCTCTTCCCCCAGGGCTGTGTGGCTGGATCCGCTCAGCCTCGGGTCTCAGCTCAAGTGTCACCTCCTCAGAGGCCTTCCCTGACCCCCCCCACCCCCGTCTAAAGCAGCTCAGCCCCCACCACCTCTTACTCTCCATCAGAGAGCACTTTGAGGTCAGCCTGTGCATTGTTCCCTTCTATTGTCAGTGTCCCCATCCTGACATTGGGGCATGAACACCCCGTGTATCTTGTTCCTTGGAGTCTCCTCAGGGCCTGCCATAGGGCCTGGTGCACAATCGATGATCAATAAATAGTTGTGGAATGAGAGTCTGCCCCCCTCATTGTACAGAGGTAGCAACTGAGGTTCAGAGAAGTTGAGTCCCTTGCCCGAGGTCACACAGCAAACCAGAGGCAGAGCTAAGGCAGGAGCCCAGCTCCACTCGCCTGACACTGTGTCCAGTGCTCAAGCACCCAAGGTTCAGCCAGGCCTGCCCCTGCCTTTCATATAGGACCTCTCTTCCTCCCCACTATCTTTCGGTTCCGAGGAGAAGGGAGAAGGGAGTGGAAAGGATAGAAGGGAGCAAACAGGGAAGTGAGTGTCTAAGGTGAATGGGTCCTCAGGAGTCACCGAGTCCCACAGGATGGGGTCCAGTGAGGTTGAACATCTGACTAGGGCCTCTGGGCCCATAGTCCACTCTTGCCCTTGCCTGCCTGAGCTGGAAGGGGTTAAATTTTGTGCTGCCGCCTCCTGGCTCACTGTGGACTGTGGCTGGGACAGAACATCTGTCTGTTGCTATGGTTGCCGTACATTTGAAGGGGATGGCTGGATAATTATGGCAAACGAGGCCGAGTGAGGGAGCAGGTGCCCAGAAGTGGCTCAGGACCCCTGCCCACCCAGCACCGGGGCCGGCCGCAGGCCCCTTGCCTGGTCCATTCACCATCAGCCCTGTCCACCTCCCCAGGTGGAGGGGAGTCCGCCAGAGCCACTTGGCCTCTGCACAATGGATGGGCTAGGCCATGCGGCTTCCAGGAGCCATGGGACAGAGCAGGCACTCGTAACCTTGAGCACGGGAGCCCGGGGGCGGTGGGTCAACTGACATGAGTGCCGGGCTGTGATAACGCCCAATGCCTCTGTGGCCTGGGGGAGAAGCCCTGTCATCTGCCCCTGTCCCCGTGGGTCTCCTGGAGCCCAGGAAGCAGAGGGTGGAGACTGGTGCCTAAGACCTGGCCTCTCTGCTCTGCCTGCTTACTGGGCACCACAGGGGACCCACCGGCTTCCCTGGGGATGGGGACCCCCCCCATCTGCCTACGGAGGAGAGGAGCGCCTCCCTGGCAGAGCTGAAGGGGCTCTGTGTGGGACGGGGTTGGAGCAGAGGTGGCTCTGGGACAGGAAACGGGTGCCCCGCCCTGGCTCGTCAGGTAGCTGGCTTCATCACCTACAGAGCATGGTCTCGTGCAAAGGCTGGAGGCTGCTCAGCAGTGACCAGTTGTGTGATTTGTCCTTGGATCCACCCCCGGCCCTGATGAGCTGTGGGCAGGGCAGAAGGGCTTTTGCCAGGAAGGGCCACCCACCCCCTCCCTGCCACCCCCTGCACCCTCCCCGGCCCCCCCAAGGCAGGGATCTCAGCTTCCTGAAGACTCAGCGCAGACCCAGGCCGGCAGCCCCCAGAGGTCTGAGAACTACCGCTTCTGACTTCCTCTGTAGCAGCTGGGGACAGAGGAGAGGCGCCTTCCCCAAGGTCACCCTTGTAGGTTCCTGGCTCTCCCCTTGCCCCTGCCCCCTCCTGCTGGCAACTTCTCCCCTGTCCCCCATCTGCTTCCCTCACACAACAATTGCAAAAGTGAGACCACCACGGTGCAGGTGCTGGGCTCTACGTGCATTTGCTGAGTTACTTCTTTCAACCCTGTAAGGAGGATGCTTTGAATGCTGGGCTCAGATGGGGAATACGGAGACCCAGAGCAGTAAAGCGATCTTCTTAAGTCCCCCTGGCTGGCAGTACTATAGCCCAGGAGGTCAAAACAGGGCCACTCAGAGCACCGCCTCTTCTTCTCCCATCTCCCCTCCCCCTGAGGAGGACCTCTTGATGTCAGAGCCGCGTCTGGTGCTTCTGTGCTGCCAGCTCTGGGCACGGAGGAGGCACAGACAAACGTTAAACTCTCTGTCCATTCATTTATGCAAGACTGCATGCATTCCTTCAGTAGGCACCGAGCACCTCTTACGTGCCAGGCCCTGTGCTGCGTGAATCAATGAATCCCCTTCCTCACACTGGCCGATCCAGAGGTCCCCAAGGACGTCTGACCCCAGGATCCAGAGGTCCCCAAGGACATCTGACCCCAGGATCCAGAGGTCCCCAAGGACATCTGACCCCAGCGCACAGAAACCGATTCAAATGAAGGATCGGTCTGGGCAGCCCGGAAGCTCCCCCCAGTTGGAGGGAGGCCGAGCGATGGCCACGGCCTCACAGTTGAGGAGGTGGAATTTCGGAGATCAGAGGATCTGCCTGAGGTCACACTTGTCCCGGGTGGGGCCGCCCCTGGGACCCAGGAGTTATCGGCCTGGGGATTGTTCTGGCCTTGATGGCGTGCTCGTAATACGGTGACCAACTAGCCCTGGTTTACCCTCTCAGCCTCATGCAAACTGGACAGTAAGTTAGCCTTGCCAAGGATCTCCTGGGCACCACAGACCCAAGCTTTGCAGTCCCGTTGCCTGGTCTGGGATCCAGGCTCCCTTCCTTCCTGGGGGTGTGATCCTGGGAAAAGGAAGGCCCTTCTGAGCTGGGGGTGCCTCCCTGTCCCACACAGGGACCTGTGGTCCCATCTCAGGCTGTCTTAACAGGTTGGAGTCACTAGGTCTATACCCAGGAGACACCAGCCCTGCCCAGTTCCTAGTCCTCAGGGAATGCTGGCTGGGTAAGGAGGCCCAAGCCCTCCTTAAAGAGACAGGCACAGACCATAGCCAAGCTCTGCATATTTAACCGGCAGCTCCTGTGAGCCATGAATCAGCATCCCGGGGGCCCTCTGGGTGGCACAGAAGCACTTTCCCAGCCAGACCCCTCCTGCAGCCATTGGGGGGGGTGAGGGGTGGGACAAGGAGATCTGCAAGGAGGGGGCTGTGGACCCAGGAAGGTTGCTTCCCTCCCAGCTGCGGGGCCTCCGTGGGGATTGACGGGTCCCAGGCAGGACCTCCAGGAAGCCTGCAAAAGGGCTGCAGTGGGAGGGAGGCATGCGGGCTCTCAGGTTCCAAGCCCCATCCTCCTGCTTCCTGGCCATGTAACCATGGGTGGGGACCTGAGCTTCTCCTGGCCTCAATGCCCCTGGAGCAATGGCATCTGGCCTCTGACCTCTCTGGCCCCTTCCAGCCTTGCTAAGATTCTCTAACTGAAACCAGACTTCCGGATTCCTAGTGAGAGTTCGATGAATGCTGGGCTTTCTGGACCCTGGGTCTCAACACTCAGTCTGATACACAGTAGGTGCTGAGAAGCACAGAAAAGAAAGATGGATGGATGATGGATACATGGATGGGTGGATGGATGGATGGATGGGCAGGTGGATGGATGGATGGATGGATGAGTGAGTGGGTAAATGGATGGATGTATGGACGATGGATAGATGGATGGATAGGTGGATTGATGGATGGATGCATGGATGGATGGATGGATGGATAGATGGAGAAAGGGACCCCTGGGCCAGTGGACTCTTCAGTGCCCAAGAAGGGACAACTCAGTGGGCGAATGAAGGCTTGACTCCTCCCTTGCTCTTAGCCTCGCATCCACTCAACCCTCAGGGCCATCCATTTGACCTCTAAGTTTCTCTCCATTTCCCCTGCTATCTCCCATCTAAGGCCACTATCCTCTTTAGCCTGGACAACCATAGCACCCTTCTCGCTGGGCTCCCCGCGGCTTCCCTCACCGCTCTACCCCTTTCGGATCATTCTCCAAGAACAAGAGGAGCCAGGATATACGTTTGCTCCCACTTCCCCCTGCCTCAAATCCCCCCCAGCCCTCCTTACCCTGGTCCACAGGCCTCACGGGACTGAGCCCCCGGTCACCTCCGGACCTCCCCGCCTGCCCCTCCCATGCACCTCCCAACCTCTCCATGCTCTTCCATACTGACTGGCCTCCAGTTTCCCCACATGCACGATGCTCCCGTCCACCGCCCAGCCCCCTAACCAAGGCACCCACCCTTTACCCCCTTACCTCCTACCCCCTTCCAGACCTCAGCCGCCACCTCCTCAAGGAAGCCCTCCATGACCCCAGCCAGTGCCAGGCGCTCCCATGTACACTCCCACGGCACCCAGACCTTGAGTTTGCAGCTCTCCTTACAGCTGCAGGCGTGTGCCGGTGTGACTAATGACATCTGTCCTCCGTGGCCCTGCCCGGGTGGGGCCCTGTCAGTCTTGTTCCCTCTTGGGTCCCCTGCACCCGCACAGGGCCCGGCACATAGTGAAGACTCGCTGAGCATTTGTTGAATGGATGAACAAATAAATAGATGGGAGGAAGGAGGGATGGGAGGATGGCGGGCAGACAGAAGCAGAGCGAGCGGAGCAGAATGTAAAGGAGGAATTCACAGCGGTTTAGACAGCGCGGTTGGGGGCCCGGGGGGCCGTGGTAAGGAGGTGAGGTTTGGGAAGGGTCACAAAAGCAGGGGAGCATCTAAGCAGAGGGATGAGGACTGCCACCCCCCGATGAGAAGCCAGCACCCCATCCCCCGGGTATGTCCAAAGGCCGTGAGAGAGAGTTGAAGGAACGCAGGGCCAGGAAGGGTGGCGAGGGGCCGGGCAGAGCCTGTGGACCCCCCGGGGCTTGTCCCAAGTGAGATGGGAGGAGCCATTGGGCTCTGAACAGTGCAGTGGCTTCGTGCATTTGTCCCCCACACCCACACCCACCCCTGCCGCCCCGAGTAGAATATAGACTCAGGGAGGGCAGGCCCTGGTCTGCCTTGCTTGCTGTTATGTATGCAGCACCTGGGGGCTTCTAGATCACTTGGAGTAAAAGCCAAAGGCTTTGCAATGGCCCCCAGGGGCTTCTCCACTCGGGGTTGGGGACCTGCCTTGTCCCCCCTAATCCCACATGGTCCTGGACCTCCTTCTGAAAATAACACGTCCAGCACTGCCCATCCCTACCCCAGCCTTATTTTCTCCATAGCTCTCACTAGCATTCAACATTTCTCTAGCTCACTCGTGTGCTTAGCTGGTCTGACCTGCCACCTGGATGGAGCTCCATGACGGTGGGTGCTGGCTTTGTCCCCAGTGCCCAGAATGAGGTGTTCTATATATTTGTTGAGTGGGTGTCTGAATTCAGACCATCGGCCCCTGGTTTGCCTGAGAAAACTGGATCAGGAAGAAAACAATAAACTGAATCAGAGAGGTTTGGTGACTTACTTGAGGTCACTCTGCTAAGTCTACGGTGCCAAGACAACCCAGGGCCTCTGCGGCTAAATCTGGGTTCATCTTACTCCGTGTCTGCCTTCAAGGCCTGGGGCAGGGTAGGTGATGCACAGGGAAGCCAGAGTAGCTGAGTCCCAGGAAACACGATTCCCCTGGGGCTTGAACCCACAACCACCTGGCTATGAAGCCGATACGTGATCTCCCCACCAGGCATCACAGTGCGGGGCTGAGGGAAAGGGGACATTGCTGGGGGGTGGATGATTAATTCATCCTAATTGACAGGGCTTTATCGAAGTCCTAAAAGGCCCCAGGCTGGACATTTCAGAAAATATGGTTCCAGTGACTCCCTGGGAAATGTCCTCCAATATCAGGCAAGAAAGCAGATGCACTTTAAGATAAAAGTTTGTTGCGCTTACCCAGTAAACATTCCAGTTTGGGGTGGGGGGGCAGTGCTCAGAAGGGGGTGTGATTTCCTGAAGAAGGGAATGCACTTTTCATAAATTACCAGGAGGAAAATTGTATGTGTTGGGATAAACTCTATCAAGAAATATGGCAGGGCTGCCTGATAGTTAATAATTCAGAGCTGTTCCCCAGCACGACGCAGGATTTTAAAAACTATTTCCTTGGGATTGTTGTTTAAAAATACTGTTAATGGCTGGGAACCTTCTCCTTGCATTAGATGGTCATCATGGGCCAGCCCGGGTGGCGTTCCTGGGGGACAAAGACAGGGACACATTGCGGTGTGTGAGTAAAGCTGCCTGCGTTCTCCGGGAAGGCACCACCGACACCCATCTCATTTTCCTCCCTCACAGGATGGAAGATGAGCTGGGGCTCAGAGAGGGCAAGGGGCCAGCCTGGACCACACAGCTAGGAAAGGGAGGAGGGGCTCGGAGGAGAACCCGGGTTGGGTGAATGAATTGCAGCGACTCCCCGCTGGCTTTGGGCAAGGGATTTCCCTCCTCTGTGCTTTGGTCGCCTCCTCTATAAACCGGGGATCTGTTTCTTCACCAGACAACACATAGTTATGGAGCACTTGTTAAAGTCCAAGTGTTAGAGTGGCGTTGGACCAAGACGGACCCAGCGTTCACCTCCATGGAGCTCAGTCAGGTGGAAGAGTCAGATGATGAGCAATTACATCCCACCCCAAATGGTAATCAATGCTATCAAGACAAAGAAAGAGGAATCGTGGGACAGGGTGGGAGAGTAGATGCTTTAGTTATAGGATAATCGGGAAGAACTCTCTGGGCAGGTGCTAACTGAGTAGAGACCGGAAAAAAAGAGGGAGCTGAGAGAGTTTGTGGAGGCAGAGAGCAGAGAGAACAGCAAGTGCAAAGGCCCTGGGGTGGGACTGTGCTTGCCATACTGGAGGAACAGTGAGGAGGCCACAGTGGTTGGGGCAGAGTGAGCCAGTAGGGGAGAGAGGGAGGCAAGGTCAGGGATGCTGGCAGTGGCCGGATCACAGAGCACCCTGTGGCAGTCTGGATATTATTCTGAGAATGCTAGGGATCCACCAGAGGGCTAGTTTGCAGGGGAGGGGCCAATTAAACTGTCTGTTTTTAAAAGACCCTGAAAGTTCTCCAGATTGATTGTCAAGTGAAAAAAGCACGGGGCAGAACCATGTGCATGGCATGTTACTGTCTGATTAAAAAAACCAAAAAAACAAAAAACGAAAGTGGAGATTAAGGTATGCATTAGCTTGTATATGCATAAAATTATCTGTGGCATGATAGATGAAAATAGGAGGACACAGTGCCTGCCTCTGGGGAGGAGTTCTGGCTGGCTGGGACTGGGTCGGAGGGATACTTCCTGCTTTCTACATTTTTTCTTGTACCTTTCAAATTTTGAGCCATGCAAGTTTGTCACCTATTCAAAAAATAAATAAATACTTTTTTGGAAGTGAAAGAAAGAAGAAAAAGAAAGGCCCCTCTGGCTGCCATGTGGATAATGGATTTTAGATGTGCCCAGATGGTGGTGGCTGGGAGCTGAGGCGGAGGCCAGGTGGGGCCCCTTGGTCAGAACTGTTTGCCCCACTTTACAGTGAGGACTGTGGGCTGAGACGGGGCAAGTGCTGAGCCCCAAAGCACACAGCTAGGAAATGGAAGATGGCCCCAGATGAGAACCCATGCCTGGGTTCCCTGGGACTCCTCTCTGCCTCCTTCTGTTCTCTGCTTCCGGATCAGCGGACCTGTGATGTCCTCCTCTAGGCCTGGTGTGAGGGGTTTGGTTCCCCGGCCCTGTAGCGATGGTAAGACCTTGCCTGAAGTATGTGCCCATAAATATTTGCTGAGTGATGAATTCCTTCTCTCATTCATTTGCTCATTCACTCATTCGACGATCGTTATCAAGTGCCTTCTCTGGGAAAGGCACAGCACTAGGCCCTGGGATTCAGCGGCGAGCAAGACGGGCCCTCACTTTGGTGGCCCTGGCATTCTTGGGGGGCAGAGTGTGGGGAGGCAGGCGATTGCACAGTAAGGGAACTCTGTATAATACAAGCGCTAGGCAGAAAACTAGAGAAAGTAGAGGGGTACCAAGGGAGAGGGGAGGCACCCTTGGATCAAGGGCTCCTCCAAGGACGGGGCATTGGAGCAGAGGTTTCGAGGACATGTCGGAATGTGTAGGGATCTGAGGGAAGAGCATTGGAGGCAGAGGGGACACTAAGTGCAGTAGCGTAAGAGGGGTCCTGCTTGGGGTGTCTGAGGGCCAGGAGAGGATGGAGAAGAGTGGATCGGAGGGAGGGGCAGCTGTGCGGGGCTTGTGGGAGCTGAAATATCCCAAAACGGCAGAGTCATTCTGGAGGTTGCTGAGTGGGGACTTGACCTGCTCTAGATGAGTTTTGCCACGAATGCAGCTGCCCAACCCCCTCCCCCAGTCCTGGTGGTGGGATGGGGATGGTGGTGGCCTCAGCTGCACAGCCCACCTTATAAGAGATGGAGAAGAAAATCCCAGAGTGGTGAGGCCCGAAGGGATTGTCCCATCCTTCGAGGATTCTGGGGTGTGCTGGAGAGGACCCGGTCACGTAGACGGAAGCCAGTGACCATTCCTGGGGACTCAGCTGTCTGCCTCTTCACAGGGGGACAAGGTTACAGATGAAGAAGGGCCCCTGAAGGCTGGTGACACTTGGCGTCAAGATCAGCAGTGTGACCACCACCGGGGGAGACTGACCCGGGCAGCTGAGGCTCTGCTGGGAGGAAGGGAGGGCCTGGAGGCCGACGGCGCCCCTGGCCACCTCCGCGGCCCATCCCACCGCAGCCATGGCTCTGGCTTCGGAGACCCGGGGCTGGCCTCCTGTGCTGGTGCCATCTGTGCACCTCGGCTGGCCAGGCGTGCCCTGCTCTGGGGAGCCCATCTGGACTCCAAGCTGACAGCACATCCGGCTCAAGCGGGGCCTCTTATAAGCAATCATGCCCAGATTCGTCAGGCTTCCAGTGATTTGGTGTGGTCTCGTGTTTCGGTCCATCTCCCCTCTGGGTTGTGCTGCTGGGGAATGGGAGGGGACACAGGGGCTCACACTTCCTCTTTGCTCCGTGCAGGAGCCGGCTGGCCTCGACATTCATCATCTCCTTCTGTCCTCCACCAACCCCCCTTTACAGGTGTGGAAACTGAGGCTCAGACAAAGCAGTGGCTTGCCCAAGGCCCCCTAAGTGTTCAAAACAAAGCCAGAATTTCAACCTCTGACAAAGGGATTCCAGACAGCCACCTGGAAGGGGCCTGGGGTGTGTGGGTGGGGGCTTGACAAAGCCCAGGTTCTGGGCCAGGGAAGGCCCCAGGCCACGGCTTCTCTGAGTTATGAGGAAGCGCACCAGCCCGCAGGCCCGGTGGGAACAGGCTCCCTCCTCCCTTGGAGCAGCCACGACCTGGGCTCAGGTGATGCAGCACCTGCAGCTCGAGCCACCACCTGCTTGGCCTACCGGCTACAATATTCCCAGAGCAGCGGGCAGGCGGGCCAAGGGCTTCAGTTCACTGGCCCAGCCTCAGGAAGCCCAAAGAGGAAGGCCAGGAATGCCGCTTCTGGGCTTCCAGAAGCTTCTCCAATTTCTAGAGCTACAGCAACTTCTGGAGTGGGCCCCGGGGCAGTCTGTCCCCTGCCCAGACCCCCTCCCAAATGCTGGTTCCCACAAGCACGCTGAAGGTTCACGACCACCGAGAATGGTGCCCTGTGCCCTTGGCTTGTTAGGGGCCTTGGAGACTGGGGAAAACCCACAGTGGTGGCCCTGGGCCTGAAATGCCACCATCAGCCAGCATCACTCTGGGTTAAGAAAGGCCTCGTCCCAGCCACCTTTAAAGGAAAAAGCCGCCCGGAATCTCACAAGGCAGAAAATGCCAACTCTTTTCCATATCAGTGAAAATATAACCAGCCAGAGGGGAGGCAAGAACACCAACTTGCGGTTAGGCTCGTCAGACTTGGTCTCTAGCCACGCCTCCAGGCCAGCAGTCTCTCTCTGCCCACCTGGCCTCACCTCTGCCCTTTGGCCTTCCTCAAAGGCCTCCCTCTGTCCTGCCCCAGGGCCTCCGTGGATCGAGCCCTCACCGCCCCTCACTTGCCCTGTGGTAGCAGCCTCTCAGCTGGGCTCCGTGGTTCTATCTCCCCTCCACAGAGGCCACAGAGTCTTCCCTCTCAAACACAGCTCTGAGCCTCTCTCTCCCCATCTCCAAGCCCCACTATGGCTCTCCACGAGCCCCAGAACTGGGTCCCGATGTTAGCTTGGCCTTCAGGGCCTTTTAAGGCCCAGCTAGGATGGTCAGTCCAACCCCACCCCCAAGTGTTAGAAGTCATGGGCTCTGTGGTGGCTCTGTGACCCTGAGCAAGCTACTTGACTTATCTGAACCTCGATTCTTCATTCTGAAAGGTGCAACGGGCCTCTGCCCCAAAGGGAGCAGGGTTTACATTGTGTGATTCCCATGAGCTCATGCCTGTGGCCCGGGGACTGGACATACAGCAGAGCTCCATAAAGGTAGCTGCCTTTAATTATCACCGGTCCTATGAAAATACTAGAAAACTCCCCCATCATGCTGAGCTGTTTCCTGTTTCTGAATCTCTGCAGATACTGTGTCCTCTGCCTTGGCAATGGAGTGAACTCCTATTGATCCTTCAACACCCCTCTCAGACAGTGCCCTGACCAGTGTCAGCTCTCCTTTCTTAGAATGCTCCTCCATATTGGCGGAACAACTGATCTGGAATGTTTCCATTTACTTGTTGATCCTCCACCACATGACCATGGGCTCCCAGGGTAGGAGCTGACACATGATTGAAGCGAACCAACAAGGAAGGGCTGGGGTAATGGTGGGGGCGGGGGGAGGTGGAGGGAGAGGGTCTCTGTGGTTGGCCAATGCAAAATAAAACTTCCATTCATTTAATCATGCATTCATTCCTCCATCCATTTAACAAGTATATACTGACCTCCTTCTCTGACGAAAACCACTTGCTAACTTTCTACAGCTTCTAGAATCACACCCAGAAACTCTCCTCCATGGCCCACAAAGCCCTGGAGATCCAACCCTGTGTGACCTCGCTGACCTCAGTCTCCCTGTCCCTCTCTGCTCCAGAACTCTGGCTCCCCTTCAGCTCCTCAAGCAAGGCCATGTCCTAGAAGGTTCTCTTCCTGGTGTCTCCAGCCTGGCCCCCTGGAGAGGCCCTCCCTGCTCGCTCTGTGTAAATGGGGTCTCAGCCCTGCTCGGCATGCCCCGTCTCAGCCCCATGTTTGTCTCCTTCCTCACACAGACCACACCCCAGACACACTTGTGGGATTAGGCGATTAGCACCCGCCTCCTCACTAGGCTGTGAACTCCCCACTCCCCAGCTCGCTCATCCTCTCTGCTGCCTGCCAGAGAGGCCTTGCCTTCAGAAAGCTGCCTGGAGAGCCCTGGGAGGCCGGAGCCAAAAGGGGCTTTGGTGAGAGTCTAGGTCCTCCTCTTTGTGTTGTAACAATAATAAAAATAATCATAATTCCAACAATAACAATAGCTAACACTTCCCACGTGCCAGGCACTGCTCTTTCCGTGCTCGATTTTCTGTAATCCGTGCAACCAGCCCATAAGGGAAGGTTCATTGCATCCCCACTTTGCAGAGGAGAAAGCTGAGGCTGGGAGAGGTTGACTCACATTCCCTCCGACGCCCGCCCCTGGCCCAGGCCACAGAGGCTGCACTCTTGGCTAACCACTGGGCTACACCACCTGAGGACAGATGGTCAGGGAACAGCCACAGCAATGGCAGGGCAGTGACAAGGCTGGACTGGGTTGAGATTCCATATTTTTAGCTGTGTGACCTTAGCCAGGCTACATCACGTCTCTGGCCTCAGCTTCCCCAACTGTAAAACGGAGGTAAATGCTGTCCCTTTCCTCAGATCAAACGTTCTCCGGAGGAAGGCCTACAGAGCCTTTACTATTGAGCGGAGGGGGCTGGGTGCCATGGGGGCACAATTCTAGAGGTCCCCAAACACTGCCTCTGGGCCCAGGGCCTCCCCCGTAGGCACCCGCGCAGACAAAGCCAGTCCTGCCCGAGGCAGCTCCATGCCTGGTTCCACCAGGACCCCCGCAGGGCAGCGTGAGCCAAGTCAGAAACACCCCGCCCAGGCTGCGCCCAGTAACCACATGTGCCCCTCTGCAGAGGGGAGACAACACTGGGGGTGCACACACCCAAGGGTCCCGGGTGTGCGGCGAGCAGCCCACGTGCCCCAAATCGGGCCCTGGGCCACAGGAACCCCCCCCAGCACCCCCAGTCCTGACACCTGCTTCCCTGGCCCCATGGGTTCTGGCAGCGGGAACGGGGCGTCTGCTGGAGGCTCCCCTGGGCCGTGCCAACCTCCCGGTGCCCAGACAAAGCCCCCTCCCCCTGGCCTCTGGGGAGGGGGCAGGCGGGAGAGGGATCCAACAAAGACAGCCAGCGGGGCTGCGCCTGGGGCTCGTGGCACCCCCTCCCCGACCTGCCCAGAGCGCCCACACCCCCTCCTGCCACTTGGCCGCTCGGCTGGGGCGCCCGGCACCGTTGCTATGGCGGCAGCTCGGGGGAAGCTGCAGCTGGGTAATTATTGCGAACATCCATCCTGCCTCCTGCCTGCCCGGGAGAGCAGGGGAGCGCGCAGCCGGGCCGGGGCAGCCCCTCCTCACCCGCCGGGTGGCCGCACCCTGGCCTAGCACGGCGCCACCCGAGGTATGCAGGGGAGGCCAGCCGCGCGGGCAGCAGGGGCCCAGGGCCGGCCAGGAGCCCCCCCCCACTTTCGCCCCTGGCGCCCCCCCCACCTCTGGCCCACCCTTGGAGCTGACCAACCAGCCCGGAACTTGTTTTTTCTAACTATAAACACACACCACACACAAAACCAGCCAGAGAGCCTCCTTTGTTCAAACAGAATCTTTCCTTGGCCTTTTTTGGGGGCAGTGGGAGCCAACAGCACCCAGTCTGGGTGATGGCCTCTTACACAGGGACTGTCCCCCTAGATGAGGAGGTGCCCCTGGGGCCCCACTGTGGGCTCCGCCGCCCTCTCGGGCCCAGAAGCTCGCCCTGGCCCCGGTGTCTAAATATAGCTCAGCCTGGCTGAGCCTGAGGTCACACACACTCCCGACGGCCTGGGGTGGCCACGCGCAGGGTGACAAGGGACGTCCATCCGTTTGGGGCTCAGACAAGCACTTCGGGAGCCAGGCACAGAGCTGGGCTCCGAGCCCCAGCCACGAGGCTGCTGCGCCTTTGCCTCCGCGCTCACAGACCCAGGAGAGACTTGCAGCTCCGACATAAGGAGCTCACCCTGCCAAGGGGACACAGACAGGGTCCCTTGACGCAGACTGGAGACAGCGTGGCAAGAGGGCCCTGAGTGAGGCTTGATGCAGGTGAAGAGATGTCAGGTGCGAGGGAAGGGGTGGGGTCCAGGCAGAGGGGAAAGGGAGCAGGTACCGTCTGCACCTGGGGCAGCCTCTTGTGGGCAGGAGTGTGGGTGCCTCTCAGTCAGGACCCAGGGCCCAGGAGCAGTGGGAGGCCACTCGAGTGGGCCAGGGTTCCTCAGGCTACAGAGCCCAGGGACGCTCTTCCCCTGTTACCCCCTTGGGGCTCTACACTGGCCGGGACACTTGGCAGAAGGCACCCAGCAGGAGAGATCTGCCTGAATCCTTGATTTCCAAAGGTCTCTGGTGGCAAGGGTGGAAATGGAGGGGGTATGAGGGAGGGGGGGAAGCTGACAGGGGCCACAGGCAGGGCAAGGTTATCCCTCCTGGGATCGCAGGTTAGAGGAAAAAAGGGAGATGAGACAGGCCTTGGGGGCTGAGAGGGAGGGAGGGCTTGGCCTGCCTCTCCAGGTTTATCCAGGGGTTTGGGCTGCCTGTGTATCCTTCTCAAACCTGGGTTGCGATGGACATGCCAAAATAAGAGGTGAGATGTTGGTTGAAAGAGAGCCTAGGCCTGGCTGGCATACCACCAAATGTCAGGGCCCTGGGGAGAAGGTCATCTGCTCCTTCATCACTGACGGAGGGAGAGGGGCCTGGGCTCCAGCAAGGCCTTCTGGGTCGGGGCTGTCAGGCCCCGATGGCCTTTGGACCACACATTTACCGTCACGGCAATAAATCTTCCCAATGGGCCAAGTTTTCCATCTGCAAAGCTCTTTCCCATCCGGTGTGTTGCCCTGGCTTCACACAACCCTGGTGCGAGGCTGGGCAGAGGGGAGCGGCCATTGCAGCCGCCCAGAGCCTGGGGCCCGGAGAAGCGACCTGCTCTGCCCAGGCAGGGAAAGGAGGGGTGGCGATGTCAAGTGCCCCCTATGTCGGGGGTACCTGGCACCCTCACTCAGGCTGCAGCGAGAAGGCACCAGGAGTGGAGCTCGGACTCGCGGCTGACCCTCTGGTCCAGGGCTGCTCTGTTCCCTGCTGAGACAGAGGCTTAGCAAGGGTCTGGGGCAGAGCCAGGTTGTTTTCTGAGACGAGAAGCTGAGGAGCAGGGGCCCAAGACAAGCATAAACACCCAGAGCGATTCTCCAGTCTGACAGTGAGCACGTCTATCTTACACACGGGGAAACTGAGGTCCTGGCTAGGACCAGACCCCAAAAGCCTACGGTTTCCCAGACCCTGGCGTAGCTGAAACTGGGTGGATAAGTCCCGTGGATTCCCAGGGCTCTGAGGGAGCCAGTCGTCCAGCAGCGCTTGCATTTGGAATGTGGGAGAAAGAACTCTGGACGCAAATTCAGGAGAGGGGGTTCTGGGCCAGCCTTGCAGCTAATCTCAGTCCCGGGGAGTCACAGGTCAGCGGGTTAAAGCAGCTCGGGTCCGGAGGGCTGACGAGGGCACACCACAGCCAGCATCGGCCATTTCAGAAATCTAGAAGGTGCAAGCGGTGATGATGGCGGGGTGGGGAGCCCCACGCCCCTCATCCTTCATCCCTTCATCTGCTTTTCTCCCTTCCCCCCTTCCCTCTCCCCGAGGGCTGGGGGCAGGGCATACCAGGGCGAGTCAGCAGCCCTGCTCCTGCCCCCTTGGGGCTCCCTAGTCAGTTTCCTCATCTGCAACGTGGGCAGCGTGGTGGCCACGTCCTGGAGTTGTTGGAAGAGTCAGACGACACGTGTGGACCGCCAGTGGCACAGCAGCGGAGTTAGTGCTGGAGGTGGCACTGATGAGAGACGGTAAGCACAGTGGCGGTTCATTGCCAGCCAACTCCCTGCCCGGCATTCAGGGCTCCCCCCTCCCCCCCCACCCCCCCGCTTGCAGCTTGCACCTCACATCGCAACCCGCACCAGTCCTTTCTCCCATCAACATGCCAGGTGCACTCCTACCCTGGGCTTTTGTTCAGGCTCTTCTGCCCACCTGGAAGGCCCTTCCCTTCCTCCCCAAATCCCACCCATCTCTCCAGATCCCTCACCAAGACACACACACACACACACACACACACACACACACACACACACACACACACTCTCCAGCCTTCATTTCTCTTGGGCTCCCCAGGGAGTCAGCACTACCTTCTGGCACGTTTCAGCCCCTTGAGATTCTAGGACCTGGGCTCTGGGGCTGTCTCGGCCCAAGTTCAAATCCTGCTCCCCCTCCCTCGGCGCCTTGGCTCCCTCACTTGCGAGGTAGGGGCTACTGCAGCACCCACTGCGGGCTGTGTCTCTGGCTTGTGTGGTGCCAGGGGCACCGGAGGCGCGGGAGTAAGGAATAGGTCATTATTATGGTTCTCTTTCTTTTGGTTCCCCCTGTGCTTTCCACCTGCAAGCCCGCCCTTCTTTGTCCCATGCTCCCCGTGTGGCAGGAAGCCTTGGGAAAAAGAGCTTGCTCAGGGGGCACGGCCTTCCGCACGCTGCCTCTTCCTTTAGATGGGGGAGAAAGGTGGGGACTGGGGGGTCTCCCCGCCTTCTCCCTGCTGTCACCCCAGGCAGGAAGCCACTCAGTAGCAGGACAAACCAAGATGGCTGGAAAGTTCCCCGTAATCCAGATTTCAAAAGCTATCCCAGTGGAACGACTGGAGGCTTGGGAGGTAAGGATTCTGCTGGGGAGAGACAGTCTGACAGGAAAATGTGACATGCTGGGCAGCTCAGCGGGGGTGATGTGCACAGGAACAGGCGGTCTATGTCCTTAGCTCTGGCTTCCCCGGGCTGCACTTCATTAGTACTCATCGCGAATGCGGTACCCAGGCCCTCCAGTAGTGCCGGGAGGTGAGCCAGGTGCCTGTCCTGAAGAAATCGCTCAGTGCACGATGAGGCCTGCCCAAGGCTGTTTGTGGAAGCAAAACGATAGAAACCATCTAAATGCTCGGTAAGGGACTGGACAAAGAAATGATGGGTCAGCTCACGTGATAGAATATTGCTCAGCCATTAAAAAGGAGGTGGTTGTATACATACTGACCCAAAGCAACATCCACAGTACAGTCAGTGAAAAGTAAGGCACCTTGCAGAACAAAATATACAGAATGTTACCATTGGCCCAGCGCCTCTGCATACACAGTTGGCCCACATATAAACAAAGGTGTACTTCCAGATATAGATAGAAGTGTACATACAGAGGAAGAGATACAGGTGCATACACACATGATGGTAAAAAGGTTCAAAAGAATACCCACTAACTGCCAGTAATATTTGAGGGGAATGCGGCTCAGGAAATGCAGGGGAATTACTTGGGTTTTCATTCGCTACATTTTATTAATGTTTGAGATATTACAATGAGAACATTTTCCTGAAATATGTGCGTCATCCTAAATTTAAAAAAAAAAAAAGAGCCTGGCCACGTGTCTGGAAGCTCAAGGCGGGGCTGGGCTGGGCGCTCACGGGAGGCTGGTCGGTGGGGGTCAGGTCCGGAGGGTAGTCTCAGGCTGCGTCTGGAGCCTCTTCCTGAACCAGCTGTGGCCCTTTCTCCCCAAGGCCAGAGGCAGAGAGAGCAGGCTTTGGCGGCCGAAGCAGCAGATGCAGGTTTCGTAGTCTGGAAGTATGTGAAACCTGAGCCATTTACCTTGCAAGATGGGCCTACCTCCACCCCAGGAGGCGGGGAAGGCCCCTGGATCCTGGCAGATGGCCACCTTGGACATGCAGCCACCAAAGTGGGTGGGGGTCCTATGAGCCTCAGGCCTGGAGGCAGGCTGCCTCGTGGAGCCCACAGGTGTCTTCCCAGACTGCTCTTGCACCTGAGCCTGATGAGCACTGGGCCCCTCGCATACCCAGACCAGTGATCAACAAGGTCTTGGGTGGGAGAGGGGAGAAGGCCATTCAAGCGCTTCCTGGGTGCTGGACCCTGAGCTAGGCACTTTTCCTACCCTCTATCTTTGGCCTTTTAATGGTTTAGAATAGTTTTTTTGTTGGTTTGAATTCTGGACACACAGAAGTTGAGGAGGTTTTTCAACCTGATAATGACCACAAAAGGTTAAAATAATTCCAACAAGAAAGGATATATAGTGCAAAGCCGATCTTTTCCCCACCTCTTCTCCCCAGCGACCCAGGCCCCCCCAGAGAACCCATGCACACATGAGCCTGTGTGTGTCTACTCATACCCCTCCTGTGATTCTGGTGGAAGCCCTCCACACAAAATGTGCTGTACCTTGCTTTTTTCACGAAAAATACGTAACTTAGAGCTTCTTCCAGAGCAGTATCTGTGAGTAGGCTCCTTCTTTTTCATGACCGGACTTCCATGCCACATAGAATTCTTCAATATTCATGTAATCGATCTAGAATTCTTCTCTGACTTTCCTGTGTGCATGCTTCTGTTCTGCACCACAGCCCCGGGGGGCAGGTGGTTCCCCATGTTACAGATGAGGAAACTAGGGGGACCAACCATCCCTGTTTGCCTAGGACTGAACCAGTTTTAACATAGACAGGCCCCCACCCTGGGAAGACCCTCCTTCCTAGGCAAACCAAGATGGCTGTTCACCCTAAAGGAAACAGAGGCTCAGAGGGGTGGGGGCATTCTCCAAGACCTTGCGGTGGGTCGGCACAGACTCCTGACAGTGACGATGCTGTAGGAGGCCGGTGACAGCGTTCCCTCTGTGCCGGCACCTCCTATGGTCCCACGGCAGCCTGGGAGGTGGACTGCGGGGCTCATGGGTGGACTTCGGGGCGTCCTGAGCAGAAGCTGCGGCCGCCACCTGGGTTCCATCTCAGCTGCAGGGCTGGCTTGCGTGTGGGACGGCGCTGGTCAGCTCCCTCTCAGTTTCCGATCCTGGGCCCAGAACAGACACTCAACAAGTGTTAAGCGAGGAAGAAAATGAATGAATGAATGAATGAATGAATGAAGTACTAGCATTTGTCATCCACATTTTACAGATGGAAAAACTGAGGCACAGAGAAGCTAAGTCACTGGCTCAGGGTCACATAGTTCGTAAGCAGCAGGGTCAGGATTTGAATCCAGACAGGGGGCTCCAGAGCCCATGAAACTCTTCTTTCTTCTGGAATGTTCTTGTCTGCATTACCCTGCACGGCACTGGCTGGGCCCCTGCTTCCAGCTTCCTTTCACGAGAGCCCTGCCTTCCCTGGTCCTTGCTCCTGACTCAAGGGCCCTGCTCTGCACCCCACTACGTCCCCCTGGACAGCATTCTCATCTGAAGTCCAATGTCTGCACTTCAGCCTCCCCCACAGACTTTGCTTCATTTGTTCAATTCATTTGTCCAACTCTCCACTCCTTTGCTCAACAAACATTTACTGAAACTGAAAGGAGCCAGCTCAACCCCTGAGTACTGGAAATTCAGAGATGAATTCAGCCTGGGCCCTGTCCTCAGGGGACAAAGAAAACAAGACAAAGAAGCAGGACTTGTAACCCAGCGAGAAAGCACTCGGATGGAGGTGGCCCGGGCACGGCTGCAGAGGGGATGGCAGTGGGGGCTCCCAGGCTGGGGGCTCCAGGAAAGCTCCTTGGAGAACCTTATGCCAGTGTCTGGAAAGATGAGGAAGAGTTAGCAAGACAGAGAGAAGGGGGAAGAGAAAAAGCTGGGGGCGGGGGTTGGTAAACACCCGGACAAACTGGCCTGGAGGTAGGAGAGAGAATGAGGCATTCAGAAAGTGCAAGTTGTTCCTTACAGCTGGGGCCCAGGCTGTCCTCAGGTGGGGACATGTGGCCCTGAGAAACCCACCTCCTCCCCTGGTTACCCAGCCAGCTCTGCACTGGGCAGGGCTTCCAAGAATCTCATGTCTAGGAACTGATCAGAAAAAAACACCAAAATAATCAGCGATGTGGACATGGAATTATGTATGGATGGAGGCTGTTTACCATGGTGTTCTTTGTTACAGCAAGCAAGCGCAAACAGCCGCAGTGCCCAGCCATGAGAAATCACCACTTTAGCCAAGAATCCACCACTGGCTGGAGTCATCCGAACGGCTTAGAAACCAGGTTAGCAGAGACTATTTAATGGCACTAGAAAAATGCATCTGACATAATGTTAAGTAAAAAAACAGCAAGATGTCGGGGTACCTGGCTGGCTCAGTCGGTGGCACACGTGACTCTTGATCTCAGGGTTGTGAGTTCGAGGCTCATGTTGGGGTGCAGAGCTTACTTAAAAATAAAATCTTTAAAAAACCACACAAAAAAACCAGGGGCGCCTGGGTGGCTCAGTCAGTGAAGGGTCTGCCTTTGGCTCGGGTCACAATCCCAGGGTCCTGGGACTGAGCCCGGAGTCCAGCTCCCTGCTCAGTGGGGAGCCTGCTTCTCCCTCTGCCTCTGGCCCTCACCCTGCTCGTGCTCTCTCCCTCGCTCTCTCTCTCTCAAATAAATAAATAAAATCTTTTTTAAAAAAGCCAGCAAGATGCAAACTACTTTATTATTCTAAGTTGGGAGATATGCATATATAAATACATGAAGATATTGGGAAGAAATGCATCAAATGCTTCATAGTGGTTATCTCTGGTGATGGGCTAACCTAGGGCTTGTATTTCCTTTTTTAAATAATTTCCTGTGTTCTCTGATTTTGCAACAGTGGGGCCAGCCTCACTTTTATTTTCAGAGACCGATTCAAGGAGACAAGGTCCGTGGGGCCACAGCTTCCCTTCCGGCCTCTTTCCACCCCTCCACTGAGCCACACAGAAAGACCTGTTGCCTCAACATCCCTGCACCTCCAGCCTCCAGGTTTTTGTCTCTGCTGTTCCTCCGTCTGAGCGCCCTTCCCTTTCCCTCTCCATCCCCTGCAGCTCCCTTGGCCTCCCAGGCCTGCCCCAGGGCCCTTCCTCTGAGGACCTCACACACACAGGGCTCCCGCACTCCCCCCCCCACCACACTGGGGCCTGGGCTGCTTGGAGGGAAGGCCACTGCCTCATCTATGCTCTCCCCAAATGCCTTATACGCGGCCGAGAATTTATTTTTATTTATTCTTCACCAAAACATTTTTTGAAAGTGTCTGCACCTACAGAAAATCGTGCAATGAACACCCATATACCCTTCCCGTAGATTCTCCACTACTTGCTGTGTAATTCTCTCCCTGGCTTGCTGACCCAGCGCAGACATCTTGGCCAGGGCTGGGGGTCTGGAAGGTGCTCAGTGCTCGCCAGAATGAAGGAAAGAAGGAATGAGGACACAGTATTGCGCTCTCTCTATCGTCTGCCTCAGGGAAAACCCTTGCACAGCAAAGCAGGGCTCTTTCTAAAATGCAGACATAGTTACCCACCTGCTTGGAGGCCTGCCGCCCACAGTCAATGCAGCCCCCTCACCGACACCCAAGACCCTGGCATCCCTTCCCTCCCCATTGCCCACTGACCCCCCGAGGGCAGTGTTGTCCCCAAACCTGCAGCCCCCCCATGCTGTGGCGCTCTGGAGCCTTTCCCTTCCCCATCCCTCACAAGTGTCCCAGCCTCAGAGAAGCGAGTGGATGCCTCTGCTGACCTTTCCCTGGAGCCCTGATACTGAGGGCAATCTCGGTGAGGGGGGCCACTTGTCCTGGTTTGCACAAGCCTCTCTGTTCAGCACGGAAAGTCCCAAGTCTCGAGAACACCTCCGTCCCGGGCCGACCCCATGACGGTCACCCTTGCTTCTGCGGACTCTTCCAGAGTGGGTGAGTGTGTTCTCCCCCCACTGCTGGGAGACCCCCGCCTGAGAGCTGCTCGGGCCTCAGTACAGGCCCAAGGAAATGCTTGCTGATGCCTGGGGGAGCAGATGAGAAGAAGGAAGGAAGGAACGAACGAACGAATAACTTCACCTCCTTTAAATCTTTCCTCGGATGTCACCCTCTCCGTGGGCCTTCCCTGGCTGCCCGGTCTCAAAGGACAACCTCTCTGGCACCCTCCCGGGTGTTTCTGTGGCATTTATCACAAACCAGCATTCTCCACATGTCACTCGTCCTTTCCTTTGGGGTCTGTCTCCCCCACAAGCATGTCAGCTCTACCAGGACAGCGGTTTTGCCAGTTGTGTTAGCTGCTCTGTCCCCACAGCCTCGAACAGCAGGTGCTCAGCAGGTATTAGTTGAATAAATGAACGAATGATGGCTGAATGAGTGGACCCTGCATTTTCCCGCCAAAGATGGAGCCTCTTGGCCTTCTTTTTTTGCATCTCTTCTTTTGTTTAGTTTGTTCAACAGACATCAGCACCCACCATGTCCGCGCTGGGGGGACGGGGAGGCATGCAAAGCGGAGTGCCCAGTCTAACGGGCTGCTGGTGGGGGGGACAGAGATCAGGCTGGGTGTGAGGCCACGGGCCTGGCATTTGGAGATGGGGTCCCTGGGGCAGGACCGTGTGCACTGCAACAGTCCTAATAGGCCAGGAACATGGTAACCGTGCCCAAAGTATCTTGAACACTTGCTATGTCTCACGCACCGTTCTGAGCACTTTAGGTGTATTTTCTCAGTGAATTCTCAAATCACTGAGGTGTGGTTGTTGTCCCCATTTTGCAGATGAGGAAACTGAGGCTAAGGAGGCTGAGTTACCTTGTCAGGGGGCCACAGCAGCAAGTGGGGAGTCAGAATCAGACTCTGGAGCCAGCTGCTAACCCTGGTGCTATAGGGAAGGAAGGAGGCTCAGTGAGGCGGAGTCTCTGACTGAGGTCAGGTTGCTGCTCAGAGGCAGGGCTGGGCTCCACAGCATGTCCACAGAACTCCAAAGGCCATCTGGTCCCAGTTGGTGGCTGTCTTGGAGTTGGTGGTAAAGGGGACCAAAGGGAGGAAGGGACAAGCTAGGGAGGAAGGGACAAGCAAGGGAGGAGTACGGAGACCAGGCCAGGCCGGTTGGCATGGGAGACGGGGGGCGGGCAACCCGGCCTGGCTGGGGAGATGGGGGCAGGCTTCTTGGCGGCAGTGTCCCCTTCCTCTTCCCTCCTAATAAATGGGTAGGGAAACTGTTGGCAACCTTCCCATGGACTGGCCACCCATCCTCTGGGTCTGGAGAGGAACGTGCAAAACCCAGTGTGGGCAACAGCCCCCGTCCTGGGCTCCCTGCAGCTGTCCACCTGACTCACCCCAGTGATACCAAAGCTCACCCCAGGTCAGAAGCTATGCTGAGTGACTCCAGGTAATGAATTTATTCAATGCTTACACCCACCTATTACAAGGAAATCAAGTTCAGACAGTGGGGTAACTGCCCGCGTCACCACTCACTCTCGATTTCGGTTCAGGTCATGATCTCAGGATCATGGGATCGAGCCCAGTGTCTGCTTGCCCCTCTCCCTCTGCTCCTCCACCCCCCCCCCAAATAAATAAATAAATAAAATCTTAAAAAGAAAGAAAAGAAATCTAGGAGCAGCAACTTCCCCCTTGGGCTGCCCCCCTCCAGGTCTGGGAGATAATAACCCAATCCCTTATTTGGACAGGAGTCAAGCCTTTTCAAAAATGTCCCCTCCTTGGAAGGCAGAAACGTGGCAAGGACACTGACTTTCAACCAGGTAAACCTGGGAATGAAACCTAGCTTCACCCTCAGCTGTTTGCAAAGGGCAGGTGACGGCCTCAGTGTCTGCATCAGTCATAGGGGGCCGATAATATCATTGTGAGGAGACAGGAACCTATGCCAGGCACGCAGTAGGTGCTTGGAAGGGTAGTTTCTTTCCACTGAGGGTCAGAACAATCTCCAGGGTCTGTCCCCGACCTCCCTCCCTACTTTTTAAACCGTGGATGTTTTCAACCACGATGTGTCGGAAACCTACAGAACAGCACAGAAATGACCTGAGCCTGGTGGGCGTGCTCGAGGGGGGCACAAATGTCATCCTCCACCTTCAGAGCCTTTCCCTTGGGCCGGGGTCTCTACTGCAAGCCTTAAGGGTGCCATCTCCCTCCTTTCGTCCTCACCGCTTCCTCTGGCCGTGGGTCCTTGGGTTACCCCGCCTTACAGATGGAGAGCCCAAGGGTCTGAGAGCCGAGGTGGCTTACCCACAGCCCACAGCCAGTGAGCGGTGGAAGCAGGATGTGGCTTTATGTCCAGGTAGGTTTGCGGACACGGAGAGATGTCAACCGTGTGTTATTAAATGAGAAAGCAGCACAGAGGGCAACGGAGTGTAGTTTGGGAGAGTGTCACTAAAATGGAACAGGGGTTGTTTCTAGGTGATAGGATGATGAACCTTCAAATTGTCTTCCTTTTCCTTATCTGTATCGCCTAACTTTTTATAGCAGCTTTATGGAGACAGAGTTCACAAAGCATACGATTCACTCATTTAGTGTCTGATTCGATGGTTTCTAGCATATTTATGGAGTTGTGCAACCATCACCACTCTTGCTAATATTGTCATCATTCCCTCCACAAAACCCCACTCCTTAGCGCTCACTCCCCATTTCCCTAAACCCCTGCTCCTAGCCCTAAGCAACCACTTCTTGTCTCTACAGATGTGTCTATTCTGGACATTTTATATAAGTGGATTCCTACAACATGTGGTCCTCTTTTGTGTCTGGCTTCTCCCACTTAGCCTGGCTTCAAGGTGCATCGTGTGATAGCAAGTGTCAGGACTTCATTCCTTTTCGTGGCTAAGAAACATCCTATATTATATTTCTCGATTCATCAGTTGAAAGACATTCAGTTTATTTCTAATTTTTGGCTGCTATGAATAATGCTCCTATTAACATTTGTGTAATATTTGTGTGTGGACATGTGTTTTCTTTTTTTTTTAAATTTTATTTATTTGAGAGAGCGAGAATGTGAGCACAAGTGGTGGGGAGGAGCAGAGGGAGAGGGAGAAGCAGGCTCCCCACTGAACAGGGAGCCCGACGTGGGGCTGGATCTTATGACCCTTAGATCATGACCCGAGCCGAAGGGAGCTGCCCCACCAACTGAGCCACCCAGGTGCTCCTGTGTTTAAACTTTTTTTAATTTTTTTTTAAAGATTTTATTTATTTATTTGACAGAGAGAGAGACAGCGAGAGCAGGAACACAAGCAGGGGGAGTGGGAGAGGGAGAAGCGGGCTCCCTGCTAGCGGGACTCGATCCCAGGACCCTGGGATCATGACCTGAGCCGAAGGCAGACGCTTAACGACTGAGCCACCCAGGCGCCCTAAACTTTTTTTTAAAAAAGATTTTATTTATTTATTCATGAAAGACAGAGAGAGAGAGAGAGAGGCAGAGGAAGAAGCAGGCTCCCAAGGAGCAGGGAGCCCGATGCAGGACTCGATCCCAGGACCCGGGATCATGACCTGAACCGAAGGCAGACGCTTAACCATTTGAGCCACCCAGGCACCCTGCGTTTAAACTTTTGAGGCTATCAGTCTGTTTGCTAAAACAATTGTACCGTTTTACATGCCACCACAGGGCACGAGGGCCACAATTTCTCTACATCATCGCCAACCTTGTTATTATCTGTCTTTTTGATGAAAGCCATCCTAGTGGGTATGAAGTTAACAGCTCATGTGATTTTGATTTGCATTTCCCTGATGACTAATAATGTTTAATACCTTTCATGTGCCGTTGGCTCTTTGCGTATCTTCTTTGGAGAAATGTCTACTCAGATCCTTTGCCCATTTAAAAAATTGCGTCATTTGTGACTTTATTATTTAATTATTGAAGTAGGATTTGAACCCAAGTCCTGCTTTACTGTCAAGCAATAGATCCTACACACACAGTCATGCATCCCTGCCTCCCTGTCAAGGTGATCTGGAAGCACCCCCCTCCCTGGAGTCCTGCCTACCCTCTGGGCAAACGAGGGCCAGCACAGCTGCTGCAGAAGCCAGCCCAGCTGGGGCCAGGCCTGCAACAGGTGTCCAGAGTGTCTGTGGATGGACACAGAGGGTCGGACACACAAGTCCATCTTCAGGAATCGGTGAACCAAAGGGGAAGAAAATACACCCAGAACAAAAAGTCCACACCGCAGAAGGAGGAAATGGCCGAGCCCTGCTCCAGGAGTTGGAGATAAAGCCCCGTGGCCAAGAAGCCTCCCTGGCAACTCCTTCTTGGTGGCTGTGACCTATCAGCCTGTTTTTATGTGACTGACTGTTGGCCTGTGTGAGGCTGGGAAGGGGAGGCCCAGCGAGATTAGCGGGGAACTGGAGAGCATATCTGTCCGGAGGGGGGCCGGCATCGGATCTGTAGGGGCCATGGCTAGTCAGAGCAGAACAGGGCCCCGGTGGCGTGGGGCCCTGCCGCCGTACCACTGCCCCGGCCCCAGAAACCCACTGCTTCGCCAGGGAGAGCACCTGAATCCCCAACGCCCAGCTCTGGAATCCAGCTGCCTGGGTTTGAATCCCAGCCTTACCATCTCCTTGCTGGGTGACAGGGGGCAAGTCCTATCCCTCTCTGAGTCTCGGTTCCCCTCTGAGCGTCTCCTGTAAGAATGAAGATAACCAGGGTGCAGATGAAACGAGACCGTAACACAGCCTCTTGGTGGGGCAAGGCTGCTGCGGGGGAGGCAGGGGATGGCAGGGCTCTTCCGCTGGGCGCCCCCAGGCCCTGGACTCAGAACTGGGAGACTGTCATCCCGTGACACGGGAGCCAGAGACTCTGCCATGAACACTGCAGCGCAGCCACCTGCAGGAAGCTTCACCCTCAGACAGACCTCCGGCCTCACCGACCCAGCCTCAAGGTGAAGGCAGGCAGGGCAGGGTCGTGTGTGTCGCCCCTCACTCCCTCAGCCCGAGTTCAAATCCCACTCACAAGCTGCGAACTGTGGGGAAGGGCCTGCCTCTCTGTGCCTCTGTTTACCCGCTGGAGAATGAAGATGATGGCGTTTACTCCACAGAATGGCTGGGAAGATTAAATGGGTCGATGCAGTAAAATATGCATTAAAGTCTCAGCTTCATTCTTTCTTAATTAATTTTTTAAGTAATCTCTACACCCCATGTGGGGCTTGAACTCATGACCCCGAGATCAAGAGTCAGATGCTCCTACTGACTGAGCCAGCCAGGTGACCCAAAGTCTCAGCTTTAAAATAAAGGTTAGGGGCGCCTGGGTGGTTCAGTTGGTTAAGCATCTGCCTTCGGCTCAGATCATGATCCCGGGGTCCGGGGATCGAACCCCACGTCGGGCTCCCTGTTCAGCAGGGAGTCTGCTTCTCCCTCTGCCTCTGTCTTCCTTCTCTCTTTCTCTCAAATAAATAAATAAAATCTTTTAAAAAATAAAATAAAAAATAAAAAAATAACATAAAGGTTAGAGGGGCGCCTGCCGGTTAAGTGTCTGACTCTCGACCTCAGCTCAGGTCTTGGTCTCAGGGTCATGAGTTCGAGCCCCACGCTGGGCTCCGTGCTGGTGTGGAGTCTACTGGATAGATAGGTGGGTAGGTAGATAGATGCAGATAAAGGTTACACAGACACAGAGATAGATAAATAGACCGGATAAAGGTTAGAGCATCCTCCACGTCCTTGCAACTTATCTGGCCCCCATATCGCCCTCGTGTCATCCACGGTCCCTGAGCTTCCTCCAGCTTTCTTATGTGGAGGGGGGTGAGGCTTTCACCAATTTTGGCATTTCCCAAAGTGAGTTCCACAGCCCTCTAAGCTCCCGAGATGCTTTTCGAAAAGATAATTGAAAGGCACCTCCCTGTCAAACAGGCCTGGCTGCAGGGTAGCTAGAGCCATTGCCCTTCAGCCTCGCACACGGATGGACCCGAGAAGCCCTGCAGTGAGGAAACCCAGCGGATGTTCATGTTGGTGTTTTCCCACACTTATTTGACCACGAATGCCCTTTTCTGCCCAATATCAATTTAGCGTCTTCCTGGAAAAACACTGATGTCAAGGTCATTTCTAGCTCACAGTTTCCACCTCACAGATAAGACAGAAGGTTTTCTAAAGATCACCATCCCTGCGCTTGAGAAGCCCCTTCCAGGTTTTCAAGCATGGTGGCGCTGGCCCGCAGGAGAGTGCTGCCCAGCCATGTGTCTCAGTCCTGCTCCCTGGTCCGGGAGGGTCGGAGCGTGAAGGCCCCTCGGGGACGCCCAACAAGGATGGACCCAGCTCCCTTCCACCTGCCACAGCAGCCTCAGCTCTTACAGACCACACGCAACGCCCAGACATTGTCAGGACAGAAGGCGGCATCTTCCAGGAGCCTTCTAGAAAAAGGAGTTGCCAAAAAGAAGCCTCTGGGGGTTGGGCAAGCCCTGCCTCAGGCAGGGAGAGGTGTCTCAGGCTCCAGAGTCTCCTGGCACCTATGCAGGACACCCTGATGACCACCAGGCCCCACTAGCAGGGACAGCACCACTTGCAAATCATCTCTTCCATCTCTCTGTAAATGTTCCAGCAAGTCTAACATTTGGCAACCAAAGTACGTATCCCAGACGGCCGTGTGAACACAGGACAAGCGCCAAAGTTTGTCTCCCTATAGGGTTTGGAAAATGAGATTGCTCAGCGAGTGTGTGGAGGAGAGTGACGTTTATTGAGCACCTACTACAGATTGTGCATTGTGTCAGAAGCTCTATCTTTACCATGAGATCTCAGTTCTGATAACAGCCCCATTTTACAGATGGGGAAACTGAGGCTCGCAGTGGTGAGGTAACACACCCAGGGACACAGCAGAGCTGGGAGTCACCCCCAGCCTGGTTTTGCCTCCACGGTGCCACTCTGCTGGGATGTATCCCTGGCTGGCATCGCTCCAAGATCCTGGTCCATGCCTCCAACCCAGAGTCCCCTTCTCATTACTAACCCAGGTTCTCAGGGCCTGGGGTGTGAGGAAGGAAACCGGAGGGGAAACTGATGTAGTCTGGCCCCTAAGGGTCTGGCCCACATAGTGGAATCTGGTTATTTTAGCCCCTACCAATCTGATCATCCCTGGGGGGCAGGCAGGTCGATAAATCAGTTTTCTGAGCCTGCCAAGCTGAAGGCCAGCCACCAGCCTGAGGTGACCCTGTCAGTGTGAAGAACCCCAGGAACCCAGCCTCAGCTAGCACCTGAGCTAAGCCCTGCCCTTTTTTAAAAAAAGATTTTATTTATTTATTTGACAGAGAGAGACAGCGAGAGAGGGAACACAAGCAGGGGGAGTGGGAGAGGGAGAAGCAGGCTTCCCGCGGAGCAGGGAGCCCGATGCGGGGCTCGATCCCAGGACCCCGGGATCACGACCCGAGCCGAAGGCAGATGCTAAACGACTGAGCCACCCAGGCGCCCTGAGCTAAGCCCCTTATTTTTGTGTCACTGTTGCCCACTCCTGGCCATAGCCTCCTCCCCTGCCCCCTGCCCCAGCCCCCCATTCACCTTGCAGGATGCTGGCACTCAGCCTGTTGGCGGGGGCAGGGGGAGACATCACACAAACCTTTTGGAAACCCCTTTCCCCTGCCCTCTCCTGACTCCCCGGAATTCCTGGGCAGCAGCGTGGCTGTGTGCTGGGAGATAGGGGAGAGTCACTCTCTCATGGGCAGGCCCCCGGCTCTGTCTGCACAGCTGCAGGGAAGGAAGGCCCCACCTGAGCTCCCAGCACCCTGAAACAGCCACCCAGCTGCGCCCTTCCTCTTGCCCATCGTGGGAAGGGCCACTGGAGAGGGGGAGGAGCAGTGTCCAGAGCTCTCCCACTGCTCGCACTGCTCCTCAAGCCATGTGAGAGGCAGGCCTCCCGCTCTCTGTCCTCCGTGGGGCCAGATTGCAAGGAAGAGTGACTTGCCCAAGGCCACAAGGCCAGGCAGCAAAGGGCATCACTCCTGGGTCTGGCAGACTCCAGAGTTGGGGTCGTTTCTCCCAGTACAGCGCAGTATCAGGGGTGTGGGTTCTGGAGTGAGACCGCTGGACTCAGGTCCTGGCTCCTCAACCTGCTCACTGGGTCACCTGGGGGCTGGTTACATAACCTCTCTGTGCCTCAGTATCCTCATCTATACAGTGCTGTCAGGGAATCCCTACGTCTGAGCAGCCTTGGTGAGTGACAGCCTGCCCGTGCTTCAGTTTACTCTGACTTAAAACGGAGAGCTTGATACACATCCAGCAAGGGCTGGTATGAAGATTCAAAAAAGACAACCATGTATCTAGAGCTTTCTGCCAGGTGGTGCCATGGGCCTGCTGATTGTTTGCTGGTGTTATGGTCAAAGAGCTATCATCCAGACCAGCTCTGGAAGGACACACAAGAAACGGTCTCAGAGGGCACCTCTAGGGAGGAAAAGTGGGTGGTGGGAGACCCTAACTTGTTCCTATATGTTGTTTTATACTTTCAGAATTTTGTATCACATACATGTGATATTACTATTACCGAAGTGGGCTACGTAACTGTCATACAAAGGTGCTCCCTTGTCACGACACACGGTCTCATGCTGGCCAGAGACCCCATCCGCCAGTCCCGGCTTCCCCACCCCTCCAGAGCCACACCCACGCCTTGCCCAGGCCCTGTCTTCTAGCCCACTCCATGTCTCCCAGCAAGACCCCAGCGCGACCTTAAGAGCCAGCAGGTGTCTCCTTCTGAGCACAGGCATGTGACACGGGGCCAGCCGAGGCTCCATCCCTTCACCTGTCCACTGGCTCACCTGTAAGTGAGGTGACCACACTGCCCCACAGGGTAGCTGTAAGGACTAACATGACGTACTAGAGGAACGCCTGGCTGGCTCGGTCAGTGGAGCATGTGACTCTTGATCTCAGGGTCATGAGTTCGAGCCCCATGTTGGGCATAGAGCTTACCTAAAAAAAAAGGAGGTATGGATGCCTGGGTGGCTCAGTCAGTTAAGCATATGCCTTCGGCTCAGGTCATGGTCCCAGGGTTCTGAGATCAAGTCCCACATCAGGCTCCCTGCTTAGTGGGGAGTCTGCTTCTGCCTCTGCCCTTACCCTCTGCTCGTGCTCTCTCAAATAAATAAAAAAAGTCTTTTTTTAAAAAATGAGGTATTAGAGTGCTAGGTACAAATCCCTGCTTCCTGTCCTCTGAAAGGGCAAAATAATGTTGAAGGGAAGCTGCCTCCTCCTCTGAGCTCATCTCCCCCACGAGCCTCTCCCACCCTGCAGGTGGACTGCAAACCTCCCAAGGCAACAGGCCTCCCGGCCTTTGCACTTGCCGGTCCCTTCCCTCATCTCCCTGACGTTGGCTTCTTCCCACCACTCAGTTTCTCCCAAGTGTCACCTCCTCACAGAGGCCCTCCTAGACCACCCCGTCTAAAGTGGCCCCCCTGTTTGTTTTCTGCACGGTACTTACCATTACCTGAAATTGAGTGGTTTTTTTTTTAAGGTTTTATTTATTTGTTTGACAGAGAGAGAGAGAAAACACAAGAAAGCCTAAGCAGGGGGAGCGAGAGAGGGAGAGGGAGAGGGAGAAGCAGGCTCCCCAGCTGAGCAAGGAGACTCGATCCCAGGACCCCAGGATTATGACCTCAGCTGAAGGCAGATGCTTCACTGACTGAGCCACTGAGGCACCCCTGAAATTGTGTTTTTTAAATAAACTTTTTTGGGGAATTTTAGATTCACAGAAAAATTGCAAAGACAGTACAGAGGGTTCCCGTATACACTTCAACCAGTCTTCCTCATGTCACATCCTAACCTGACCATGGTACGTCTGTCAAAGCTAAGAAATTAACCCTGGCACATCACCATTGACTAAACTGCAGACTTTGTTCAGATAAAATTGTACTTTTCCTTTATTTATTTACTTGTTTTCAACTGCCTCCCCCACTGGAAGGAAAACTCTGAGAAGCAGGGAGTTTGCCATACTTACTCACCAAGTCCCTCCTACCTGGCAATAAATATTGATCGGTAAAAGGAGGGGAAATATTGGCAAAAGCAGCCAATGATTACTAAGGACTCCCTCCATCATGCACTGTTCTGAGTGCGCTAAACATTGTAAATCACTTAATCCTCAGGACAGCCCAAGAGGTAGCTACTAATTATGGGGAAACTGAGGCATGGCACAGTTTGGTGGCTGGCCGAGGCCACACAGATGGTTAGGACCAGAGTGGACAGACTCCAGGGCTTCCCTCGGTACCAGAATAAAAGCTAGTCCTTCCGTGTCCTTAGTCCACACCAGAGCCGGGGGGTCAGCACCCTTCTGTGGGCAGGACCCTAAGGCCCCAGGGCAGCTGATTTGCCTGAAGCCACGGGATGGACTGGGGTGCAGGGCTGGGATGGAACCCGAGCCTCCTGCCTCCAGCTGGCTGCCCTGAGGCGGTGACTTCCCTGGGCTCTGCCCTGAAGGGTGTGAGGCACCGCTCCCAGGGCCACCACCAGCCCCACCCTGCTGCCGGGAAGCAGAGGGCAGCCGGTTCGGCTGCAGTCTGTGGGCTCTCTGCTGTGCCCCCCGACTTCCCAGAGGGGCGCTGAGATGCCCCACCACCTCTCTTTGCCCATAGCCTTAGCCTGGGCCTCCAGGATCTGACCCCTGGGGAGGCGGGGTGGAGGAGGGGTCCTCTCCATCCTGGAGGAGGCTGCCTTCTGGGGTGGAGGGGGGCTAGCTGGGCTCTGGGACAGGGAGGGAAAGGAAGAAATGGTCGTCCCTGTCTGGATGAGGGCGGGGGGAATGGAGCAACAGGGAGGATTATTAGGCTTTTCCCAACACCCTGGGACCAGCTGGAGAGGTGTCGGGCACCTCCCAAAGGGGAAAGCCGTTCTGGAGCCGGTGGGCAGGACCGAGGCCGGCCACCCCCATGCAGCCTGGGTTCCGCCCAGCGCCAGCCTGGCGCAGACTCCAAGCCCTAATAATGTTTGCTGGATGCTTTGAATACAAGCGGCAGTGCCCAGAATCTCCTTGAGGTTTCAGCCAGGCGTGCCCGCCCCATCCCCCCTTCTGGGGAGCAGAATAAGTGGTGGGGGCCGTGTGACAGGGGACACCATGAGGTGGTGGCAGCCTCCGTGAGAGAGGCAGGCTGCTCCACCCAGAGCTGGGGGTAGGGGCGCCTTGTGCGCGGCTAATTAAACAGCGACTGTGCTGAATCGGGGCGAGGTTGCTGCTTGCTAATTAAAGGTGCGGGCGGCTTGCCTGGCAAGGAGGGAAGTCAGAACAGCTCTGGAACCATGTCAAGAGGCCAGGCCGGCAAGGACAGAACTGGCTCTGGGCATCTCTTCCATCCTCGGGCCCTCCCAGCTGGGCCCCACGGCCCCCTCCCCACTTCCCTATCTCTTCTACCCACCTTGCTGGAGCCTGGGGCCACGGACTTCCCCCTCCTCACCAACCCAAACTGCTTTCCTGATAAGGGCCTGCGCGTTGGGGAGGTGGAGCCTGCTGGTGCCCAAGGTCTGGGCTGGTGGGTGGGCATCATTTCGAACCTCTGAGGTATACTTCCTTTCACCCTACTCCCAAGAACCCCGAGTTGAGCGAATGAGCTCCATCAAGACGGGAGGTTGGCTGGTGTGAACGAGGCCCCAAGATGACTTCCGGAATTACAGATTCTGAGATTCACAGGGGCTTTGAGCCTCACCCAGTTTCCCCGATGTAACAACACCTGATGTTAGCTGGGGTCCTGCTCTGCCCCACGTGCCCCAGTGTGTATGAGAGAGAAAGACGGAGATGGAGAGACGGTGTTCCTTTCTGATCTCAGCACACAAATCTAGAAAAAAGAAGACAGGAAGCAAGGATGTCTGGTCCTCGGAGGTTCCTATATAGCGACAAGGAGGTCGCCGGCTGCCTGTCCCTGCCCGGCATCTGCTCAGGGCAGGGCGTGGCTCCGTGGCTAAGAGCTCCCAGTCCCAGCCCCACCACTTGCCAACTGTGTGGCCTGGGGCAAGGTAGCTATTGCTCTGCGCTTTGGGTTCCTCATCTGCAAAGCTGAGGATGGTCGCTGAGGGGACCAAGAGAGATAATCCAGGTGAGGCACTTAGCGCAATGTCTGGTCCACAGAACAGGCCCCGAAAATATCAGCTGTTATTATGTGAGAACTTGGGGGACTCAGGTAGGTGTGGCCCAGTGCCCACCTCTCTTCCAGGTGACTTCCTTACTGACAGCACAGGCGCAGCCCTCTCGGGATAATTCTATCAGACACAAGGAGAGCATGTCACCCTTCCCGCCAGGGCTCTCATATCCTCTCTGACCCCCATAGCTTTATGAGGGAAGTAGAAGAGCCAAGAAGCAAACAAAATGGATGCTCAGAAAGCTAAGTGACCTGCCCGAAGTCATAAAGCTCAGAAAGGGGCAGAGACGGCCCTGGTCCCTTGAGTGGGAGAAGATGGGCTCACGGTTCCCATGGTAACATCTGTCGAGCTTCTACGGGATGCCAAGTCCTGAACCAGCCAGAGGGACCTAGGGGGACTGGACACTCACTCTGCCTTCAAGAGGACCCGGTCTGGAAGGGAGGAAAACACACCAATAATAGGAATGCAAGGCAAAGGTGGCAGGCATCCAAGCTGGTGCTCCAGCGCCCTCCATGCAAGGGGCTGAGAGTTGCTGCTTTGACTTGGAGCTCAATTTGAAAGCTAAGGTTGTGCTTCTATTGGGAGGGTAAAATCAGCATTGGGGGAGCCTGGGAAGGCTGATAGGGCCCCTCTGGTGCTCCCAGGAGAAGCCTTCACAAAGGGGGTCAGACACTCTGCTCCGGGAAGTGCCTATGGTGCCTGCTTCTGAGGTTTGGGGTCTGTCACTTGAGGTATCTGACAGTCCCAGATGGTGTGACTTCAGACACTACACTGTCCAGGACCCACAGCAAGAATCCATCCATGTCCTAAAGGGGCTGTAATGGGTCCCATCCAGGTGGCCAGTCACTTACCAGTCACTGCCATGCGATGCAGTAGGGGAAGGATGCAGTGCCCATAAGGGGCCCAGAGACAGTAGAAACCTTTCCAGGGTGAGAAAGTCAAGGCCTCTGGCCCTGATGCTGGACACCTGGACCTTAGGCAGCCAACCCAAAGCAGGCAAGAATGAGTGCAAGGTCACTGGCCTTGGGGTTGATGTCTCCATCTTCCCTCCTCAGAGATCAGGACTCAGCCAGAAGAACGGGGCAAAGGGCCCAGGCAGGTCTAGCCACAAGGAAGCCTGTGCAAGCAAAGCTAGCAGCTCCTTAAAAACACACCATGCCGGGCGCCTGGGTGGCTCAGTCATTAAGCGTCTGCCTTCGGCCCCGGTCATGATCCCAGGGTCCTGGGATCGAGTCCCACATCGGGCTCCCGGCTCAGCGGGAAGCCTGCTTCTCCCTCTCCCACTCCCCCTGCTTGTGTTCCTGCTCTCACTGTCTCTCTCTGTCAAATAAATAAATAAAATCTTTTAAACAACAACAACAACAACAAAACACCATGCCTCAGCCTCCCCAGGGCCCCCTGCACCCTCCCTAGCTTGGCCAAATGCTGGTCTGGGGCGCCCTCTGGTGGCCACATGGGGCAGTGGCAGACGCAGCCCGGGGTTTAAGGGTGGGTGGTCAGACTTGGAGACATCAGAGTGGACCGCCTCTCCCACTGCACAGATAGGAAAACCAAGGCCTGGGGCTATGGGGGATGGGGAAGGGAGTTACATGCCCAAGGTCATGCAAGTAACCTGCCCAAGTCAGTTTCCAAGCCTAGAACAGAACCCAGACCTCCTTCTGCACCAGTGGCTTCTCTTGGTGGGTCTCAAGGCATCCCCACCAGGGGAGGGAAGACTGAGTGTCCAGGAGGCTCACTCCCCAGGGACCATAGACAACTGAATGGTAGGCAGCTGAGCAGCTATGTGATGGGGTACATAGCACTTCCCCTCTCTGGCCTTGGGTTCCTTACCTCTAAAGCCTGGAGCTACTGGCAAGGGCCATGGAGACTGGGGTCCTTCTCATACACTGCTAATAGTGAGGCTAGAACCAGCCAGCCTTTCAGGAAATCCTAAAATGAACCTTCCTACAGCAAGTATTGGGTATCATACTAATGGTGAAAGACTGGGTGCTTTCCCCCTGAGATCAGGAACAAGATAATGATGTCCATTCTTGCCACTTCTATTCAACATTGTACTGGAAGTTCCAGCCAGGGCACTCAGACAAGAAAAAAAAAAAAGCATCCAGATTGCAAAGAAAGAAGTACAACTATCTCTATTTTCAGATGGCATGATCTTGTAAACAGAAAATCCTAAAGAATCCACGCACAAAAGTTAGAACTAATAAATGAGTTCAGCAAGGATGCAGGATATAAGACGAATATACAAAACTCAATTGTTTCTCTGTGTACTTTGCAATGAACACTTCAATAATGTAATTAAGAAACTAATTTCATTTACACTGCAATCAAAGAGGATAAAACACTTACAAATAATTTAACAAAAGAAGCATAAAATTTATACTCTAAAAATTACAAAATATTGTTGGAAGAAATTAAAGAAGACCTAAATACATGGAAAAACATCTCTGAAGACCCAATATTATTAAGATAGCAAGACTCCCAAAATTGGTCTTCAGATTTAACACCATCCCCATCAAACTTCCAACTTGCTTCTTTGCAGAAACTGACAAGCTGATCTTAAAATTCTTATGGAAACTCAAGTGACCCCAAACAGCAAAACAATATTCAAAAAAGAAGAACATTGGGCGCCTGGGTGGCTCAGACGGTTAAGCGTCTGCCTTCGGCTCGAGTCATGAGCCCAGGGTCCTGGGATAGAGTCCCGCGTCGGGCTCCCTACTCCTTGGAGCCTGCTTCTCCCTCTGCCTCTCTCTCTCTCTCTGTCTCTCATGAATAAATAAATAAAAAGTTTAAAAAAAAAAACAAAAAAGAAGAACATTGTTGGAGGACCCAGAGAAAGCTTTCTACAAAGTTACAGTAGTAAAACAGTGTAGGACCGGCATAGGGATAGGCATATAGATTAATGGAATGGAATCCGAGTCCAAAAATAAGCCCTCACACTTACAGTCAATTGATCTTCAACAAGAGTGCCCAGATAGTTCAGTGGGGAAAGGACAGGCTTTTCAACACATGGTGTTGGGGCAATTAGATACCCACATGCAAAAAAAAAAAAAAGGAGGCTGGGCACCTTCCTCACACCCCACACAAAAAATTAACTCAAAACGGGTCGTAGACCCAAATACAAGTGTTAAAACTATAAGACCCTTATAAGAAAGCATAGGCCTAAATCTTCATGACTTGGATCAGTCAATAATAAGACACAAAAGCATAGAAAAGACCAAAAAAAAAAAAAACCCAGGTAAATTGGACATCATCAAAATAGCTAAATTCTGTGTTCCAAAGGACACTGTTAAGAAAGTGAAAAGACAGGGTGCCTGGCAGGCTCAGTGGGTGGAGCGTGTGACTCTTGATCGGGGTTGTGAGTTTGAGCCCCATGTTGGGTGTAGAGGGTACTTAAAATAAGACCTAAAAAAAAGAAAAAGAAAGAAAGTGAAAGAACACAGAATGGGAGAAAATATTAAATATTTGCAAACCATATATCTGATAAGGAATTGCAACCAGAATATACAAAGAACTCTTACAACTCAATGATAAAAGACAAATAACCCAATTTAAAAATGGGCAAATGATCTGAATAAACATTGATCCAAAGAAGATATACATATGGTCCATAAGCTCATGAAAAGATGCCAAAAATCACTAACCATCAGGGAAATGTAAATCAAAACCATGAGATGCTACTTTGCACACGCTAGGTTTGCTATCATCGAAAAAGACAGTGTTGGCAAGGATGTGGGGAAGTCAGAACCCTCCCACACTACTGGTAGGAAGGTAAATAATGCAGCCACCTTGAAAAACAGTCTGGGAGTTCCTCAAAAGATTAAATAGAATTACCATGTGACCCAGCAGTTCCATACCTGGGAGGCATAGATCCAAGAGAAATTAAAATATATGTTTACCCCAAAAGTTACATGAATGTTCACAGATGCATTATTCATAAGAGCCAAGAAAGTAGAAACAACCCAAATGCCCATCAACTGATGAATGGATAAATAAAATGTGGTCTATCTACACACAGAAATATTATTCAGCAACAAAAAGGAACTAAATATTGGGACGCCTGGGTGGCTCAGTCAGTTAAGTGTCTGCCTTTGGCTCCGGTTGTAATCCTGGGGTCCTGGGATGGAGTCCCAAATCCTCTGGCTCCTTGCTCAGCAGGGAGTCTACTTCTCCCTCTCCCTCCACCCCCTGCTCATGCTTTCTCTATCTCTCTCTCTCTCTCAAATAAAAACGGAATTAAATACTGATACAATCTATGACATGGATAAACCCTGAAAACATGCTAAGTGACAGAAGTCAGTCAGAAGAGACCACACATTGTATGATTTCATTTACATGAAAAGTCCATAATGGGCAAACCTATACAGACAGAAAACAGACTCTTTTATAGCAGTGGTTGCCTAGAGCTGGGAGGAGGCCACTGGGGAGAGATGGGTGTGGGGTTCTTTATGGGATGCTGAAAATGTCCTAAAATTGATTGTGGTGATGATCGCACAACTCTGACTATACTAAAAACTAATGAATTGTATGCTTTAAATGGGTGAATTGTATGGCAAGTGAGTCATATCTCAATAAAGCTGTTTAAAAAAAAAATGGGGCGCCTGGGTGGCTCAGTCATTGAGCGTCTGCCTTTGGCTCAGGTCATGGTCCCAGGGTCCTGGGATCAAGCCCTGCATCAGGCTCCCATGCTCAGTGGGAAGCCTGCTTCTCCCTCTCCCACTCCCCCTGCTTGTGTTCCCTCTCTCGCTGTCTCTCTCTGTCAAATAAATAAATAAAAGTTTAAAATAAATAAATAAATAAAAGGGTCTGCCTTTGGCTCAGGCCCTGATCTCAAGGTCCTGGGATTAAGCCCCCTGCCCCTGTCATCAGGCTTCTTGCTGAGCAGGAAGTCTGCTTCTCCTCTCCCTCTGCCCCTCCCCCCTACATCCCCCCCATGCTCTTTCTCTCTCTCAAATAAATAAAATTTTTAAGAATAAAGGGTCCTGGGATCGAGCCCCACATCGGGCTCCCTGCTCAGCGGGAAGCCTCCCTCTCCCTCTCCCCCTGCTTGTGTTCCTGCTCTTGTTATCTGTCTCTGTCAAATAAATAAATAAAATCTTTTTAAAAAAAAAAGAAAAAAAGAAAGAAATTAATTAATTAATTTAAAAAAATACTGTTCTTTGGATCCATGACTCTACTTCTAGAAATTTCTTCTAGGAATTACTCAAGTGCATAAAAACATATGTATAAAGATTTCCATCACAGTATTGTTTATAATAGCAAAAGTGTGAGAATAACCTAAGTGCCCATTAGTAGGGGAACCAGTCAGTTATGTTCAACCCTGGGATGGAACCACGGAATCATTAAAAAAAGATTAAAAATGAGAGTCACATTTACTAACATGGACAAGGCCTACGATATACTGCCAAGTTAAAAAAATAAATCTATAGATTAAGGGAGCCTGGGTGGCTCAGTTGGTTAAGCAACTGCTTTCGGCCCAGGTCATGATCCTGGAGTCCCGGGATCGAGTCCCACATCAGGCTCCCTGCTCGGCGGGGAGTCTGCTTCTCCCTCTGACCCTCTTCCCTCTCGTGCTATCTCTCATTCTCTCTCTCTCAAATAAATAAATAAAATCTTAAAAAAAAAATCTATAGATTAAAAGGGACTTAAAAGACAGATTTTTTCAGACAAAATTATGCTATCTAGGGATTCACACTGGGTGATAACTAGCAAGAAAGTGATGACCTTAAAAGTCACCGCAACAGTGGGGCACCTGGCTGGCTCAGTTGGTGGACTATGATTCTTGATCTCTGGGTCCTGAGCTCAAGGCCCAGGTTAGGCATAGAGCTTACTTTAAAAAAAGAAAAAAAGGGGGTGCACCTGGCTGGCTCAGTCGGTAGAGCATGTGACTCTTGATCTCAGGGTCATGAGCTCAAGCCCCACATTGGGAGTAGAGATTATTTTAAAAAGAGAAAAGTCAGGAGCACGGTAACTTTTTGTGGGGAGTTTGGGGGAGGGGGCACACTGCAGGCTAGGGTGGCTGGCAGAGTTCTTCACTGGGCAGTGAATCCAAATGAACAATTATTTTATATGGTCTTTCTATGTCATATTTTGTTAACAAAAAAGTTAAAAATCAACTTTACTCATTTCAATTTTTAAAGCAAGTATCATAAGATTCCATTCTTGTGAAAAAATATCTACATGTGTATATGCACAAAAACCCCTGGAGGTTTGGGATTTGGGGTGTTCTTAATTTATATATTTCTGAATTTTTGCTTTTTTTTTCCTGCAGTGAACAAGAAATGCTTTTACAGCCAGAAAAAAACAATAAAGCTATGTGTCTGTTTTGGGGCATCCCCTTGGAGCTCTGACATTGTTTGGGCAGGATGGTGGACCCTGAGGCACGGGGAGATGGCACAGGGCCACGTTCAGGACAAGTCCAAGATTCATCGTCTGCTCAGCCCCCCAGGCTTTAGCCAAATCCCCAAGGCCCAGCCTCCACCACAGCTTCCTGGAGACTCAGCGGTCGCACCCTGTGCTCCAGACACTGGGAATGCAGTTCTGGCCTGGCAAACCTGATGCAGGTCACTGTGCTCCCGTCCACACAAGCCTCCCAGGGCAGGCCAGAGGGAGAAGCCCTGGGCAAGGGGCAGGATCTCATCCTGGCTGGCTTTGCTACTAGCAGCACAAAACCCCATGATAATGAGCTAATGAGCACTTCCTATATGCTAGCCACTTGCGCTAGGTGGGTTACCTGGTTGGTTTATGGAACCATCCCGATGACCTGAAACCATGGGTGTGGTCAATCTTCACAGTACAGATGGGCACACTGAGGTCCAGGGAGCCTAGGTGACTGCATCCAGGGGCTGGGAAGCCCAGGTGCCTGGGGCACTCACTGCAGCTGAAGCTGGACTTGGCATGCACAGCCTCAGGGGCTTCTCCCAGGAAACCAGGAGAGTGGCTGCCCTCATTTTGCGGATGAGGGCGCTGAGGCTGAGACAGGGAAGTCACCTGTCCATGTCCCACAGCGACTATGTGGCAGGTCCAGGAGCGGAGCCAGAGACACGCAGCTGTTCCACCAGGTGGCCCCTCCCAGCTGCCAGAGGCCATGGGCATGCTCCCCGCTCCGTGCACTGGCTCCGGGTAAAGTCAGTAGTTACCGCACTACAACTCTGGGAGTGAGCAGCTCTCCAGAGCAGCGGGCCTGCCTGCCAGCAGAGCTCCCCCAGTTAGAGAGTGTGCCTTCCCAGCAGGGACAAGGACACTGAATGACAGAGCCAAGGGCAAAATGCCAGGGACAGCTGCCGGGGCCTCAGGGGATCTGTGACCCTCCACGGCCTCCTCAGGCAGCCCCAGCCCAAGATTATCCCCAGGCCCCTCCAATAGTCAGGTGGTCAGCCAGCTCATGTCAGAAAGCTCACCATGGACAGAGGGCCGGGCCACTGGCAATGTGAGCAGCTGCTTCTTCAGGTCCCCACCATCTGCCAGGCACCAGCTAGGCTATGCAATCTGGCACCAAGCCTCACAAAGCCCTTTCAATACATCATATCTGCCTCACTTTACAGAAGAGGCAATGGGGGTTCAGAGAGGTAGAGTGACTTGTCCAAAGTCACACAGCCAGGCCGTCTCAGAGGTTCCTGGTGGCCAACTTCAACCAAGGAAGGACAGAGGAAGGGATCATCCAGGACCCTTCAGAGGGAGGGAAAGGACCCACTATGGAGGGGAGGTGGGCAGAAGGGAGGGCCCACCTCCTGAGCTCTGACTCTCTGGACATAACTTATTCATCAATCCACTTGTTCTCTGCTTATGCAGTCATGGACCCTCTCCACATGCCAGTGTCTTTGCTGGGCACTGAGGACTCAGGTAAACCCGGCCCATCTGTGCTCTCACAGAGCTCATGGCCTAGCAGAACAGAAAGGGAAACTGAGGCAGGAAGAGGCCACCACTTGCCTGGGTGTACTAATATTTACTGAGGGCCTACTGTGGGCCATGCCCAGTGCTGGGAACTGAGGGCAGCACGTAAATGAGAAGCACAAGGCTCCTCCCCTCCCAAAGCATAAATTCTGGTGGTATCCAGGCCCAAACCTCCAGAAACCCTGCCTGCGTGACCTTTGAGCCCTGAACACAATGGGAAATTTCTCTAGGGGTTCTCCAGAGTCCTACTTGGGCCTGGTTCTGGGCTGCTGAGCAGGGATCCAGAAAGGGCAGGGAAACCCAACTAGTGCCTTCCCTAGGAACAAAATCAAGGCCCTGGGCAGGCCAGAGCTGTTCAGAGGGGTCTGCAGTCATCCACTCTGGACAACTGGAAGGCCAACAAGGGCCACCCATTCAGGGTGTAGCCACAAACTCCCGGGGCTGGACACAATGACTCTTACCGAGTGGAGGCCACTTGGCCAAGGCCACCCAGGCCTTACCACACCTTTGTTCCTCTGCTCCCCCTGACAGCAATCCTGGCTCGGAGGCAGCGTTTTGGCGTTCGGTCCCAGCCGCTCTGATATCAGGTCCATTTCATAGCCTAGGAAAGGGGACAAACGAGGCAGTGGAAGGATTGCCCAAGATCACACCAGCTCATGGTACAGGCAAACTGTGAACCAGGGACTGTCAGTCTTCTTCACCAGCTCACAGGCCAGGCTGCCACCCATAAGGATGGGCACATTTACAGCCACGCTGGTAATGCTGGACGGCTCTCCAATGGGGACACCGCATGAGCTGCGGGCACAGAGGGAAGCTTCGTTCCTAAGTCCCCTGCTTGGTTTTTGTTTTTGTGTTTGTGTTTCCAAATGCCAGACTTTTGCTGTCACCTGAGCTGTTCAAATGAGGGGCCCCTCTCAGTGTGAATGACAGAGAGGATCCCCTGGAACTGCTCCATCTCAGCAGCCAAAAAGCTGGATTTATATTTTTAAGTGGGATTTTAAATGTTCGGGGGTTTTCTCAGAGAGAGAGAGAGAGAGAGGAAGCACAAGAGAGCTGAAAGAGCATGCAAGCGCAGGCAGGGAGGGGCAGAAGGAAAGAGAGAATCTTAAGCAGGTTCCATGCCCAGTTCGGAGCCCAATGCAGGGCTCGATCTCACGACCCTGAGATCATGACCTGAGCAGAAACCAAGAGTCAGACACTCAACCGACTGTGCCACCCAGGCTCCACTAAGTGGAATTTAATTTTTTTTAAAGATTTTATTTATTTGACAGAGAGAGACACAGTGAGAGAGGGAACACAAGCAGGGGAAGTGGAAGAGGGAAAAGCAGGCTTCCCGCTGAGCAGGGAGCCCAATGTGGGGCTCGATCCCAGGACCCTGGGATCATGACCTGAGCCGAAGGCAAACGCTTAACGACTGAGCCACCCAGGCGACCCTAAGTAGAATTTTAAAAACTGCCAAATCCCCTTGGTAAAAAAAGAGAGTCAAACTAGGAGAATGAAAAAAAAAATAGGAGAATGGCTAAATAAATTATTAAGACAATATTATAAAGCCATTAAATAACTTTAAAGAAAATTTTAATATGGTGAGAAAATAGTCACCATATAATGTAAGGTGGAGGGAGGGGAAGCCAGCTCTAGAGTATTATGACAATTAAAATATACACTTATATGCATATGTATGATCCATACAGAAGAACCGGACTGGAGAGAAATACGACAAAATAGCAATGACAGTAATCTCTGGGCAGCGAGATGACAGATGACTTTCATTTTCTCCTTTGCACCTTTTTGTAGTTTCCAAATTTTACAATGAGTATGAATCGCTTTTCTAATTGGACATAAAACAGAAAGGCAGAGGACAGGTTGCCCTTGTCCAGGCTCATCCCCTCTACCTCCACCCACCCTGTGGCCTCTGGGCTCTGTCCTCACTGACCAGTCCAACACCGGCCAGAGCTGAGGGACCCCGGCCAGGCCACTGGCGCTGAGGACAGCACACAGAGGTCGTGGGCTTCACCGGCCATCTCTGCCTGTGGAGGAACCAGCAAGGGGACACTGCCCTGCCTGGGCCCTTCACAAGGGTCAATGGCAAGCTGTCAATTTCCTGGCCAGGGACACTGGGATTTGGTGCTCTCCGGGGCTGAGAATCAAAACATTCATTATCTGCTGTATGAGGGAAGTCATCTTCTTTGTTCCTTGCATTTCTTGCAGAGCTGCTGAGTGCAGCAGGAAGGCTGGAGGAGAGCTGACCTTTGTCATCCTCCCACCGTGGGCTCAGGTGGGCTCTCGGCTTCCCCGCATGGGACTGGAGCGCCTGGCCCTTCTGACCTCCAGGCTCGGGGTTTCTTCTAACCTGAGGGGTGAAGCCCAGGGGTGCTGGCCTGCGTTCACATTCACCCTCCTGGGTTACTGTGCTCCAGGAGCCACTCAGCTCCGCCTTCTGAGGTGCCTCCTCCTGCACCACCCCATTCTCACCCACAGGGGGCTGGCCCGAGGCAGAGTTTCCAGAGAAGGGCCTCCCTGCTCTCTGGAGCTGTGGATTTGGGCAGGTTCCAAGAATGGTGCCCTCACTTCCTTCCAGCTGAGATCCTAGCCGCCCCCTCCCTGTCCTGGAAGCTTCCGCCCTCCTCCTGGGCTATTTTAGCAATCAGGTCACCCGTTGGCTCACTCTGAGCTTGCGGTCACTTAAAACCCACAGGCCCTTTTCACAGAAATGGTGCTATCTCTTCCTCTTCCAGATGCTGCCAAAGTGAGGGTCCTCAGGGGGAAAACAGCATGAGGTGATGGCTTGGTGGTCCTCCTGTAGCAGGGGGCCCTTGCTCAGGAGCTGAGGCGATGCATTATTTCCAACCCCACTGTGGCCAGTGTCTGGCACGAAGAGAGAGCTGGTCACAAGGATGTTCAGATGGCTGAATACCTATGTGGCCCTGCGCTGTACACAGAGTCCGCCCTCTGGTCCTCAGAGGCTCTAGGCAGGGAGCCAATCCCCACTTAGAGGGGAACTGAGTGACCTCCGAAGGTCATCGTGTGGTAAGCAGCCAGGCTGCAAGGGACCCTGGGGTGCCCCAGCAAAGCCCAAACCCACCTCGGCTACACTGACACTTCCCAAGGGCCTGGCACACATGGCCACTGACCCAGGCTGCCAAATGAGTTTTTTTTTTTTTAAGATTTTTCCTATTTATTCATTTGAGACAGAGAGATACAAAGAGAGAGAGCATGAGCAGGAGGAGAGGCAGAGGGAGAGGAAGAAGCAGTCTCCCCCTGCCCCCGGCTGAGCCAGGAGCCTGACGTGGGGCTTGATCCCAGAACCCAGAGATCATGACCTGAGCCAAAGGCAGACACTCAACCATCTGAGCCACCCAGGCGTCCCATGCCAAATGAGTTCTTGTGATGAAGCCTGGGGAGGCTTCACACCCCTGGTCCTAATGACACAGCGGGTTCCCAAAAGCCCACGCGAAACCCAAAGCCCAAAGCCCCTCTCTTATAGCCCATGTGTGTTCTACTCAGAGCCACTGAGGATGCTGATCACCTGCTCCAGCTAAACCCTGGCTCAGAGCGTATGGAGACCTCTGGCTGAAGACCCCTCCCACAGCTCCAGGCTGAGGAACGTTGGCCTGTTCCCATCCTTCCCTCCCCAAGGCATCTGACTGACCGCAGGCTCTTGCTGGCCAGCCCAGCGTCAGGTGCTGGACCAAGAACCCTGGGGGACCCGGGGAAGAAAGACAGCAAACATGAGAAAGATTGCAGCTATGGGGGCACTGACAGCAGTGGGGAGTCACAGGCCCTGCCTGTCTGAGCCTGGGAAGAGCCTGGTGTGGTCCAGGAATGGATAGAGGCCGGTGTGTGGCTGCAGCGGCACGTGCAGCAGGAATAAAACACAAGCCACGCAGGGAACTGACAATTTTTGAGTAGTCACAGTAAAAAAGTAAAAAGAAGTGAAATTAATTTTAATAATGTATTTTATTTAACCCAAATTTTTATAACAAATATTGTCATTTCAACATATAATCAATATAAAATTATTAATGAGGTATTTTACAGCCTCTTTTGGACTATAGCTTCAAGAGCCAATGTGTATTTTATTTTTTTAATTTATTTTTTTAAAGATTTTATTTATTTATTTGACAGAGAGAGACACAGCGAGAGAGGGAACACAAGCAGGGGGAGTGGGAGAGGGAGAAGCAGGCCTCCCACGGAGCAGGGAGCCCGATGCGGGGCTCGATCCCAGAACCCTGGGACCATGACCTGAGCCAAAGGCAGACGCTTAACAACTGAGCCCCCCAGGCACCCCTTATTTTATTTTTTTAAAGATTTTATTTATTTATTATTAGAGAGACAGAGAGAGAGCACAAGCAGGAGGAGGGGCAGAGGGAGAGGGAGAAGCAGGCCCCCCTGAGCGCGGAGCTGGACGCAACACGGGGCTTGATGTGGGACTCGATCCCAGGACCCTGAGATCATGACATGAGCTAAAGGCGGGCGCTTAACTGACTGAGCCACCCAGGCACCCCTGTCAGTGTGTATTTTATATGGACAAGCAACATCTCAATTTGGACTGGCCACATTTCAAGTGCTCAGCAGCCCCAAATGGCCAGGGCTACTGGCGGGGACAGCACAGGGGGGCTACAGGGTGCTGAGTGGAGGGGAAGTGTGAGATGAAATCAGAGAGGTGGGCAGGGGTCACACTGGGTTTTATTCTGAGAGGTCTGAGAAGCCACGGGAGGGCTTGAAGCAGGGGTGCGATGTGATCCATTGTTGTCTTTAGAGCCTGACTCTGGCCACGTGGAATGCTTCAGAGCGGATGAGATTGGCTGCTCAGAAAGATGCGCAAGGTCAGGGCCAAAGGTGGCCTGTGCCTTGGTGAGGGCAGCCACAGGGAGCTTTGGGAGCACAGAAGAGGCCACGGAGAGGCCTTGAGACAGGGAGACAGGCCTTGCCATCTGCCTTTTTTTCTCCCTCTCTGCCAAAATTCTTCCCGAGTAACCCTGTCTCAGCAGTTGCCTCCCTTCCAGGAAGAGATATGCATGGTTGCTACTTAACAAAGCCTAAAGGAACTCAACCAGAAACATTGTGCCCAGGGCCCAGAATTGAAACGGCTGCCACTTTCTGTATCTCATAGAATCACTCAAGAAAAAGATAAACCTTCTAGTTTATCAGTATCATATAGTAATTAGGTGGTCTCTGGGGCTGACCTGCTTGGGTTCGAATCCCTGCTGCCCTCTAATTAGTTGTGTGACCTTGTTTTAGATACTTGACCCCTCTGGGCTTCTGTTTCCTCATCATTCACTGGCTGTGTGAATAATCTCTACCTCTGGGGGTGACCGGAAGGAGGTAATGGGTCTATACCTTATAAAAGTGATTCAAGCAGGGCCCGACACATAGGAGGCACTCATTACATGTTATCCTGTTATTGTTCTTGTTGTTATTGTTAACGGACAAGACAACTAGGGTACGGGGACAGGAAGGGACCTGCTCAGTATCACACAGCCAGCCTAAGGCAGAGCAGGAGCAGAATCTAAGTTTTCTAATCTCTGGCTCTTCGGGCTGCTCCACAATTGAAATCGCCGGTGATCCCTTTCTTCAGACATTTACCATGTTCTCTTCATGTGGCAGATGCCAGCCATGCTGGCAGCTGGGGGTTGGGGGGGCCTCATCTCTACAAAACTGAGCCTTTCCCAGGAAGGAAGAAGCTCTTTCTCAACCACTCTGCCCAATACAGGCAAGAGCCACACGCCGATTACAACTTAGTCAAAACAGTGCTGGCCTGAGAACTGGGGGAGCCCGGGCCGAGCCCACCCCTGCCTGCCTTGCTCTATGATGTGGGCAAAGGGCTTCATCTCTCTGATCTCAGCACCCTGGCTGTGCACAGAAGCGAACAAATGTTAGCTGAGCACCTACTCTGTGAAGTCCCAACTTCAAGGTGGGGAAAAGGAGCCAACTGCCAGTCAGACCTGGATGTGGCCTCCAAGGGGACATGGACCCTACAGCCCAGATTTTCTGGAACTTTCTTGACTGACCCATTCATCTCATAAGAGCTATATGCACACAGGATCCTACATCCTAGCTTTTAAACTATAATTGGACATTATAACAAAGTTATGAGAGTCTGGTTCACAAGATTTCACAGACCAATAACATTTCTAAAGAAACACTGGGGACTGAAGGACTGAACATTTGTTATTCTGCCACAGAAGGCCCTTAAAACCAAATAAGAAATGGCGCTGGGAAAACCAGATATCCATATGCAAAAGAATGAAACTGGGCCCTTATGTCACCACACACAAAAATCAACTCAACATGGGGCACCTGAGTGGCTCAGTCAGCTGAGTGTCGGACTCTTGATTTCGGCTCAGGTCATCATCTCAGGGTCGTGAGATCGAGCCTTGCATCAGGCTCCACACTGAGCATGGAGCCTGTTTAAGATTCTCTCTCCCCCTTTCCCTCTGCCCCTCCCTCTGCCTGCTCTCTCTCTAAAATAAAAATAAAAAAAAATCAACTCAACATGGATTGAAGACTTAAATGTACCACCTGAAACTATAAACTCCTAGAACACATAAGAGAAAAGCTTCCTAACAGTGGTGTTGGCAATGATTTCCTGGATATGACACCAAAAGTACAGACAACAAAAGCAAAATTAGACAAGTGGGACTAAATCAAACTAAAAAGTTTCTGCCAGACAAAAGAAACAATCAACTACGGGAGGGCACCTGACTGGTTCAGTGGGTAGAGCACGTGACTCTTGATCTTGGGGTCATGAGTTCAAACCCCATGTGGGGTATAAAGCTCACTTTAAAAAATTTTTTTAAAAAAAGAAAGAAACAACAAAATAAAAAGACGACCTACCTGAGAGAAAATAGAAAATATTTGGAAACCATACTCAATAGCAAAACAAACAAACAAAAAACCTGATTAAAAAATGGGCAAAGAGAGGGGCTCCTGGGTGGCTCAGATGGTTAAGCATCTGTCTTCGGCTCAGGTCATGATCCCAGTGTCCTGGGATCGAGCCCCAGTTCAGGCTCCCTGCTCAGTGGAGAGCCTGCTTCTCTCTCTCTCCCTCTGCCACTTCCCCTGCTTATGCTCTCTTTCTCTCTCTCAAATAAATAAATAAAATCTAAAAAAAAAAAAAAATGGGCAAAGGGGTGCTTGAGTGACTCGGTCAGTTAAGCTTCGGACTCTTGATTTTGGCTCAGGTCACAAACTCAGGGTCATGAAATCAAGCCCCACATCAGGCTCTAGGCTCGGCACGGAGTCTGTTTGTCCCTCTCCCTCTGCTCCTCCCCCTACTTGCTCTCTCTCTCTCTCAAATAAATAAAATCTTTTTAAAAAATGGGCAAAGGACCTGAATAGACATTTCTCCAAAGAAGGCATACAAATGGCACATGAAAAGATGTTCAATGTCTCTAATCATTAGGAAAACGGATATCAAACCACATGAGATATCACCTCACACGTGTTAGATGGCTATTTATCAAAAAGATAAGAGACAAGCATTGGAGGACGTGGAGAAAAAAGGAGCCTTGTGCACTGTTGGTGGGAATGTAAAATGGTGCAGCTGCTAGCAAAAAACAGTTTGGGGGTTCTTCAAAAAAATTAAAAATAGGGGCGCCTGGGTGGCTCAGTGCAGTAAACGTCTGACTCTTGATTTCAGCTCAGGTCATGATCTCAGGGTTGTGAGATCATACCCCATGTCAGGCTCCAAGCTGATTCTCTCTCTCCCTCCCTCTGCCCCTTCCACCCAATCTCCCTCTCGTAAAAAAAAAAAAAAAAAAAAAATTAAAACTAGAACTACCATATGATCTAGCAATCCCATTTTTGGTATTTATTCAAAAGAACTGTAAATCAGGATCTCAAAGAGGTATCTTCCCTCCTGCGTTCATTGCAGCATTGTTCACAATAGCCAAGAGATGGAAACAACCTACATGTCCACCGATGCATGAATGGATAATGAAAATGTGGTCTATCCATACAGTGGAATATAATTCGGCCATAAAAAAGAAGGAAAACCTATCGCATGCTACAAAGTGGATGAATCTTGAGGACATTATGCTAAGTGAAATAAGCCAGTCACAGAAGGACACATACTGCACCATCCCACTTATAGGAGGTATCTAAAGCAGTCAAACTCAGGGACACCTGGGTGGTTCAGTTGGTTGAGTGTCTGCCTTCTGCTCAGGTCATGATACAAGGGTCCTGGGATGGAGCCCCACATTGGGCTCCTTGCTCAGCAGGGAGCCTGCTTCTCCTTCTCCCTCTGCCTGCCACTTCCCCTGCTTGTGTTCTCTCTCTCACAAACAAATAAAATCTTAAAAAGGGGGGGGGCACTTGGGTGGCTCAGTCGTTAAGTGACTGCCTTCAGCTCAGGTCATGATCCCAGCGTCCTGGGATCGAGCCCCGCATCAGGCTCCCTGCTCAGCGGGAAGCCTGCTTCTCCCTCTCCCGCTCCCCCTGCTTGTGTTCCCTCTCTTGTGCTGTCTCTCTCTGTCAAATAAATAAATAAAATCTTAAAAAAAAAAAGAATAAAGTGGTTAAACTCAAACTCACAGAAACAGAAAGTAGAGTGGTGGTTCTCAGGAACTGGGAGCAAGAGGGATGGGAGCTGCGGGTCAGTGGGTACAGAGTTTCAGTTACATGAGATGAGTATTAGGGATCTGCTGTACAACATCGTGCATTTAGTTAGCAATACTGTACCACAGAATTAAAAATGTGTCAAGAGGGCAGAGCTCATGCTATATGCTTTTTACCACAATAAAAAAGAAACAAAACAAGTAAACAACAAAGTACCTCCTGGAAAGGACATTAAAACACAAAAGAATAGGGTGCCTGGGTGGCTCAGTTGGTTAAGCGACTGCCTTCGGCTCAGGTCATGATCCTGGAGTCCCAGGATCGAGTCCCGCATCGGGCTCCCTGCTCAGCAGGGAGTCTGCTTCTCCCTCTGACCCTCTTCCCTCTCGTGCTCTCTCTCTCTCTCTATCTCATTCTCTCTCTCAAATAAATAAATAAAATCTTTAAAAAAAAACACAAAAGAATAGGAAGGTCATCATCTCAGAATAAAGAATAGTCCTTCAAATTAAATAGCTTTTAAATAACCATAATGTGTGTGTGCGTGTGTGTGTGTGTGTGTGTGTCTTGATTTCTTGCTCTCTTTCTCCTCATACCGCCCAGTCAACAATTTCTCATCACACCACGCCTTCTATTTGGAAATCCGGGGGAGGAAGCCAGGGACTCTGACCACTGCCCCTCCCTCCCTGTCTTCTCCCAAGCACACACGGTTGCTGAAACTGCTGCTTTTGCTCGTGCAGGCCTGGCTCTGCTGTCTGCTCACCGCGCTGTGAGCTCCAGACGGCAGGGCGCGTCACATTCTCCGTACCCCTCATCTACCCAGAACCGGCACCGCGGAGCATCCTGTAAATACTGCTGGTGGAAAATGGATTCTGACCGACACTGGGAGGCGAAAAGGCGTCAGGCCTGGGAGACCACGAGAGGACCTGAGGAGGGGAAGAGTGGAAGGCAGCAAGGGCAAGGGAGCCGAAAGGGAGTGTCCATAAAAGAAGTCAGCCGCCCCAACACCCCTCTGTAGTGAGGGGTCCCACCTCACAGCCTGGGAGGAAGGTGGGGAGGGAAGTGGGGAGGGGGTGGGAAGAAGCCCTGGAAAGAGGCCCTCCTGACTGGACCCACGGCTAGGACAAAGGGCAGGAAGAGTGTGAAGTGGGAGGTGGGAGGCCTGCAGCCCCTCCTGGGACAGTCTGTCTGCCCCTCCTGCTCCCTTCCACACTGGCCCGAGATGCCTCAGCCCCACCAGCCAACCACAGGGAGAGCAAAGGGCGGAAGTGGCCAGGCCTTCAGACCTAGCTGCCGGAGATAGGCTCAACGGCCCTATGCCCCCACACCGCGGCCGCCCTGGCCACAACAGGTCCCAGAGGCCCAGGTGGGGCTCCAGGCGACATGGGAGGGCCAGGGAGACTCAGACAGCCACTTCAAAAACACACTGATCTTTCTGCTCACTCTTTCCCTCAGTCACCCAGCCCAGCTTAAAACCCCTCAGGGTCACCTTGTGCTCTTAAGATAAAGACAGAGGCTGTGCTGGGCCAACAGCAGGCTCCCCTCCTCACCCTGCGCACGTCTATGCCTCTTGCCCTGGCCATTTGGCTCCGTTTGCAATTATACATTTGTGAGATTCTTCAGATTTGCAGGGATGCATCTGCTTTTGCTCACTGAGGCACCTCCAACAGGAAGCAAAGAGCTTGGTCACCTTAGTCACTAGGGCTGTTTGTTGGTGGAATGAATGAATCATCGGGGGAGGGAGAGGGGCAGGTTTGGGAAGCAAAGGCAGAGGAGACCCACTAGCTGTGTGACCTTGGGCAGGTCACTGCCTGGCCAGTCCTTGCCTGCTCAGCTGTAGATGGGTCTAACACGCCCAGCTCTTGAGCGTCGAGCAGGAGCCATGCTGCCCAAAGAAGTCCGGTTCCTCTTTTTTTTTTTTTATTAAAACTTTTTATTTATTTATTCATGAGAGACAGAGAGAGAGAGAGAGAGAGAGAGAGAGGCAGAGGGAGAAGCAGGCTCCCAAGGAGCAGGGAGCCTGATGCGGGACTCGATCCCAGGACCCTGGGATCATGACCTGAGCCAAAGGCAGACGCTTAACCATCTGAGCCACCCGGGCGCCCAAGAGGACCAGTTCCTTTACACTTTTTCTTTAAATCCAGCCTTTTCATTTTATGGACAGGACACTTTGGGGAAGTGATCTACCCAATCTCATTTCTGTTTAAATAAACCAAAAAGGGAGTGCAAACTGGTGCAGTGCAAACTTTTTTTGGAAAAAGGCTTAGATGTAACTTGCCTACATCTAAAATGCCCATGCCCACCAATCCCGCCCTTGTGCTTCTAGGAATTTATCCTACAGAAAAAATATATGTGGGTTTATTTATTTGGTACTCAGGAAAAAAGTACCGTACGTTGTTATAATAAGGGAGAAAGAGCAAGCCAGAAAACACGGAGTAGTTTTAGAACCAACCACCAGGAGGCACCTCTGGGTCAGGGGCTCTGTCAGATTAGCCCACAGCGCCGGGACTTCAGTGACAAACACACATGACAATACCCAGACCTTTTCAAGACAAGCCAGCCTCGCTTCATCTTAGCCTCGAAGCTTTTGTTACTGACAGTATCTACATGTTTGGCCTCCTCTTTGTCCTTCCTTACAATGCCCCTTACCACAAACAAACAGAAAGCAATTCTAACTCTTCTATCCTTATATTGTTCTGCTGGGATGATTTCTGTCCAGGTCTCAGTCTCTCAAAACTCCTCAGTCAGGGGACCCCTGGCTGGCTCAGCTGGTAGAGCACGTGACTCTTGATCTCAGGGTTGCGAGTTCAAGCCCCACGTTGGGCATAGAGCTTACTTAAAAACAAAACCAAACCAAAAACTCCTCGGTCAGAATTCACTTCATAAGAATTTGGAACTTGACTTGCATGAGGTCTTTCATGGATTTCGTGACAGATGCTATACATCTGATTTCCACGAACAGGTGGGGAAACCACGGCCCTGCACAATGGCCGAGAGGAGAGAACCTGGGGGCCCATTGTTACCTAAATAAAGCCTTGACCTCAGACTCCAGGTGCATCCTCAACCCTCAAACCTCTCCTACTGCCTCCCCTGCTCCCTGCATTTTCGCCCGTTTCCATGTCTGTAAATGCAATCTTTCTTCCAGTCCTGTGTAAACTTGCTTTCTATCCTTCTCCCTGATGGGGAGAGTGTCTGTGCATTTTCTGTCTGCCTCTGGTGGGGGGCCCTCCCAGTGGGCTACAGTTCCCATCACCCCACCCCTAACTGCACACATCACTGTGTCTCTACCCCAAGGAGTCCAGGCAAGGATTCCTCACCTCCCTCAGAAGCACCGAGATAAAATCACCAGCCAACATGTTCCTTCCCACCCCTGCACCCTCTGCTGCAGACCCAGCCCCCTGCAGAGCCCCAGTGCCCAGGATCAGAGATGAGCTAGCTGACAGTGGGGCCTGCTATTTGCGCTGGGAATCAGTCCCATCCCCACCAGCGACAGGAGTAAGGATGCCTCCTCACAGGACCCAACCTCCCACAAGACACTCCTGAGTTTCGAGGGACCCCCTGGGTTTTTCTCCCACCCCTCCCCCTCCCCCACTGCGAAGGCTCCGTGCGCTTCCTGCAGGGCCTTCCCCTCCAGTTTGGGCCAGACTGCTCCCACAGGAGGACATTCACTATATTCACTTTTTCAGTTGCACTGGGCATCAAGATTCTTGGGCTCTGGCAGTGCCTCCCTCTGGGCCCTGGCCCACAGTCTTGAGGACCCCATGCCCGCATGCCGTGTTCTTCCCGCCCCCAATTCAGCAGTGTTTCACTATGCTAGACTTCTAAGGAGGAAAAAGAAATAATAAAGAATCTTTCTTGTTCCTGGCCTCTAGGCTGTTTATAATGACAGTTCATGAGGAACTGGGCTCAGAGCTGAAAACACTCCATTTTGGAGGGGTGAGACCTGGAGGGGAGGGAGGCAGAGAGGAAAGAGGCGGTGACAGCCTCTATTCTGGTCTCCTGCCTCCCTCTCTCCTCACCCCTCACAGAGGCGTGACAGGAAAGCCTTTTGACAAAAAAAAATCCTTCCAGACTTTCCACCCTCCAGAAGCAGTATTTGGTGTACTGAACAAGGCCCCATGGGATCCAGTACACCTGCTCATTCATTCATTCATTCATTCATCAAATATGTATCCAGCACCAAATCCTGGGCTGGGGAGAGAGAGACAGTGAAAGATGCAACACATAAACGCATTGTTGCACCTGATGTCAAGTGGCATAAAGAGCCATGGGGAATGAGGAGATGTGGAGGCCTCCTGGGGGAGAGGACACTTGAGCTGAGGGCTGCCTAATGAGGAGGCGACGGCCTGGGAGGCCACCGGACAGAAGAGCCCCAGAGGGAGTGGTGGAGAGGCCCGCAGGACCGGAAGCAAGAGGAGAAGCAGGGGCTGGATCATACGGGACAGCCTGACAGAGAGGGAAACCTGTCTGGCACAGAGCACAGGTGAGTTGCACATGGACCTGAAGCTATTTAGATGCGCAAACCACCCAACCCTTTGTTCAAATAGTTCTGAATCACCTGATGTGGGTCATGTGTCCACCCTGGGGTTTCCAATTTCAAGGGTATTACTTATATGCTCTATCTACCGTATCAGTTGGTGCCTGAGGAAGAAAACCCCACCCAGGAACATGGATCCAGCAACCACATACCAAGCACCTCCTAGGTCTGGGGCCTTCTAGGACGCTGGGTGGAGGGGCAGAGCGTGCGATGGGGAGCAGCTCTGGGCACCCCCGCAGGCCCGTTTATCAGCTCCCACAGAGGGACAGAAACCACCAGCTCAGGATGTGGCAGGTGCGAATGGAAGAGGAAGTGCATGATCTGCTGCCGGGCTCCTTCCCAAGGCAGTCTGGGCGGCACTCTGCTTCTCCTGGTGCCAGGGGTTTCTGAAATGAGCGTGCATCAGCCCCACACTCCCAAGAGGAACTCAGGGAAGTGAGGGGAAGCAGAGAGTCGTACTCTGAGGCTCAGAAGAGGGGGGAAGAGCCCTGCCTCCCTCCTCCCCCTGCAGAGACTTCCATCTAACAATAATGGGTGTCGGCTGTGGGGTACCTGGCACTAGGATTACAGGAGCTCACGATCTAGTTGGGAGACAAGATGTATAAAGAAGCAAGTACAGTGCAGCTGCTCAGATGGAGGTCCCATCAAGGTGCTGGGGGGTTGCCTCCATCCAGGGACAGTGTCCAGCGTAATGCGAGGGGTGTTACACCAACAAGCACAGCCACCCTCAGCAGTGATGGCTGTCACGGACTGGCTCACTGTGGGTGCCAAGCACACACACCTGGCTTCACATACGCCTCCAAGAGCCCCAGAGTAGGAATTGCTCCCATTTTATTATTTTTTTAAGTAAGTTCTATGCCCAAGGTGGGGTTTGAACTCATGACCCTGAGATCAAGTCACATGCTCCACTGACTGAGCCAGCCAGGCGCCCTGAAATAGCTTCCATTTTAGAGATGGGGAAATTGAGGCATGCAGAAGGGAGCAACTTGCCCATGGGGGCCCAGGCAGCAAGGGCAGGTCTGGAAGGAGGAAGCTGGCACACTGGTTCCAGAGATGTTCCCACAAAGTACAGCCCCACTGAAAGGGGCTTCCAGTAACCGGACATGTTTAAACTTGCCAGCTTGTTCCTTTTTGTTTCCAGCATCACTAGCCACCCTTGCTACTTCCAGCCCCTCTCAGCTAGCAAGGAGGAGCCTCTTCCCAGAGGTGTGCCACCAAGACCAGGAGGAGGCGGCAGGCCTGACTCAGCCTGCAGACAAGCCTGGGAGGAGAAGACCTTGACCCAGATGCTCCTCAGCAACTAGATTTTCTAAGCCCTCCAGAGGCTGCCCCCACCCCTCCACCCCCATTGCCTGCAGCCGGCTGCAAATTGCTTCCAAATGTTGATAATTACAGCAGGCCCAATCTAATCAACACCTGAGAGGGAGGAACCGGGGGCTCTTCCTTCCAGTGTCCCAGAGCATTTGGCATCCTTAGCTCCCCTGAGCCTTTAGGACGGATGCCAGATTTGGGTCATGGACCCTGTTCTCTGAGGCCTGAGCTCAGTGACTTGCCCAAGGTCATGCAGACCTTTCAGGCAAAGGGGGTGGTTAGAGTTCAGCTTCCACGTACCAGCAGTGCCTTTCCTTTCCTGAGCTGAACAAGCCTTGGAGGAAGAGCAGAGGACCCACAGGAAGGGACTCTCGTAGTTAGTGTCCAGCCGTCTGCAAAGCTCTGGGCCTTGACAGGGTGATTTCAAAAGGAAAACAATGGGGGCACCTGGGTGGCTCAGTCGTTAAGCGTCTGCCTTCGGCTCGGGTCATGATCCCAGGGTCCCGGGATCGAGCCCCACATCGGGCTCCCTGCTCCGCGGGGAAGCCTGCTTCTCCCTCTCCCACTCCCCCTGCTTGTGTTCCCTCTCTCACTGTGTCTCTCTCTGTCAAATAAATAAAATCTTTAAAAAAAGAAAAAAAGGAAAACATTGGCACTAGCAGGGATCTCAACAGCACTTAGTTTAAACCCTTTCTGGTAGAGATGGGGTAATGGAGGCGCAGAAAGAGGGCATAGTTTGCCCAAGATCACACAGCAAGTTAGATACAAACCCCAGACTCCCCCATTCCATCCTCTGTGGCACCCAGTAAGAGGGGCTCTTCCTCCAAATTCACCTTCTTCACAGGCTTTCCGTCCCAGAGGGAGTGAAGGGTAAGGAATGGCTTTAGGGCTAGGCAGACAGGTTTGAAGCCTCACTCCCCTACTCAATTACTGTGTGTCTTTGGGCAAATGAATTCCCCCCTCTGAGCCTGTTTCCTCATCTGTAAAATGGGGAAATTAGTAACTGCCTCTTAATGTTGTAGTAAGAAGTTGATGAAATAAGGTGTCCACAGGAGGGAATGTTCTACCTGGGCCCCTGGCAGTCCTTCCTGGTGCCTAGTAGGTGGTCAGACATTCCACAGATTCCCTTCCCCATCTCCCTCACTTTCCCAAGCTCAGAGACACACATCTGCCCAGGCTCTGAGGCAGGCTTGGAAATCCTCCCATGCTGGCCACAAGCACAGGGCTTCTCTCTGGAATGGTTTCTCTGACCTCGGGGAGATGACAGAGCCTGTCAGAGAATTCTCTGGGGAGAAAGCTCCCAAGGGCCAGAGCATGGATGATGAAGGCAGAATCCCTCCTCACTCTGTCTCCTTGGCTTCCTGAGAGCTCAGCCCCCTCTCTCCTGTCCCCCCAAGAACCTCCTGGCTGTAGAGGCCTGCTGGGCAGAGGGGCTCTTGGGGAGCAGCCGTCTTCTCCCTGTCCCCCTCCCTCAACCCCCTCCAGTCCCACCGCCCGCGGACACAAGGCTGCTGAGAGCTGCAAGGGAGTGAGGTGGGCACTGGAGCTGAAAGCTGCTGACAGCAAGCCTCTGAGGAGGAGCACGATGGGGAGGAGCAGGAGGAAGGAAAAGAAAGGAGGAGGAGGAGAGGGGCCTGGGGGGTCCCGCTGCTTCCCCCAGGGCCCTCAGTGGACAAGCTAAGAAAAGCTCTGGGGTAGAAAACCGCCAAAGATGCACAGTTGCCCTCCCCACGGAGAGGGAGGGCCCTTCCTTCCCTGGAGCCAGCTGCCCCAAGCAGATTAGTACTGGGCTCCGGAAAAGCAGGCCCCACACACCAGCCTGCGGGAGGCTGCCGGCTGAGTCAGCCTCTCTACCTGTCAGGAAATCATTCATAAAAAATGACACCTTCCCAGCGCCCAGCTCCTGGCCTCACCCCAACCACTGTCTCAGAGCCAGCTACACAGCACAACGACATTGCCTCCAGCCTCCTCCCTCCTGCCTCTCTCTCCCACCCACTTTACACTTCCCTCCTGGGATAAAGACGAATGAGACCAACATGAAATAAGGCCAGCTCAGCCTCGGTAAATCAGTATTTACTGGTCGCTTGCCCTGGGGACAACAGCGGAGTCAAGAACAGCAACAACTTCACTCAATTATGAACAAATGTCAGCGCCAAGGCTTCCAAAAGATTTTCACTGTCACGGCCATGCCAGTGGTAGACACTTCTTTATCTTCAGTTATGTACAGGATAGCTACAGGCTCCCAGGACACCTCGATAGACATAGATCACTGGGCCAATCCTCCCACAAGGGAAAACAGGTCCACAGTGGGGACTTGCCCCAGGTCACACGTGCACTCAGACGTTAGGCCCATGTCCCTCAAAAGGAGATGATATTCCATGTTGTTCTTTCTTCCCATCACTCAAACCCTGATGTACTCTTACCTGGGACATAAAACGCAGGTTGCTCTCCTGAAGAATTGAATTCCTTATCACAGCCCTGTGTGCCTGGGCCCTGCTAACCTCTGCCCTCATTACACTCCCTCTTGCTCTCCTTCTCCAGCCACCCTGGCCTCCTCATTTCTCAAACACACCAACCACGCCAGGGCCTTTGCACAGACCACCCCTTCTGTCTACCATAGGTTACTTGCCAGGCTCCCTAACATCCTCCAGGACTAGATTCCTTGTCACCTCCTCAAAGAGACCTTCCCTGACCACCATAAGAAGCCCCCCCCAACACACCCATTATTCTCTCTCCTCGAATGAAAATAGTTCCTAACCCATTTTACGATTATGTACTTCTTTACCTATCTACTGTCTGTTTCCACAAGTAGAGTAAGCCTGGAGGTTGGTTTTGCTCACCATGGTGTCCCCATATCTGATGTAAAGCAGACCCTTGGTAAATATTTGTTGTGTGATTAACAGAAGCCCTCAGGCTGGCACTTGAGTCCCTCTAATCTCTCACCATGTTGCCAAGTTGACCAATCAAATGAACATGTCCATTTCATTCACTGTTCTTATCTCTTTTTAACCTTGATTTTTTTTTTTTCTAGTTTAAGTACTCTCTATACCCAACATGGGACTCGAACTTACAACCCGAGATCGAGTCACATGCTCTTCCAACTGAGCTAGCCAGGTGCCACCCTCCTCCCCACCCCCACCCCTATTCTTTATTTGACATTCATGAGCGAGAGAGGCTCAAAAGAGCACTGGAGGGTAGAGGTGGAGCCAGGAGTTTGGAGCCCAGGCACAGGGCTACTCTGCCCCACCTGCTCAGGCAGGCGCTCTGGACAGTGGGCCCTGTGGATGACGGTATGTTAGAGAATTCTGTAAGACACTCAACAAACTGCTGTTATGCTATTCTCTGTGGCCCCAAGAGTGGCAGAGAGTTAGTCATCAAACACCCACAGCTTCATGAGAAGGGTTTTGAGCTGTGTCTGGTTCACCCTTCTGATCAACCTCTAAGCCACTAGGACTCAGACCTATGTTAGAACCCAAAGCAAATACATCCAAACGATAGGATCAAGGGTTCTGAGCATTGTTAGTACTTGAGAATCACCCAGGGAGCCTGTTAAAAATGCAGATGCCCCGGGGGCCTGGGTGGCTCAGTTGGTTAAGTATCTGCCTTTGGCTCAGGTTATGGTCCCAGGGTCTTTGGATGGAGTCCTGCATCTGCCTCGCTGCTCAGAGGCGAGTCTGCTTCTCCCTCTGACCCTCCCTGCTGCTCATGCTCTCTCTCTCAAATAAATAAATAAAATCTTTAAAAAAAAAATGCAATGCCCCAATCCCTCCCCATCCCATCCCACGCTAGTTTCACAAGTCTGGGCTGGGGCAAAGCAAACGCCCAGGGGGATTCTGATGCACACCGAAGGCTCGCAGTGTTTCCAAACCCCGGCCATGCACTGGAACTACCTGAGGAGCTTCTGAAAGTACCGCTGCCAGAGATCCTGACTCAAGGGCTGGGGACCTGCCATTGGCGTTTTCAAACATTCCTCGAGTGATTCTGTGGTGCCGCCGGCATTAAGAACCAACGCCTAGATGCTTGTTTTCTAGATTATTCCAGATGACCCAAGTCAGAGGACCTGGGTCATTTGTGGGAGGTGGATGTTCAGGGTCAAGGTCACCCAACTGCTGTGCCCAGCACTCCTGGGAACACTGAACACTTACTATGGGCTGTGCTGGACCCGTCCCCTGCCCTGAGGGCTTCACTCCCACATGAGCTAGGAGACAGCTAGGAGAAGGGCAAGACCAGAGGCAGGGCACAGATGCTCCTGTCACTCTCCTGCATAACACCTGGCCTGACTCTCTTTAGGACCAAGTCCCAAGGCTGGCCTGGTAGGATCTAACCCTTTACTATCTTCCCAGCCCAACATTAACCCTGGGTCTCTGTCATCTTAAACTGTGTCTAGTTGTGAGGGTCAGGCCCCTTCTCACCTCCCTACGAAGACAACACTGTTGCCCCCAGCAGTACCATCACCCCACCTTGCTGGCCTGCCTGGCTCCTGCTGGTGCCTCTCCCCAGTCTGAGTCAGACACACCCCTTCCGGGCTTAGGGTGTGCCCCACATCCTTCCTCCAGTGGGCATCTGTGACACTGCCCTGGGGTCACTGTCCCTAAAGGCAAAGCTGGGCATTCCCTGCATCCAACCCAGGCATGTAGGGGTCTAGGGGAGCAGAGGATAAGCAGGGGCAAGATGTGGTTTCAGACTACTTTGGCCAGGTTCTTAGAGAACAGACAGCCTCAGGCAGAGCATTCAGAGAAGAGACTATTCTGTACCAACCCAAAAACTAGAAGGTTGCCACAAGAATGGCAACCTATAAATTGACAGGCTAGGAATTATAAATTACTTTATCACTTGGTTAAAATCCAGACACTGTTGTACCAGCCATGGGCCGTTGGGCAAGCTATTTAACCTCTCTGAACCTCAGTCTCCTCACCTGTACAATGGAGATCATTATAGCTCTACGTCAGGGTTGCTTAAAAGTTGTAAAACAAAACAAAACAAAAAAGCTGTAAAACAAGCCGACGTATATAAAGCACTTAAGGCAGTGCCTGGCATAAAGAATCACTCAGTAAATGTCAGCAATTATTATTGTTATTATTACTCATGGAACACCCATGCTGAAAAGGCCTTTAGAGATCTTCTAAATGAACTCCTACATTTTATGGTTGGAACTGAGGCAGGAAAGAGGAAGGTCTCACTGGAGCTTTGTCCAGCCCTCGAAAACCCAGAGTAGTACCCAGTCGACAGGGTCCCCTTCCAGGCCTCTGGGGAGAGCTGGTGGGGGCTGCCAGGAATCAGCTGATGGGCTGGCAGGATCCCAGCCTGGACTTTCCAATGACTTGGAGCCCGACAGAGTCCCAACATCTTGGCTCTGTTTCCAGCAAAATCGTTGAGCATATTTTAGGATCAGCAAAAACCCACAATGCCTTTGGCTGAGCACTTTTCCTCTTCTTGTTGAAGCCCAGGGGTATTTTCTAGGAAATTGAGTCCATCTGTTTCTGATTCATTTGTACTTAACTCATCACCAAGCTGTTTTGTAAGAGCCCTTTGATGTGAAAGCCGCCTTATCCCATAAGCCTTTGTAAGCCTTTATTTAGTCAACAGTAGGTAAACGGTCTCTCAGAAGAGGCCAGAGGCAGCTTCTTGATCTCCCTCAACACACTGGCCACGGCCAGGATACGGGAAAGTGTGGCCCTGGCACTCCCCCTCCTTGTGCCTGTCAGGACCAAGCAACAGCTCCAGCTCCTGTGTCTGCAAGGAGGCCTCCCCAACCACCCACCGCCTCTCCTCCAGGGCCGGTGCTCCCCCTTGTCCACCATGCGCAGCCTGTCCACATGGATTTATGATTTCCTGTGTGTTGCCTGGGTTTCTTGAACTTGATTTCAAGTTCCTCGAAGATGAGAGGCCAGGCCTGCTAATTCACTGTGCCCCTGCCATCCCAGCGCCATGCCTTGTACACAGTTACAGGGACCATTATATCCAAACCAAAAACCTATGGAAAAGATCTCACAAGCTTTAAGGGTCCCCAAGGGGGCAGAATTTTGAAACTGGGGCTGCCATATACACAGCAAGCAGCTAAAAGAACCATTGATTGAACTGCACATAGAAGAGTGTAAAGGGAAGAATCTGTCTCCCCCTCCCTCTGACATCCAGACAAAGCACTCCACAAGTCTCAAATCTGCCCTGTTTCATACAGCAGGATGAAAAAAAAAATCGAAGAACCCCCTAATCCAATAGATGAAACTCTTCACTAAATTCAAGGGTGACTGAGTTATAAGATATTCCTGGAGGAAGCCAAGCAAGGTGTTTTTAAGAGCTGTCCCTAAATTTCAAGGCTCCACAACCCATGATCCAGAAGCATCTCTGTCAGAGGTAGACGGTTGGCAGGGTCCCCGTTGGGCTGGTCATCTTCTGTGTTTATTAAAGATGTATTCAGGGGTCTCTCAAAGGCAGGGGATGGTGTATGTAATCCAGTGGTTCTCAAATTGGAGCATATATCACAATCACACCCCGAGGGCTTATTAAAACACAAATCACTAGGTCCCACCCCAGAATTCCTGACTCAGTAGGTCTAGAGCAGGGTCTTTTTCCTTCTTTTTTTAAAGATTTTATTTAATTATTTTAGAGAGAGAGAGAGGGAGAGAGAGAGAGAGAGAACATGAGTGGGGGAAGGAGCAGAGGGAGAAGCAGACTCCCCGTGGAGCAGGGAGCCCAATGTAGGACTCGATCCCAGGACCCCAGGATCATGACCTGAGCCAAAGGCAGATGCTTAACCGACTGAGCCACCCAGTGGCCCCTAGAGCAGGGTCTAAGACTGTATTTCTAGCAGGTTTCCAGGTAATGCTGATGTTATTGGTCTAGGGACCACACTTTGAGAACCACTGGTCTAGCCAGTCCTTCTGTCCTGGGATGAAAATTTTAGGGGAGGGGTGTAGCTACCCAGTGTCAATGGCTCAGTTGGTTAAGCGACTGCCTTCGGCTCAGGTCATGATCCTGGAGTCCCGGGATCGGGTCCTGCATCGGGCTCCCTGCTTGGCAGGGAGTCTGCTTTTCCCTCTGACCCTCTCCCCTCTCATGCTGTCTCTCTATCTCATTCTCTCTCTCTCAAATAAATAAATAAAATCTTAAAAAAAATAAAATAAAATAAAATAAAATAAATAAAATCTTAAAAAGAAAAAAAATGTTCAGGGTTGGATCTAGGGGAGTGATAATGAAAAGAAATGGTAAGGAGCTGGCTCCAGAGGGGCCACGGGAGACAAGTGGGACCACCAGCTAGAAGACTGGAAGACTCCCAGGTTACGGGTCCGGACCAGTCCTGGGGAATCATCACGGCCTTGTTAGGGACAGAGTATCCAGAATTAATTCACGTAGCTGGTAGGAAGGAAGTTCAATTGTTTGGGTTGAAACATTTTTTACAAAAATAATAGGTGTACTTTGCAATCTGGGGGGCAGGGAAGACGGTTGTTTTTAATTTTCACCATTTTCAGTTCTGTTTGAACATACAATTATGCACCTTTCAGGTATTATCTCTATAAATAGAGCACACTAATTTATGTTCATACTGAAAAATTTAGAAACTACAAATAAGCAAAAGAAAAAATTAAAAACCTGTAATTCTGTGTAAACATTTTTTCCAAGAGTAGGTTCACTTTGATGTTTTGCAAACTGATTTTTTTGCCTATACATCATGACCATGATCCCTTTCATAATACTGTCTTCTTCAGTGTCAACATCAGTGGCTGTATGCTATTCCATTCTATACCTATACCATAATATATATAACTGATCCCCTATTGCCTAATTCTAAGTTGTTCTCAATTAGTTGCTATTATAAATTTTAGTTTATTTTTAGACTATTACCTTTTGGTCATCATAGGATCACCCATGGTTCAAGTAAAGCCCAATTTGGAAAAATGTTTAAAGATTCTTCCTACTTTAAAACAGAATAAGAAATAAAATATTATTGGAGTGCCTGGGTGGCTCAGTCAGTTAAGCGTCTGCCTTCAGCTCGGGTCATGATTCTAGGGTCCTGGGATCACATCCCACATTGGACTCCCTCCCCCCCCACCCCACCCCCAGCTTATGCTCTCTCTCTCTCTCACTCGCAAATAAATTTAAAAAAATCTTTAAAAGAAAATATTATTGATGTCTCAGTGGGGGTTAGCTTGTGTAATACTTCCTAGTTTAAGTTCTGTTAAAACCTTTCCAATTTTATGGAATTTTATGGAATGTGGATTATCTCCTAAACAAACAAAAACCCTTTCTAGTTGGGAGTTAGATGACCAAGGCTCCAAATGTCGCCCTGTGACCCCATGCAAATGTAACCCTTGGTGTGTCCTTCTCAGACCTGGTGTAACAACTCCCAACTCTGAGGGTGTCCTGAGCTTCAGATGAGATGATGCACGTGAAGGAATGAATGCTGGAAACTATCCTACTGTTCTTGATTCATAATCATCAATGCGGGAAACAACCCATTCCCTTGGTCAGCAGTAAATGGACAAAAATAAAACACCTGGATGTATCCATACCATGAAATACAAGCCAGGTGTAAAAAGGAAAAAAACTCCTGATATGTCAGTAACATAGATGAACCTGAAAAACATTATGCTACGTGGAAGAAGCAGGGCACAAAAGGGTTCATATTGAAGGATTCTATTTACATTCTGGAAAAGGCGAAACATGAAGACAGCAATCAGGTCAGTGGTTGCCTGAACGAGGGGTTAAGGGCAAGGGACTGCCTATAAAGAACATCGGGGAACTTTTTGGGGTGATGGAAATATTCTATACCTTGACTATGGTAATGGTTACATGACTGTAAAAATTTATCAAAATTCATTCAGCTGCACACTTAGAAAGAGTGAGTTTAAGATTTTATTTATTTGAGAGAGCGTGAGAGTAAGAGCACAAGTGGGGGGATTGAGCCACCCTGGTGCCCCCAAAATAGTGAGTTTTACTGCATGTAAGTTATGTCTTAATAAACTTGACTCCCCTCAACACACACACACACACACACACACACACACACACACACACAACCTATAGTGTCATCCAAATACAAGGTATCATCCATCAGACATTACCTATAATGCTTTTCACAGAAATTCTGAAATACCTTTGTGAAACTTAATAAATGCAAAAAAAAAATGCAATCCAGAAAAGACCAAATATGCCTCAGGAACATATTTGTTGTTGGGTTATCTGCCTTTTGGGAAGGCCATTTCTACACACTCCAGCAAATGCTCATGTGTGAGGCAGCTGGTCCCAATGAGGAGCAGCTGACCACTTGGGACTGTTTGGGGATTTTCCTTGTCACCACCAGCTTGTTTTTGTTTTTGTTTTCTTTTTTAAATCACCAGAGTAAAAAGAAACTGTGTCAGAACCAAACAGTGAATGTTTTCCACACCAGGACAGCCCTTTTTCCTCCAGGGAAAAATACAGGTATTTCTGGTTGATCTTCTCTTGGCTTGACCATTGCCATCTTAACGAACACTATGCTCCAAAAGCAAATAAAATACAAAATAAGAATAACCTGCAGCCAAAAACTAGGTTAACGGACAGCAGATTTCTAAGCAGAATAGGAACCAGAGTGAATCGATGCAAAGATGAAGTACTCACAGTAAGGAAGACTCTACTCAAATCCCCCAACATTTTTTTTTTAAGACTGTATTTATTTATTTGACAGAGAGAGACACAGTGAGAGAGGGGACACAAGCAGGGGGAGTGGGAGAGGGAGAAGGAGGCTTCCCACTGATCAGGGAGCCCGATGCGGGGCTCGATGACCTGAGCCAAAGGCAGACACGTAACGACTGAGCCACCCAGGCGCCCCAAACCCCCCAGCATTGCCGCAAAATCCCTACCTAACAGTCTACAGGCCCTGATCAATGCCCCTGATTTCAATAGATTTTATTTGTGACAAGATCCCAATACAACAAAGTGACTGGAGGAGTTCCTGGAGTTCATAATGAAATCTGAACTAGAGCAAATGGGAGTGAGGATATACTCTCCACTTGCATGGAAATAGAGGTGCTGAAAAGACAAAACTGTCAGTTACCTGTGCACGCAGCTTATCTCCCCGCTCCCATAGGAACCAGCGGAGCTCTGGCCCACAGGAGGCGCTCCAAGAGCATCCTTGGAATCACGGAGCAAGGAGCTCGGCAGCTGGTGGAAGATGGCCCTTGGAAGATGGGTGCCCAGCCTGGCTGGCTGCCTTATATCTACGATCTCTGTTAAAACTAACCAACAATCGGGGCGCCTGGGTGGCTCAGTCGTTGGACGTCTGCCTTTGGCTCAGGTCATGATCCCAGGCTCCTGGGATCAGGCCCCGCATCAGGCTCCCTGCTCCGCAGAGGGCCTGCTTCTCCCTCTCCCACTCCCCCTGCTTGTGTTCCCTCTCTCACTGTGTCTCTCTCTGTCAAATAAATAAAAAAAACAAAAAACAAACCAAAAAAAAACTAACCAACAATCAAACTAACTTCCCCAAATCTACTCTTCTAAAGCTAGGTAGGTTCATTAACAGTTCTGCCATGAAGGATCTACACACAGCCTCATTTCAACTGACGGGACCTGTGACCAGGTGGGGGTGAGGGGGAGTGTAGCTGACCGATGATACGGTTACTGAGCTGAAAAACAAGTCTTATCAGGAAGCTCACAGGCTGGTGCGGAAGAAAATCCTGGAAACAAATAGTGATAATAATTTGATCATGAATAGCTCACCGTTAGTTGAGCAGGCATTGTGATCTGCCCAATAGCCCTGTGAGGAAAGAATATACCCATTTCACAAAGGAGGATACTAAGGTTCTGAGAAGTCAGGAGCTTGCCTGAGGTCACACCGTTGGAAAGCCGAGGAGCTAGGACTGGAACCAAGCATTCTGACTTGAGCCTACACGCCTGTCTTCTGTAGCAGATGTATTAACGAAGACCAGAGATCTCCTTATTATGGCCTGGACATGTCAGGGGAGGCCCTCAGAGGTGCCCTAGCTGCTACATCTCGAAGCATGGGCAAGCACTGTAGGCCCAAGGGGAGAAGAGGCAGATGGCCTCATGGCTTGGCAGCTGTCAGCAGTCTGGTAGGACCAGACACTCCTGTATAGGGTACATGCCAAGACGCAAAGCAGATGGAGGGATAGAAGGTATAAGCAGGGCCAGACTGTGGGGGTTGGGTGTGCTAAGAGGTTTGGGCTTTACCCTGGATACCATGCAGAGTCATGAGTGTTTGGATCTGTCTGCTGACATGAGACTTGCCCGTACAAGGCTCACACAGGAAACAGGTCAGATTGCAGAAGCTATGAGGTTGAAGACTGGGGTGGGACCAACAGGAAGCCACTGTTGTGATCCAGGCAGGGCAGGGAGACCTCAATTGGGCAGGGCAAGGAGCTCCTTGGTCAGACTCTGTCCAGTGGCCAGCTGGGTGCAATTCTTATGGATTATCCTGAGACCAGCACTGGATGGCTTGCCAGGCTGAATCCATTTCAGGTCTCTCAGGATCCCTTCTGAACTAAAGCAGGATACCCATGGCTCACAGGGTAGCACTGACCTCTGGCCAGAGATCAGTTTGTCTCTAGGACTCCATTTCCCTATATATAATAGGAGTGGATGTAACTAGATTGCATTTTGGGTGTCTTCCTGTCCTGACATTGTGAATTCTTTTTACCTTAGATCTTCATGGTAGGCACAAGGCCCTCAGGAACCTCACAGACACATTTGGACACTGTCCAAAGGCACCAATTTGCTCTTCTTTGGTGTTTGTAGATTAATTTGGTAATCCTGCATACACTGAAACAATCTCTATGTAAGTCAGTTGGGCACTGTTAGTTAAGGTTGTGTACTGACTGGTCTGCTATGTCCAAATATTTGGTCAGACATTATTCTCAATGTTTCTGTGAAAGTGGTATTTTGGGGGATGAGATTAACATTTAAATTGATGGGGACAAAAAAAAAAGATTAAATTGATGGGGAGACCTGGGTGGCTCAGTCGGTTGAGCGGCTGCCTTCGGCTCAGGTCGTGATTCTGGGGTCCTGGGGTCAAGTCCGGCATCGGGCTCCATGCTCAGTGGGGAGCCTGCTTCTCCCTCTCCCTCTGCCCCTCCTCTCTTCCCCCTGCTCGTGCTGGCTCTCTCTCTGACAAATAAAATCTTAAAATTTAAATTGGGGAGGGGCGCCTCGGTGGCTCAGTTGGTTAAGCGACTGCCTTCGGCTCAGGTCATGATCCCAGGGTCCTGGGATTGAGCCCCGCATCGGGCTCCCTGCTCGGCCAGAAGCCTGCTTCTCCCTCTCCCACTCCCCCTGCTTGTGTTCCCTCTCACGCTGTCTCTATTAAATAAATAAATAAAATCTTAAAAAAAATTTAAATTGGTGAACCTTTATATCAGAATAAAACAGATTCCCTCCATAATGTGGGTGGGCCTCATCCAATTAGTTGACGATCTTAATAGAACAAAGACTGATTCCCCTACCTGCCCGAGCAAGAAGAAATTCTTCTAGGGGACTGCCTTTGGACCCAACTCTTCCCTGGGTCTCCAGCCTGACAGCCTTTCCTGCAGATTTTATTTATTAATTAATTTAAGTTTATTTTTTTAGTAATCTCTACACTCAATGTGGGGCTTGAACTCATGACCTGGAGATCAAGAGTTGCATGCTCTTTTGACTGAGCCAGCCAGACACCCCTATCCTACAGTTGTTTTTTTTTTTTTTTTAAGATTTTACTTATTGATGTGAAAGAAAAAGCATGCATGCCTGTGTGGGAGCAGGCGGAGGGGCTGAGAGAGAGGGAGAGGGAGAGAATCCTCAAGCCAATTCCCTGCTGAGTGCACAGCGTGCTAGATCTCATGACCCTGAGATCATGACCTGAGCTGAAATCAAGAGTTGGACACTTAACTGACTGAGCCACCCAGGCACCCTAATTCTGCAGATTTTTGATTTATCAAGTCTCCACAATCATGTGAGCCCATCCTTGAAAATCAATCAATCTCTCTATGGTTCTGTGAATATGCTACAGCCACAGGAAAGAATGTACTTTTATGTACTCATGTGGAAAGTTCTCCAAGATATATTAAGGATAGTATATACAGTGTATAATAATCTGTGTAAACACCAAAACGAGTAAAAATTTAAATTCCTATTGCTTATATGTGGGGGGAAAACCCTCCGGAAGGATATTTAAGAAACAAATAGCAGGGGTTATCTGTTGGAGGAGGACAGTAGGGAAACCGAGTAAATGGGAGGTAAAGTAGAAGGATCTTTTTGCTTTATTCCTTTTTATATTCTGATAAATGCACATATTCTTTGACCCAGCAATTCCACACCCATATATTTACTTTATAAATATACTTCCACACATGCAAAATGACATACATACAAAAATATTCAGATGCAGCATCATTTATATGAGAAAAAGAATGGAACCAACCTAAACACCTACCAGTAGGAAACCAGTTAAAAAAAATCATCCATTTGAAGAAACATGGTGCATCTGTTACAAAGAATGAGGCTGCTCTGTTTTTTTGTTAGTTTTTCCCTTTCTCTGTTCAGATGTGGAATGACTTCCAAGTGAAGTAGAAAAAAAGCAAGACACAGGATGCTGTGTGTACACTACGCTACCACTTGTGTGGGAAGAAAATCAAACTCCATGCCTATGTATTTGCAAATGCGAAAATATGTCTGGAAGACCTAAACTACAATGATGGTTACCTGGGGAAAGGAATTAGGTAACTGGGGAATGGGGGTGCGAAGGAATTACTTTACAATGTACCTTTTGAACCATGGGCATGTATTATCTATTCAAAATTTAAAAAAAATTCCTGAGGAGGAAAAATCACATGCTAGGTGGGGGCCTAAAGTCATCAGAACACAAAGCACTCATACTTTTCATGATGTTTTTAACCCGAGTCTCCCCTTAACTGCTCTTACAAATTCCACCTTTGGACCACAGCTAGTTTCACTGAAGACTCAGGGCCTTCAACAAAACCAGGAAAATAACTGTTGAAGATTAGAGCACTAGCACTCTGCAAGGCAGATGACTCTTTCATCCAAGCATAGAGACAACTGGATTCAGACCTTTTCTTTAGAACCTTTTTTTATTCATCATCTAACCAACAGAGAAGGTCAGCCTGAACCAAAACAAGCTAAAACAGCCTCATTACAACACAACAGGGCACAACTGGAAATGAGGACAGAGGTTGGCCTCAGTTCTTTTCAGAGCAGACCAAGCAAGTATTTATACACAGGTGCCCCATTAAAAACCGATTAGCAATGCACCACCACCACCACAAATGCAGAGTGTGTAGCAAAATCACTGGGGGCTCCCCACGTGTGTCAGCCATAAATAAGCCCTTGCTTTTTTGAGGGGAGGGTGATCAGCGTGCATCTTGAGTGATGGCACCATCTGTTTACTCTGGAACTTTGATGGGGAGGTAACCATTTACTTCCTCCCCTGAATTTGAGATGCAGTAATAGCCTGTCTGAATACCTAAAAAGTGTCCTAGGAGATAGGTGCTGGAGGTTCCCTTAACAAAGAATTCACAGAGTAATCGTATAGGGCTCTTTAAGTACTTAATCCTGTTGTTTTCCAGAAACCTTTGCACCTGGGCTCCCAAGAAGCAAGCAGGGCCCTTATCGGCACCCCACAGCCCTGTGAGTGAGGTGCCTCTCAGAGCAGCCACCCATGGAAGAGAAGGGGGCAGGGAAGGGGCCAGAAATCAGCTCAAACACTCCATGCTGGTTCTGACTCGCTCCATCTCGTGCAGGAAGCTGTAGAACTGAGGCAAGGTTAATTCTGGGGAGAGAAAATTCAGCTTCAGGTAAATGTTTCCAACTCCACAGAATCATCCAAGAAAATGAATTTCCACCCAGAGATTTTTTTTTTTCTTTTTCGACTTAGTACATCTAAGCAGCTCTTGATGGGTAATTGACCATAATAAAGAACTAAAAGCCTTGAACACAGAAAGGTTCTCGGCTCCATACAAAAGTAGAGAATTTAAAAATGGCATAACTCCACAGCACAAAGAGATGAAAGGGCATTATTCAGAATGTTCAGCACGACTTTTGCAGCAAGAGCTGCTTGCTCTTCAATCTTTGCCGTCCCTTCTCCCAGCGCTTTCCTTTTTTCAAAGAGGCTCTTCAACTGTGGGGTCTCCAACCTGCTGATGGCTTATTATTTACGAGAGGAGAGGCAGTGGAATGGCTACTCCACAGCTCAGGTATGACTTTTTTTCTAGAAGAAATGATCTGTGGTGCTTCACGAGCCCCCTGACTGAGGAGAACATGGAAAAAGTGAAAAGGCTCAGACAGGAATTCAGACTCACCTATGTACAAATTTTCAGTTTGATTTCCTTTCTGAACCACCAACTTTAACTGATTAAAAAAAAACACAAAGGAAATAAAAGTTTAAATTAAAATGACAACAGGGCAAAGAAATTCTTGAAATTCTTACACTAAAACATCGAAGCATCCAGCTTCTGACTTGAGAGTCAAACAGGAGCAATCTGGATTCACGATCACCAAAAACTTCTAACAATTCTCATGACTACAGAACAATCAAGCTTTTAAGAAAAATATCAGGATCCTATTAATCGGAGAGTCGGTGTGTTGGTGACTACGTTTTTGACTGACAGCACTGCTCTGAAGTACACAAGGCACTCCAGTGAACAGCCACTTAAAAAAATCCAATGTCGATTTAATAATTTTTAACCAAGTCAAAAATCTACCCATTTTCACAGGAGACTTACTTGTAAAAAAATACTTCCCACTTTCTCCAGTTCACTGCTCCCAGATGTTACTGTGACACAAAAGAGAAAAGTAGTTAAGTGACAGGTTGACAACCGACCTACTCTGAACACTTCGATCTTCCAGGCTGTCCAGCAGAAGCTGTAAGGGACGAGTATGAGGACAGCAAAACGTGCTCTTCAGGAAGTCAACTTACTGAGAGCCATGGATAGAAAGAGCTGCCAAATGCCAGCGCCAATACGGAGAAGCAGCTGCTGGCCACAACAGTCCGTGAGGACCGAGGACATGTCCTCCCCATGGAAACTATCTGAAAGCCTCTGCAACCCCACCCTATGTCCCCCACATGATCTGGGACTAGCTCTAACTAGTTACCTCCAAATTTCCACTCCATATCTATAAGCTGGTTAATCATCAGAGTCTGTCCTATGGCCCATCGAGCAAGCGTGGGAGCACTCTGTTTCCACTGAAATAAAACCAAAGAGCCAAAGTCATAACAATGGGGAAAAAGCCCCCTCTTCATTCTGCTCCCAACACAGCAATGCTTAGTATTTATACAGACAAGGGGAAGACTGCAGAACCAAGGGCCCAGCCTATATGTACAGATCTGGGAGATAGGGGCAGTAAAGAGGGGCAGGAGACGATTATAAATGTTTTCTTTCATTCCAAGATTTAGTCCCAGTTTGGGACGAAAACTGCATGACAATTAAAGTCAGTCAAATCAGAAGCAAAACATCAGAGATGCACTAAATACTGCCGTTTAAACACTGTACGTATGTATGTCATTTGCATGAAAGCCATTAAGCTGGGGAAATGACACAGAATGATTGATGGTTTTTCCTTAGGCGACATTTCTCATTTGTTTCTTTTCATGAAATAAAAGCAAACAAACTTAATTAACCTTGATTAAGCGGAATTATACCTTTTCAGAAAAGTAAGTGGCTTTCTCCTCACTAAGACCTGTAAGAGAACAGAAGGAGACTTTAACATAATAAAGAGCCGCCAGGCCCGTCACCCTGAGGAACCTTGGAAATGACCTACCAAGAGTTATGAAATCAGCCCGGACCTGATCGGCTGTGAGACTCTTCTTCAAGGCACCTGGGAAATGGGAGAAATCAGTTAAAAAGGGTGTATCAGTTAAGCCACTGGCAGTAATTATCAACAGACACAACCAATATGAGAGAGGACAAAGGGGATACACAAAAGACATGGCTAGTTCCAGGAAAATCTCAATCCAGCTGTGGAAAAAAGGCACATAGGAAGCAACTGGAGAACGGGACAGCATGCTTTGTTTCTTGTACAACAGAAGCGTTTACCCCTCTAGAAACTATGAAAGAAGTTAGAGAACAAGAATGACTTTAGGGACTTGGGCCTGGGGGTACCCGATGTGAGGAAAGAATAAGGCCACGGATTCCTGGGGCCAAGTCGGGGAGCTCAATGTCAGGCTGGGTGTAAGGGCAACAGCCTAGAGCTGCACTGTGCAATACAGACCCACTAAAGACGTGGGGTTATTTAAATTTTATTTATTTTTCTCCTAGCACCCCCTTACATTTTAATTAAAACTAAACAAAATTTAAAACTCTGTCCCTCAGTTGCACTCTTTTAAGTCCTCAATGGCCACATGGGTCTGGTGGCCATGGTACTGGACAGTATAGATCAGAGACCATTTCCATCTATTTAGATAGTTCTATTGGACAGAGCTGCCATAGAAAATCAGCTTTCTGGAGGTAAACGAGGATGGACTAACAGTTGGCCTCTACAATCCACAAGTCGATTCCAAAGGGGCCAGGCAAAGCTTCCCCTCACAAGCCCTGAGAGCACGCCCCTGTGGGGGCTGCTTTGTTCTGCTTGCGAGGTCCAATTCCTGAAAACAAAGTGTTGCCAGCAATCTGGGCTTCTCAATGTTTAACCTCTGGCTACAGCCTAGAGTCACAATTTGGCAACCGCTTTAAAATTTTCCACTTCTTAGTCTTCCAGAAGATGACTAATTATAAGGGGACATCCACCACCATCCAGAGAGGGCCCTGGAGTAATACCCTAAGCCCAACTCCCCACCCCCAGCTCACTCCTGAAAAACAATCCTAGAGGCTGTTTGTCCCCTGCAAAATAAACCATGTAAACAAAGGGAGGAAATCTTTTATCGCCAAAATCAGACTGAGCAAGGAAGCCATAGGGAAATAAAAAAGGCAAGACACCAGGGAACCTTGGCCATAAAGGCCCTCCAAGACGGCCACTTCCTAGCCAATTCAATTAATTCGTAACTACCACATGCACAGCTCCTTAGTGTATATCTAGCTCAAATCCAGTATTTTGCTTGATGATCCCAAAGTACTCTGAAGTGGGGATTACTACTAAAACCTTTAATTTACCAGGAAACTAAAGATCAGAAAGATTAAGCTTTTGGGAAGAAAATCTGGCAAAGGTACATAGTCAACAACTGCACTGTCAAGAAGTCCCCCAACAGATATGCTCCCGAGAGCACACTGAAATATACGTGTGAAGCTCTTTAGCAATGTCAGGAGCAAAGATAAAATATCAGGAACAGTGCCCTGGTCTTGGTGCATCCACACAGCAGCCTGGGCACCACGGAGATTTTGTTAAAACTTGAGTCAGTCAGACAATGTCTCTGCCCTGCTCAAAACCCTCTAATAGCTCCAGTTTCACTCAGAATAAAATCCAGAGCTCTTACAACGCCCTGCAGGAACTGGCCGCCTCTAGAACCCCTAAGCTCTTCTCTCCCTCGCTTCCTCAGCTTTTCCTATAATATGCCGGGCAGGTTCCTACCTCCTGGCATTTGCCCTTGCAATTCCCTCTGCTGGGGACGCTCTTTCCCAAATCTGCACGGGTCCCTTCCCTCATGTCATTCCAGCTTCTCCTTGAATCTCACCTCCAAGAGGACCCCTGGCTACTCCATTTCAAGGGGAGCTGCTCTTCACTGGTACCCTTCTACTGCTGTACTTTTCTGTGATGCATTCTTAACCACCCAACGTCACGTGACACATTTATTGTTGGTTTTTCCACTAGAATATCAGTTTGATGAGAAAAAGGACTTGGTCTGTTTTGTTCATTGTTGTGTCCCAAGCCATACTTTAAAAAATATATTTACATCATGCTAGGCTTCAAGCCCTTGATTAATTAATCTTTCTTTTTATTAATTAATCAAGATACAACTGACTCCGCACTCAGTGGGGAGTCTGCCTCAGGCTTCTCTCTCTTCCTCTGCCCCTCCCGTCCACCTCCTCCAATCCAGCGTGCAGGCTCTCTCTCTAATAAGCAAATCCTAAAAAAAAAGGGAGAGATACAATTGACATATAACATTGTGTAAGTTTAAGGTGTACAACCTGTTGATCTGATACATTTATATATGGCAATGTGACTGCCACTACAGCATTAGCTAATACCTCTATCACATCACATAATTATCATTTCCTTTCTGTGGTGAGAACCTTTAAGATATTTTTTTTTTAAGATTTTTATTTATTTTTATTTGAGAGAGAGACAGAGACAGAGCATAAGCAGGAAGAAGAGGCAGAGGGAGAGGGAGAAGGAGACTTTCCACTGAGCAGGGAGCCCTACTCGGGGCTCTACCCCAGGACCCTGAGTTCATGACCTGAGCCGAAGGTAGACGCTTAACCGACTGAGCCACCCAGGCACCCCCAGAACCTTTAAGATCTAAGCTCTTACTGGGACACCTGGGTGGATCAGTCTGTTAAGTGTCTGCCTTTGGCTCAGGTCATGATCCCAGGGTCCTGGGATCAAGCCCCGCATTGAGCCCTGCATCGGGCTCCTGCTTGGTGGGGAGTCTGCCTCTCCCTCTCCATCTGCCTCTCCCCCAGTTCATGCTCTCTCTCACTCTCTCTCAAATAAATAAATAAAATCTTTAAAAAGATCTTAAGCTCTTAGCAGTTTCGAAGTTTATAATACAGTATTGTTGATTATAGCTCTTAACTTCTTTTTCAGCTTTCTCCTTTGGTGATTCCTTTGTCCTAAGCACATGACAGGCCTGAAGCCTTGACTCTATGTCAGACAGACAGAAAATTTTAAGTCCAGGGCTGGAGTCCCCAGAACATGCCACTTAGGGAAATTTGAGAATGTCCTTCTTTAAACACAGATAACCAACTGAGATGGTTTATAAAGTCCTTGGGCACCAGTTTTCACCGAACAGGTGCCTTAGGCAAACCCTTATTGCCATCAAACACTATGGGGGACAAGACAAAGGTTTATGTCCAGGGTGAGGGTTCTACTTTTGCCAGGGAACAGTTGGAAAACTAGTGTATTGTTCTTCTAGTCAAAAATCTACATAAACTTATTCAGTGTAATAAGGGAAGCCCAAGGAACAGAACTAAGCATTGGTTAAAACTCCAGGAGAAGGAAGCAGATGGTAGAGAGCAAGGCACATTCAGTCAGTGATTACTGACCCTGAAGGATGACCAGCTGAATCCACTTCTCTGAGGCTCATGGAAAGACAGAAGTCATAGTCACTGTACGTGCATTTACTGAGGACCTGCTCGGTGCCAGCACTATGCTAGCTGCTGGGAAACATCAATGAACCACACAGACAATGTCTGCCCTCGTGAGGCTTACGTTCTATTGAGAAGCAGAAGACCACAGCAATAATGTAACAAGTAAGGAAGCCATACAGAGTATGACTGAAAAAGTGCCACAGAGAAAAGTAATAAACACAGCAGGGGGAGGCTGGAGTCCTGGGGAACTTAGCTCAACAGTTGATTAAAAATCATGTGTGAAGGGCGCCTGGGTGGCTCAGACGTTAAGCATCTGCCTTTTGGCTCAGGTCATGATCCCAGGGTCCTGGGATCGAGCCCCACATCGGGCTCCATGCTCAGCAGGAAGCCTGCTTCTCCCTCTCCCACTCCCCTGCTTGTGTTCCTGCTCTCGCTGTCTCTGTCAAATAATAAAATCTTAAAAAAAAAAAAAGAAGAAGAAATACCATTTGTGACTACTGTTCAATGCTGATTACTCTGTTTTTGCCCAGCCACAAAGAACTCCTTTGGGAGAGGAGAAGGGGAGTTTTTTAAGAAAAGGGGAGTTATCACCTTTTCTTAAAAAACAATCTTGCTAAGTATTAAAATAAAACCAGGCTTGGGCGCCTGGCTGGCTCAGTTGGTTAAGCGACTGCCTTCGGCTCAGGTCATGATCCTGAAGTCCCGGGATCAAGTCCCGCATCGGGCTCCCTGCTCAGCGGGGAGTCTGCTTCTCCCTCTGACCCTCCCCCCTCTCGTGCTCTCTCTGTCTCATTCTCTCTCTCTCAAATAAATAAATAAAATCTTAAAAAAATAAATAAATAAAAAATAAATAAATAAAATAAAACCAGGCTTAAACAGTAGCCCTACAGCCAAGTTATCTGTAATCTGGGAGTCACCTGTGTCTAAAAGACAAGCAGTGCACTGCCACTCACTGAAGTATTTCACATTTAGTATCTTTCTCTATTCTTATAATGATGTATGAACTCCTATTATAAGCTCTGTTTTCTGAGGACACTGATTCTCAGAGAGGTTCAATAACTTGGCTGAAGATCTCAAAGCTGTTAAGTAGCCATGGTGACAAGTAAGCACACAAGGGCCATCCAGCAACCAAATGCCATGTGGGGACCCTCCCTGGATCCTGATGAGAGGAACCAACTACAAACAAACAAAATACACGAGACAATGAGGACATCTGAACACTGACTGCATATTTTAATTTCAGATATGATAATGGCATTGTGGTTTGATAAGGGGGAAAAGGGGCCTTTATCTTTTAGAGATAATGACTAGGTATTCAGAAATGAAATGATATGACCTCTGAGATATGCTTTAAAATAATCCAGTTTGGACAGCAGTGAGAAGTGGGAGGGGTATGGATGAAACAATCTGGCTATGGGCTGATAACTACTGAAGTCAGGTGTTTTTAAGAATTACATACTAAGTAGTAAAAGAAAAACATTAAAAAAACAAAAAACAAAAGCCACTGGGCTTTATGCCAACCATGGGAGATACTGGCCCCAGCTCTTCCTCTGTAAGATCCTAAGCAAGTCACTTCCCTTCTCTAAGGCTCTCTTTATCTGTAAGAGAAAGATTAGACTAGATCAGCACTTACAAAAAACTTTTTTTTTTAAAAGATTTTATTATTTATTTGACAGAGAGAGACACAGCGAGAAAGGGAACACAAGCAGGGGGAGGAGAGGGAGAAGCAGGCTTCCCTTGGAGCAGGGAGCCCGACATGGGGCTTGATTCCAGGATCCTGGGATCACGACCTGAGCCGAAGGCAGACGCTTAATGACTGAGCCACCCAGGCGCCCCACAAAAAGCTTTTACCTGACCCGCTCCCTGCAAGAAGAGTAGGAGGAGAAGAAGACGGGTTTCATGGTTAACTGTTTCTCAGATACTGGATAAGCAGGTTTCTTTATTGCGGGACTTTTCAGAGCCTGAGATACGTTAATATGTATGTCTCTCCAAGATTCCAAGGCTGGGGGAGCGGGAGGGGACAGTATCTCCTGCTTCTGGCTGACCACACAAGCCTTTTCTGGATGAAAACACCAATTTGGGGACCACTGATCTGGAGGGTGGCGGCTCCCCCAGCTCTAACAAGCTGTACTTCTATGAGGAGGCCTTACTGCAAGGCAGGCCCAGGATGAGGGACGAGGAAGAGGGTGAGGACCTGGAGGCCCTTAAATTTCAGATGAGATTAGGAAAAAGCCTTCAGTGCCACGCTGAGGATTACAGACCTCACCATGAGAAGTCAATGGTTGTGAGGTGCAACATGATCCCAGCTGTGCTGCAGGAGTGTCCTCCAGGCCAGGTTGGAACCAGGGATAGAAGAGTAGAGGTGGAGATGTTACTGCTCAACAATAAGGCAGGAAGGACTAAGAACTTGTTCTGGACTGAGGAAGAGACAAGTGACTTATAAGCTACACCCTCAGACGCTTAGTCTCATAATCGAGAGAAGGCATAGGACTGAAGCTAACTGAACTATCGATACATAAAGCTGAAGTTTAGCCAACACTGTATTAATTACTTTGCATATATTAACTCATTCATTCCTAATGTACAACCATACTGCTCTTATTACTGTTTTTCGTGTAAGAAACTGAGGCTGATTTGACCAAGGCTGAATAGCTATATAGGTGATGTGACTAACACTCAAATCCACGTGAGCCTGTCAAGCCCACCTCTTGAATGGTATGCTATGAGTTCCTCAGGGTTCTCTGCACCTATAGAAAATGATCTGCTATAAACAATGACAATCAATCTTGCCTAAAAAATATACACCCAACATCCCCTGGGAGGGTCACAGGATCTCCCAAGTTCAGTTCAACTCATGCAGCATGTACTAAGCATCTGCTTTATGTCATCACTTTACTTATAACCTTGGCTCAGGAAAGAAGTACAAGATCCTCCCCTGACTTCAAAGAACAAGCTCTCTGTCAAAGCCACAAAATAGACACATGTAAAACAGCATGAGCAATAGAAAACTGTAAACGATTATGGTCCAAAATGATAACTATAGATAAAAACCATCTCTCGGGAGCTGAGAGGAAGGGAGGGCACTGCGGATTGAAGTGGTTTAGGAAGGCTTTCTGAGGCAGCACAGGGGCGCGAGTTCCCGGGTTGAGGAGGACTGAAGGCAGTCTGACAGGATTTGAGGGGGTGGGGAGAAGAGCTAACGAAGACTGGAAAGAAGGGAGGCAAGGACACCAGAAGACCGAAGTCTCCTGAAAAATCAGTGTCCACAACAGCTGTCAGGTAGACAGGTATCTACCCAGAGACAAACCCATCCCCACAGGTGTAGGCCAGAATGAGAAAGACAACTCTGGCACTGCACCCCGGGCCCCTACCCTACAGAAACGCTCACACCGGAGAGTGTACAATGTCCTGAGGCCATTTGCTGTGGCACTGTTTCTAAGAGTGAAAGGTTACAAAGATGTGCAGCAACAGGAAACCCCCGACTAGCTGAAGAGACACCCAGCACATGGCACATTACAGCCCTCAGAAGAATGAAGTCGACATGGAGAAATCTCCATGACGTACCACGCAGGAAAAAATACAAGCTGCAAGAACACTTTTTTTTTTAAAGACTTTATTTATTTGACCAAGAGAGACACAGCGAGAGAGGGAACACAAGCAGGGGGAGTGGGAGAGGGAGAAACAGGCTTCCCGCTGAGCAGGGAGCCCGATGCTCAATGCAGGGCTCGATCCCAGGACCCTGGGATCATGACCTAAGCCGAAGGCAGACAGACGCTTAACGATTGAGCCACCCAGAGGCCCCATGCAAGAGCACTTTTATGGTTTACTACCAGTCATGAAAAACAAAACTACACGAATGTCTATGTGCGTGTCTGCCAGTGGACGTGAAAATATAAAAGGATATACACCAAATGCGATGGTGTCTGGAGACAAGTAGCAGGAGAGCAGAAGGGGATTTTTCACTTCTGACTCTGCACTGTTGTAGGTTTGCAATGAAAATTTATTCCCGTGCGCCTGGGTGGCTCAGTTGGTTAAGCGACTGCCTTCGGCTCAGGTCATGATCCGGGAGTCCCGGAATCGAGTCCCGCATCGGGCTCCCTGCTCAGCGGGGAGTCTGCTTCTCCCTCTGACCCTCTTCCCTCTCGTGCTCTCTATCTCTCATTCTCTCTCTCTCAAATAAATAAAATCTTAAAAAAGAAAAAGAAAATTTATTCCCATGTTACAAAAGACTGCATATTCTCATCCAGCCTTTGGTTCACATGCCTTTAACCCACCACAAGGGCAACAAATACAAGAATCATACAGAGGATGAGAAAATTTCACAGTTGGAAACCTCAGGATGTTCTGATTCAAGCCCCCAGAACCTCAGGAGCAAAGGACAGGCAAAGGAAAGGACCTGCACTAAGATATGGGAAGGCGCCCAACAGGAACAAACAAATGAAGCCCCCAGCTTTCAGTGCACCACTGGGCTGAGAGCTTGGGAAGATCAGTCCACTGCCAATTTGTAAAATGTGCAAACCAGGGATGCTGTTTTACCTCCTCTCAGTCTGGTCAACATTGATTCATTCTTTGAGACTGGCCTCAAATGTCGCCTCTCTCTTTACATAAAATTAACTTGTGATTAAATTGCCAAATCAAGCATCTCTTTAGATAATATACAGTCAAAAATAAACAATTAAGACAGCCTGTAGTCCTTCCACCCAGATATAGCCACAGTTAACATTTTTTTCTTTACAAAAATAGGACTGTGGTATAATAAACTATTATTTTTATTAAACAGTATATTGTGAACGATTTTCCATATCATTACATTTTCCTCAACAGCATCTTTTTAAATTATTACAGAATTTGAAAAATAAGAGCAACCTCTTACTGAGGTACTACGTTATACGTATCATTTACATTATCTCAATCTTCAAAACAAGCCCCATTCACATACCAAGAAAAAGCTGATTGGCGGAACAATGTTAGAGAGGGGTTGTTGCTAAGGCTTGGGAGAGATCGGGTACCTGGACAAAGTGACACTACTCAGCAAGTGACAGACCCACATCTACCTAACTCAGGACCATGAATTTTTGACCACCACAATGTTCCCCTGTAAAAACAGACCACAGCGCATTATACTAATCTCTAACTGCTGGGCAATTTGTTTCTAATTTTTCTGTATCATCAAAACAGTGCTATGATGGACATCCCTACAGCTAAACCTTTGTGATCCCCTCCTTCCTGGCTAGAAACTTTTCCTGATTGCTTAGGCATATTACTTCTGAAACCATCTGCAGTGAAAGACCTTTTTTATTTTCAATCCATCGTGGACTAGTATTTTTGTAAAGTACAATGAAAATTAAAAAAAAAAACATACAAAATATAAGCCCCAACTAGTTAAAATGGTAAATTTTACATTATGTATATTTTACCACATTAAATTAAAAAAAAAAATACAAGCCCCTAGGGTGCCTGGCTGGCTCAGTTGGTAGAACGTGCAACTCCTGATTTTGGGGTTGAGTTTGAGCCCTATACTGGGTGTAGAGATTACTTAAAAATAAAATCTTAAAAAAAAATACAAGCCCCATTTAAAAAAAAAAAAACCAGCGGTTTCAAAAATTTTTACCAAATTGCTATAAAAGCTTCTAAATGCTTATTCTCAATTTCTGGACTTACTGTGCAGAGGACCAGATAGCAGTTTGGGGATAGAAGCTAGGATGCAGACTGCACTTTGAGCTATACTCTATTACATTTTCCTGCAGTTGTCTGTGTACCTGGCTTCCCTCCCTAGACTTCGAGTCCTGCCCACGTCTGGCTCTCTACTGAATGCGCTGGCTCAGTGCCCAGAGCAGCTTGCCGACTCTGTGGACTGAAAGAATTCAAGTAACATCTCCGGCCTCGGCTGCTAAGAGAGGCTACTCACCATTTGGAACCAGAAGGAGGCTTTTCACGATGCTTCTGAGAGGGCCAAGACTGATCTGATTGGTGGTGGCAAACTCAGAGAGCTGAGCCAGAAACCTTTCCACCTGCAGAAACGGGACAAACCAGGCCTTCACTTGCTTAGCATCTCAGGGCTGTAGACCCACACTCGGGAACTCTCCTTATCACAAGGTACTTTACCTCTTTTGGCTCAGTTAGGAAGTGGAAGAGCACTTCTGTCAAGGCCGAGAACTGCTGTGAAGAGAATAACACAGAACATCAGTAACATTCTACTTCTGTGTCAGTGTTCCCCCACCCCATCCAACTATAGACCCTTAAGAGAGAACACACAGGTGTTGATACCTGTTTGATCATCTTAAAGTTCAAATATTTACAACACCCACTACCCAGTGTCACTATATCAGTACTACTATATTGTCTGAAAAACTCGTATATTTTATTGGAACACTTGGGAGATACATATTGAGACTGTGAATGTACGCACACACATGCGTATACATATCTCAAGGGTCCAAATACACACACACACACACACGACCTGAGAGGGAGATCACTGGAAGATTAATAGTAGTTGCTTTTTTCTTTTTGTTTATATTTCCACATATTTATTATTCAAACATAAGCCAATCCAAATAATATGATTTCTTCTTTTTCCGCACCACACGAATGTTAACATACTATGCAAATTTTTTCTCTACCTTGTCTTTCAAAGCAGTTATTTCTGTGTAGTGGGACTGGGTGATTTTTATTTTCTTCTGTCTATCCATATTTTCTGGGTTTCTTCCCCACAATAAACATTATGTATATGACAAAACAGTAAAGTTTACACTTTATATTATCTACTGTCGTAGAACAGTCTCTTATTCTTTCTTTTTTTAAAGATTTTATTTATTTATTTGACAGAGAGCGAGAGAGGGAATACAAGCAGGGGAGTGGGAGAGGGAGAAGCAGGTTCCCCACCCAGCAGGAAGCCCGACCTGAGATCAGGAATCCAGTAGAAGGCAGACGCTTAACAACTGAGCCACCCACCCAGGTGCTCCTCTTATTCTTTATTTTTTTAAGATTTTATTTTTAAAAGTTTGTTTTCATTTTTTTAGTAATAAAATTAATGACTCTCCCTGCCCCCCCATTTCAGTCCCACTGCCCACAGGTGGTTACTGCTAACACCTTTGTGGCCTTCCCAGAATTGCATTTGAATTTAATTTCTTTTAAATACAAAGGAGATGATGGGGCGCCTGGGTGGCTCAGTCGTTAAGCAACTGCCTTCTGCTCAGGTCCTGATCCCAGTGTCCTGGGATCGAGCCCCGCATCGAGCCCCGCATCGAGCCCCGCATCGAGCCCCGTATCAGGCTCCCTGCTCTGTGGGAAGCCTGCTTCTCCCTCTCCCACTCCCCCTGCTTGTGTTCCCTCTCTCGCTGTGTCTGTCAAATGAATAAATAAAATCTTTAAAAAAAAATACAAAGGAGGGCGCCTGGGTGGCTCAGTTGGTTAAGCGACTGCCTTCGGCTCAGGTCATGATCCTGGAGTCCCGGGATCGAGTCCCGCATTGGGCTCCCCGCTCAGTGGGGAGTCTGCTTCTCCCTCTGACCCTCTTCCCTCTCATGCTCTCTATCTCTCATTCTCTCTCTCTCTCTCTCTCTCAAATAATAAAATCTTTAAAAAAAAATACAAAGGAGGTGATAGTGAACCTACACCCTGCACCTTGCTTTTTTTCATCCAATTATATCTTAGAGATTCATCTTGTCAGTAGATATAATTCTACCAGTCTTTTTTTTAAAGATTTATTTGTCAGAGAGAGAGAGAGAGAGAGAGCACAAGCAGGGGGAGGGGCAGGCAGAGGGAGAAGCAGGCTCCCCACTGAGCAGGGAGCTTGACTCCGGGCTCGGTCCCAGGACCCCGGGATCATGACCCGGGCCCAAGGTAGGCGCTTAACTGACTGAGCCACCCAGACATCCCTCTACCCAGTTTTTAAAAAAGATTTTATTTTTTTAAAGTAATCTCTACACCCAACTTGGGGTTTGAACTGACAACCCGAGATCAAGAGTAGCACACTCCTCCAACCGAGCCAGCCAGGCACCCCTCTACCCAATTATTTTAACAAGTGCACAGCACTCAACTGTATATACTTAGCAGGTGTGTGCCTGCTTTGTTATTCTAAATAATACTGCGATGAATATCCTCCCACATATCTCTTTGTGACATATGTGTCTATAAAATATTTTTAAAATGTATCTTAGGTCAAATGATATATGCATTTTAAATTCTGAGAAAATGCTACCAAACTGTCTTGCAAAGAAGTTGCATGGATTTATACTCCCACCTGCCAATAGCACAGAGGTTTCTACTTTCTCAAAACTTCATGGATATTCCCTGGAAACATTTTAATCAAGCCTGATCCGGGCGTTGTCTTTCTGCAGCAATAATGGTAATTGGTATTAGCCTTGCATAACTACTGATTCTATATAGTAAAAACAAGAAAAGTCAGGGACTAGTTTCAGACTGTCCTCAGACTACGAGTTTTCCTTATTTCCCCCTGCAATCTGTGGACTGTCAGATCTTTGGCTAACTGTATTTCCTACGTCACCCTGGGCCTTTTAAGAAATGGAGCAGCTGAGAAGCCCTCCAGTGGCTTTTCCATTTCCAGGCCTGAGCCTAGCATTCAGGTTCAACCTCCCTGTGAGGCCTCAACCTAATCTGGTCTGCAGGACACACTAAGCCCCATCCCTATCTCCTCTTTTCCCCAAAGCCTCCTTTATCCTTCAATGCCCTGCTGCCAAGACACCATGACCCTCCCAATAAGAAAGTGACCTACCCAGATTCTTAACTTCTGAGGCTCCCTCCTGGAACCTTGCCTGAGGGCACTTAGAGTTTTAAATCTTGATAAGAAACACAGACTTGTCTTAGCAGAGAAGGTTCCTTCAAATGGTCAGAGTCGTAGTTATTACAAGTGCACAGTTAAGTATTTGTTGAATAAATCTTCCCTAAACACCTTCCCCATTCTTTGCCTTTATATCTGCATAGCTGTCTCCTTCTGGAATGTTCATCTGCTCATCACCAACCATGAAATCAAATCTTAACTATTCTCACCAGTAAATGTATGGAAAGATGTTCAAGATCATTCCAGATGAGAAATGCAAATCAGTAAAATAAGGAAGTACCACTTTTTAACTTATCAGATCTTCAAAAATAAAAGTTTGATAACACCAGTGCTGGTGAAAGTACCAGGAAACAGATATGCTTGCACTGTTGATGAGAGGATAAAACCAGGACAACCTTTCCAGAGGGCAATTTGATAGCTGTATCTAATTTTTTAAATGCTTGTATCTCTTGACTTAGTAATTCCACTGCAGGAAGTATATCCTTCAGATATGTTCCAAAAAGTAAACCCAGACACATTTACACAAAGCAATTCATTGACAGCATTGTTCATAAAAACAAAAAACTGAAAGCAACTTAAGTGTCTATTAATATAGAGCAGGTTAAATAAATTATGGTAGAACCATTTCAAGGAATATCATGCAATCCCTTTTGTATAAAAAAAGATTTTAACGGATACCCATATATATACAGGCAGATGCAGACTTTTTTTTCTACAAAGATACACAAGAAACTATTAAAATGACAGTTTCTGCAGACAAGAGAAATAGATATTTTAATTTTATACCTTTGGGGGCGCCTGGGTGGCTCAGTTGGTTAAACATCTGCCTTTGGCTCAGGTCATTGGGATCCAGCCCCACTTCATGCTCCTTGCTCAGTGGGGAACCTGCTTGTCCCTCTCCCTCCACCCCCAGGCTTGTGCTCTATCTCAAATAAATTAATAAAATCTTAAAAAAAAATTTAGACCTTTGAATACTATATGAATTTTCTAACTGTATGTGTTGCTTTCATTTACAGCTAGGTGAGAAGACGGTAGACCATTTGTTTTCTTTATATTTTTCTGAATTTCCTCTCTCATAACCATTCTAAAAATCATTATTTTTTTTAATCCTATTCTCAAAGATGCACATTACCTAGGACTGGCCACAGGCATCAGAGAATACATCTAGGTGCACTTAGGACTGTGCTGGATCTGTTTTCTGACCTGCCCTAGCAGATCACAACTTCCCCATCGTAAGAGGCTGTGTCCATCATGCCTTTGCAAACCTCACTGGGTTTAGTGGCTATTTAGTGTACAGTAGGCATTCAGAAAAATACCCACTGAGTGAGCAATAAATGTTGATTTTAGTATATGTGCTGCCGAAGCGAGCAATGAGCAATAAATGTTGATGCCCACACTGATACACTGATTCTTTTTCTCCTTGATGCCTAGGCCTCAGACTTCAAAATAAATTCAGCTAACAGAGTGGGTACTTAGAAAAATCTGATCATTCAACAAAAGGCAGGGAAAGGATTCTGGTAAATTGCTCATTAGGAAAAAGCTTTCTGTGTTAAAAAAAAAAAAAACAAAGGTAAAGGGGCACCTGACTGGCTCAGTCTTAAGAGGATGCAACTCCTGATATCAGGATTATGAGTCTGAGCCCCCACACACTGAGTGTAGAGACTACTAAAAACAAACAAACAAAAAAACAAACAACAGGTAAAGACCCAGAGTGGGTTGTTTGTTTTGCTTTTAAATAGGCTCCACGCCCAACGTGGAGCCCAATACAGGCCTAACTCGTGATCCTGAGATGAAGACCTGAGCTGAGATCAAGAGTCAGAAGCCCAACCTACTGAGCCACCCAGGCGCCCCCAGAGTACATTTTAAAGTTAGGATATGAGGGCAAGCTCTGATTTTAAAGAATGTGGTTTATGTTTTTTTTCCATAAATACCAAGTTGGAGATAACCTTAGGGATCCTATCATCCTGCAGCCTCAAAGTTTTTTAGCAGCAGAAATGTTTTTTTATTCTCCAAATGGAAATCTTTGAGAAAACCCTGCCATATAAACAAGTGAAAGCTAAGCTACCTAGTTGGGGAAATCACCTACAAAACTCTGTTCTGTTTCATTCCCCAGAATCTAAAGTCAAGCATCTGGTCCTGAATTCCTGGCTCCACCACTTCCTGGCTGCCTGACCTTAAACAGGTCAATTTCTTTCCCGGAACCATTTTTCTTATCTATAAGTGGGAATAATAACAGCACCTACCTTTTTAGAGGTGTTACACATAAAGCACTGGAAAACAATGCCTGCCACATGGTACATGCTCAATAAATGACAGCTATTTTTGTTTAACTGCTCTGTGATTCAGTTTCCTTAATCTGTAAAATGGGGATAATAGTACCTACCTCCTAGAGTGGTTCTAAGGACTCAAAGGCTTAATAATATACGTAAGAGCACTTAGAATTGCTGTATGATAAACAAACAGTGGCCACTAGCCACATGTGGCTATTAAACACTTGAAAAAGGCTAGTCTAACTGAGATGTACTATAAATGTAAAGTGCACAGCAGAACCTGAAAAATTAGTATCAAAAAGTAAAATATCTCATTGATATTTTCATATGGATTACACGTTGAAATGATAGTATAGTGGATTAAAGAAAACATATTTTGTTTCACTTTTATTAGAGAGAAAAAATTTTTATTTATTAGAGAGAGCACGAGTGGTGTGGGGGAGGGGGGAGAGGCAAAGGGAGAAGGAGACTCCCTGTTGAACAGGGAGCCTGACAAAAGAGGGCTCAATCCCAGGACCCTGAGATCACAACCTGAGTCAAAGGTAGACGCTCAACCAACTGAGCCACCCAGGCACCCCTTTATTTATTTACTTTTTATTTATTTAAAGATTTTATTTATTTATTTGACAGAGAGAGAGAGAGACAGCAAGAAGGGGAACACAAGCAGGGGGGGAGGAAAAGGGAGAAGCAGACTCCCCTGCCAGGGAGCCCAACCCAGGACTCAATCCCAGGACCCCAAGATCATGACCTGAGCCAAAGGCAGACGCTTAACTGAATGAGCCACCCAGGTGCCCTATTTATTAACTTTTTAATGATGTTATTTTCAAGTAATCTCTACACCCAATATGGGGCTTGAACTCACAACCCTGAAATCAAGAGTCGCAGCCAAGCGCCTCTCTTTTTAATTTTTATATGTGACTACTAGAAAATGTAAAGTTAGACTTGTGGCTTGCAATATATTTATTTCTGTTGGACAAAGGGGTTTCAGAGTTATGTCTGGCATTATAATTTGTGTTACTTTATGAGAAAACAGTAAGTTGCGGGGGGGGGGTGCTGAGATAAAGGAGAGGGACCCCACCTCCTGAGAAGTTACAACTCAGTGGGGGAAACAGCTGCACCTTTACAATGGTGATGAGAGGTGTCATTTTAACCCATTTATCTTGGCTGCCTTGGTGCTTTGAAAAGGGCAGCCCAAACAGGACAGGAGCAGGAAGTTGGCTGGCTGGCATTTGCGGCCTGAACAAGCAAAAAACAGCTCTGCCAGCTCCTCTACTACCAGGGGGTGTGTGGGGGGGCGGGGGCGGGTTTCTTTGAGGACTACCAGATATTCCCCTTAACTGGGGGCTAGGGGGTCTCAGCCCTGGTCTCAGCCCCTACAGTCCCCACCCTGGCCTGGCCATTACCCAAACCCGTATGTGACCGCGGATTACCTGCCCCCCCCTCCAGGCTCCCCCTTCCCCCGGACCCCGCCGGATGCCAAGACCCCCCTCAGTTTCCCCCACTGGCCTCTCTACTGAACATCTCAGTCCCTCCCTGGCCCACCAAATTCCACAGCTCGCCAAACTCCATTACCTCAGTTCCCCAAACTCCCTTCAGCCTTATGGAGACGTCCCCCAGTTCCTCTAAGACCCCCACAAATTCTCGTTCCCAGGACTTCCGCCCACCTGTGTCCCCACACTCCCTTCTCCCGAACCCCTCAGCTTGCGCCGTAGGCCTCTTGAGATCCCCGGCCCCCCAAACTCGCCTCAGATCCCCGATTCCCCTTAGCCCGTCCCCGAATCTCCCTATCGCCACACCGCACACCAGAAGCCCCCTGCCTGGTCCCTCCCACTCTCCTCACCCCCAGGCGGCCCTCGGCCCACACCCCTCCCCTCTCTCAGCCCTCGGGACCCACGCTGGCCCGCGCCCCGGCCGCCCGGCCCACCTGCGCGCCCAGCTGGTTCAGCTGCTGCATGTCGCCGCCCACGGCCTCGGGCACGGGGTCCTGCGTGCAGTGCAGCCGGCCCATGGCGTCCGCCCGGCTCCGCAGGGCCCGCCGCCTCCCAGCTTCCTCCCTTGCCGCCGCCGCCCGCCTCGCCGCGCTTCCGCAGCCGCACTTTCGCCACAGCCGCCGCCGCCGCCGCCGCCGCGCTCCTCCCCCAGCCGGCCCCGGGGCGGGGCGCCCTCGCGGAGCCGCGGACACGCGCGGGCCCCGGGGGCGGGGCGGGGCGGGGCGCACTGGCAGCGCTACAGAGCCGCGCGCCGCTGCGACCCCTGGAGAGCCCCAAGGAGCCAAGCTGCCAAACGTGGGATTTCCTAGCGGATCTCCTGGGTGACCCCACAACACAGAGCTTGGCCTGCCTGCGCCCCAGTTTCACTCTCTGTAAAATGAACCTAGGGATGGCTGCTTAACTGAGGTAATCCTCCTAAAATGTTTAGAAGATTAGCCTGACACACAGAAGGTCTTCAATCAGTGGCTAGCTGCTATTAACAGAGGTGTTAATAGCATTCAGCAGATTTCTTGTTGCACGCCTACTATGCCAGGCCAGGGGGATGGAGAAGTGAACAACGCAGGCCCAGTGTCCCTCCTTAGGAGAGCTTACATCAGAGCAGAGCAGTAAGGACTCAAACTTGGGCTTGCATCAGCATCTTCTGGAGGGCTTGGTGTAAGGCGGATGGCTGGGCTCCACCCCCAGAGTATCTGATCCAGAAGGGTCTAGGGTACAGCCTGAGAATTTGCATTTCCAACAAGCTCTTAGGGACCACACTTTGAGAACCTCTGGAGTGGAGTAAACTCACCCCCAGAAGTGCAAGGACTGTGATAGTGGGAGGGAGGGTGGTGCTCAGGTCCATGAAGGGAGATTATTAGGAAGGTGATGATCACTTTAACCTGAAACACTTTAACCCCTATGCTGTCTTTTCCCAAGTACCTCTCACAGCCCTGGGTAACTATTACCTTGATCCCCACTGAACAGATGAGAAAACTGAGAGGTGCTCCCTGGAATCTAGGACGTGATCCCCAAGCCCAAGAACTTCTTCACCTGCCCCCACACACAGCCTTGAGGGTAGGGAGGGGATGCATAGAAATATGGGGTGGGGGACTATGGAAAGGATTGGCTGGCTTTCCCTACCAGGCTTTCTTCTCTACCCTTCACTAAAAATCCCTCTGGAAGGATATGAACAAAATGTCTTCGACCTAGAGGCCATGCGCCTTCCCTTTAGTGATTATTTCATTCATGTACTCATTCAACAGGTAATAAATCAAGTGTCTACTGGAGAGTGGATACCATGACAGGTGCTAGGACACCACAGTGACAGCCGGATGCAGTGCTTGGCCCTGGAGAAGTCGGGGTTTAGTCAGGATAGCAGACACACACGTGTGAAATTATTAACTGATGTCAAGAAGTACAAAGTGCTTTGAAAGTGTATACAGGGCACTTCTCCAAGTCCAAGGTACCTGGAAGAGAGTAAACCTTCAAGTTACTGACAGTGACTGAACTTAGGCCCCCTGACTCACCATCCAGGAATTTTTATTTTAAAATATTTTCAACCTTTTAAAAGAGATCCCTGCTGGGGCATTATATTTATTTATATCTTTAAGTGTTAAATCAACTTTGTTGAGGTATAGCATATACCATGAGATGCACTCCTTTTAAGTGTGTTTCTTTAAATTATTTTTTTATTAACATATAATGTATTATTTATTTCAGGGGTACAGGTCTGTGATTCATCAGTCTTAACACAATTCACAGCACTCACCAGAGTACATACCCTCCCCAATGTCCATCACCCAGCCACCCCATCCCTCCCACCCCCCTCCACTCCAGCAACCCTTAGTTTGTTTCCTGAGATTAAGGGTCTCTTATGGTTTGTCACCCTCTCTGGTTTAGTCTTGTTTCATTTTTCCCTCCCTTCCCCTATGATCCTCTGCCTTGTTTCTCAAATTCCTCATATCAGTGAAATCATATGATACTTGTCTTTCTCTGATTCAGTTATTTCACTTAGCATAATACCCTATAGTTCCATCTACTTCGTTGCAAATGGCAAGATTTCATTTTTCGATGGCTGCATAATATTCCATTGTATATATATATACACCACATTTTCTTTATCCATTCATCTGTTGATGGACATCTAGGCTCTTTCCATAGTTTGGCTATTGTGGACGTTGCTGCTATAAACATTGGGGTGCAGGTGCCCCTTTGGATCACTACATTTGTATCTTTGGGGTAAATACCCAGTAGAGCAATTCCTGGGTCGTAGGGTAGCTCTATTTTCAACTTTTTGAGGAACCTCCATACTGTTTTCCAGAGTGGCTGCGCCAGCTTGCATTCCCACCAACAGTGCAGGAGGCTTCCCCTTTCTCCGCATCCTCGCCAATATCTGTCCTTTCCTGACTCGTTAATTTTAGCCGTTCTGACTGGTGTGAGGTGGTATCTCATTGAGGTTTTGATGTGTTTCTTTAAATTATTTTTTTTAAGATTTTATTTATTTGACAGAGAGAGACACAGCGAGAGAGGGAACACAAGCAGGGGGAGTGGGAGAGGGAGAAGTAGGCTTCCCATGGAACAGGGAGCCCAACGGGGGACTCGATCACAGGACCCCGGGATCATGACCTGAGCCGAAGGCAGACGCTTAAAGATTGAGCCACCCACGCGCCCCTCTTTAAATTATTTTTAACTTAAAAAAAATTCCTTGAGGAAACCAGTGGATTTCCTTCATTTCTGCTCCCACAGTGACTAGTGCTGAAGCACACAATAAATATTTGTGGAATTGAATTAGTCCATGTTACAGAAAAGAGAGAGAAAGAAATTCACTAGAAGCTGCTGTCCAACACTGTAGTAACACAGTGACTATCTTGCCTTCTAGTTTTCTTCTATGTCACAGGTCCTTGGGTTTCTGTGATTTGTTTTGTTTTTACATATTCAGGGCTTTCCTCCTTCCCCAACCTATTTAATCTCTGATAGACAGAGTGTGGTCCTTGAAGGACACGGACACCATCTGGGAATTTGTTAGAAATGCAGACTTGTAGCACCCACCCACCCAGACCTGTTGATTCAGGATCTGCATTTTAACAAGATCTCCAGGTGATTCCTGGGCACATTTAAGTTTGAAGTATAAATAATAACAACCATTTTTAGATGCTCACCATGTGCCAGGCTTTATTTGAAGACCCGAATAGACAACATGTATAATGATAATACTTTGCACCATCTACCTATTGTTGCTCATATTATTTCTATTTTAATGTTTATCACATTGTGTTATTGCTGTCATTAGCACATCTGTCTCCCTCACTTACTAATAGTGTTGTCTTGGGCAAATTACTAAGCCTTTTGTGCCTCCATTTCTTTTTTCATTTGTAAAAATTGAGACAATAATAGAACCTACTTGAAAGGATGAAATGAGACAATGCTCGTAAAACACTTAGCCCAGCAACTGGCCCATGGTAAGTGCTCAATAAATGCTTGTTATTATTATTATTCTAGTTTTTCAATCTTATAGAAAGAATATAGCAATAAGCATCCCTGTACATATTTTTCCCCACATCTGATTATTTGAGTGTCAAGGAATGTTATGTTCAGACTATTTGGGTTCTAAATAGCAAGAGAATAGCCAACTTTCCTAGGTAGGGACCATGACTGATCTCTCAGACAACAACCAGAAATTAGCATTTCACCCTGAATAGGGGTCTGGTGGCAGGTTCATTTCCCTGGATGAGGCACTTAAGAGCAACCCACCCTCCTTCCAACCCAGCACACCTCAACCTTGAGGGCAATCCCAAGTCCTCTAAAAGAAACCTCAAAATCTCAGACAACTCCATTCTTGGCTTCAAGTATAAACGCTATGCAAACATGATTGTAAGACCCTGCATACTATTCTACTGAGCCAGAATATAATGCCCATAACTAATTCCCATGGTTGCCTATTTAGGTCTTTACAGTTTTTCAATTTTATTAAGAACTTGTCAGTTAACGAAAACAATAGGTAAAAAGGTCTTTCCAATGTTTTCCTTCACAGTCCATTCTAGGATGAAGGAAGGAGCAGTGATTATTGTTAATGCGATAACTTTGTCGCAGGAAATGCAGACCTGGGGCCAGGCCTCCTTTCTAGAGAACCCCCGCCCCCAGCAGCTCCCATTTCAGCCTTAATGAGGGACCTTGCTCCCTTCATTCACTTTAAAATGTCCCTGTGGAGGGCAAAAGAGGGCCCCCTCCCCCTCCCCTGCAAGTGAAAGGAGCTCATTAAGAAGTCTTTTCTCAGGCACAAGGATTCCCGCTGGGAATTTCACCAAGGGGCCAAGTTCTTCCCCAGAGAAAGGTTGACTCTTCATGCTCTGAAATGCCAAAAAGCATTTTAAAAAAATTAAATTTTTAATTTTGAGATAATTGTAGATTCATGTACAGTAGTAAGAAATAATACAGAGAGATCCCTCGATATACAGATCTTATCTTGCAAAGTGAGATACTGACATTGATGAGATACTGAGATTGATGTGAGATGCAGAACGTTTCTATCACCCCTGAGGATCTGATGTGTTGCCCAAGGGCATTATAACAGAAGGGATAGATTCCAGATCCCTCCTCCTACCAAACACTGGGGGGAATATACTATGGACATTTTCGTGTTTCCATTTATTATTATCCTCATCATACCTTCAATACTAGCTCCTTTATCATAAAAGCACATAGACAAATGCAAAATTACAGTTGACCTACACTTTTCAAAAACACCTGTGTTATAAAAGTCATCAACAAAGGAAGGCTGGGGAATTGCTCCAGATTAAAAGAAACTAAAATAGACAAGATAACTAATGTAATGTGTGGTCTTGGATGGAGGTAAACAATTACCATAAAATATATTATTGGCACAACAACATGAATATGCTTAACACTACTGAACTGTATGCTTGGAAAATGGTTGAGACGGTAAATATTATGTGGGTCTTATTTTTTTTAACCACAATTTTTAAAAAAGGACATTATTGGAACCATTTTTTTAAAGACTTTAGAGAGAGAAGATTCCCATGACAAGCAGGGAGTCCCCGCATAGGGCTTGATCCCAGGAACTCGGGATCATGGCCTGAGCCAAAGGCAGACGCTCAACCGCCTGAGCCACCCAGGTGCCCCATTATTGGGACAATTGATGAAATCTGAACATGACTGTAAACTAGATAATGATATTGTATCAATGTTCACTTTCCTGAATTTGATCATTGTACTTTGCTAATGTAGGAGAATGTCTTTGTTCTTCAGAATTACATGCTGAAAGTATTTAAGGTAAAGGGGGATAAAATGGTTGAAGAAATAAAAATTGAAGAGGAGATAAATAGCACAAACATGGCAAAGGTTAACAATTATTGACTCTGGGTAGAGTATAATGGGTATTCTTGCAACTCTTTCATAAATTTGAGTTCACTTACAGAATATATTTTAAAGGGGTCGAAAGAAGTTAAATGATCTTTGTTCCCATCCTGTCACAAGGGAAATAAATTTCTATTTTAATATATATTTCAGTACTAACTGTAGAAGTGCTGGGCATTTACATGCATTTTCTTCCTTAATCCTCTCAGTAAGCCCCCCAGGAGGTCTTAACTCTTATCCTTGTTTTTTTGTGGGAGGGGGGATGGGGCTGATAGAGGAAAGGTGCTATTCAAGGTCCCACAGACTGAGTGAGATTGGAACTTCTCAAATGTGCTCTCAGGATCATTTTGGAATGGCCTACACTTCTTTTCTCTGTTATTTTTGCTTCGAACCATGGACACACACACACACACACACACACACACACACACACACACTTACACTATTTAGCATCTTGCCTTTTCACATACACAGATAGCCCTGTATACAGGTATCTTAAGAATGGCGTTACTGGATCTTAGAATGGAATTGCTGGGTTGCCACCTTTCGTTGGGTAGGAGTTGCCAAATTGCCCAAGATTTTAAGTCAACCCTGTGGATATATATTTGTCCATTCATGCAACATGTCTTTACTGAGCATCATGCTGGGTGCTGGGACAGAGCAGTGAACCAGACAAAAACTCCCCTGTTGGAAGACTGTTACTGGCTGAAGAAATGAGCCACTTAAAGTAGGAGGATTAAAAAAAAAAAAAAAAAAAGGTAAATCAGGACCAGGTAGGGTGCAAACTCACCAACGTATGGAGCAGTGGAGAGATTATTGATTGGTTTTCAAATTGGCTCTGAGCTTGCTAGAAGGCGTGGGGAGAGAAGTCAATTCCTCTTCCAGTTTTCTATCCTTGTATCTGCACATTAATGTAAACAGCCCTCTGATGTTGGACTCCTAGGACAATTTCAGTTCTCTTGACTTTTGCATGGGAGGTGGTGAAGAACTTGCTTACCCGTTCAAAAGTCTCCCTTAATCTCAAGATTTTTCTTTGACATAAATTCCAGAAGTGGAATTCCTAGGGTAAAAGTTATACCTTAAGATCCTTGGCCTAAGCTCCAATGGACTTTTAAACTGCCTCCCCTAGAAATTTGTTTTTTGACGGGCCCTTTGGGCAGTTCCTAGTTTTGAGGGTGGGGGTGATAATGCCTCCAACCTTTGGGGAATCTCTCGCCCCTTATTTCAAATTCAAGGTAGGAATCTCTTTGCCTGAGAAAATGAGGCCTCGGATCTCTATTGTCTGTTTTGTTTTTCTCCTCAGGACAATTATAAAATGAATGCCTGGCCTAGCCCTGCTTTAGGACTGCAATGCAAATCGCTGCAGGGTGCTGAGAAGCGACCTGGGTGTAACCTGGGAGGGGCTGCCAGGGGAACTTTCTCTTCTGGACCACTTTTATTATCTGAAAGATGGGAAAGTCCCTTTGGTCCTCCGGGCAGCAGATAGTTATTGACCACCTTCTGTATGCCAGGCCCTGTGCTAGGTGCTGGGGCCACGTGGTGATCTAGAGAAATTACTGCTCTGCCCCCATGCAGCTCACAATTTAATGGGGGAGACACACTGGATTTGAAGAGTCGCTGAAGGACAGTATGTAGCTAGGAAGGGGGGGTGGTGAGCAGGTTCGGTGGCGGCGGGGGGGGAGCGTCTGGTGGGGGTAAGCCAGCTGTGGGTAGACCTGAAAGGTGAATGGAAGTTAAGCAGACTAAGTCGTCCATCTCTGACTGGCCCTGGACATGGGCATCAACATAACAATCAAGGGGAAGCCTGGGGGTCTTGGGCTCATCACCCTACCTTCTCTCACTACTCCCTAGGTCAGCATGACTCAGTAATCACTTTCCAAAGGCCAGCCTGCCGGCAGGGTTATCTACAAGCTATGTATAAGGACTTCCTGAAGCTTGGTGGGAGAGGGCCTGCCCAGAGGAGATAAGGACAGGTCTGGACAGGTCTGTTTATCCCAAAACAAAAGAGGAGGCAGAGTCCAGATCCAGAGCAAATCCAGGAAGTAAAATCCTTCTTTTCCAGTCCCTCAACAACAGTTATTATTACTATATCAGATACTGTGTGAAGCACTTTCCATGGGGCTTTTGTATAACCTTAAGGAAACTTCTGAAGCAGGTACTAGAAGGGCCAGGGAACCTCATGGCAGGTCACTCAGGTGTCAGAAGCCGTGCCCTAAGCCACAGGGCTTCTCTACTGTCAGCCAGGCCACTTTCTGTAACATGTATTTCCTGTACCATTTAACTTTTCACAACAATACAATGAGGAAAAGATTGGGAGCTTTTTTTTTTTTTTAAAGATTTTTATTTATTCATTTGCGGGAGAGACAGAGAGAGAAGAAGCAGGGGGAAAGGCAGAGGGAGAGGGAGAAGCAGACTCCCTGCTTAACAAGGAGCCCGATGCGGGACTCGATCCCAGGACCCTGGGATCATGACCTGAGCCGAAGGCAGACGCTTAACCATCTGAGCCACCCAGGCGCCCTTGGGAGCTTTTTTTAAGGGAAGAATCCAAGCCTTAGATAGAAGAGATCATCGCTAGAGCTAAGTCCCAAGCCCATGTTCCCTGACTCACCAACAAATATTTACTGAGCACCTATTAGGAGCTAGGCCCTAATGTAGGTGCACCGTGAACAAAATATAACTGCAGTCAAAACAGATAGATGATCTGTCCCTCGTGTAACTTACATTCTAGTCAGGTAGGCAGGTGGGAACAAGTAAGTAAATTCATAGCACACTGGATGATGGTGAGGATGGGGAGTGCTGGGAGAGGAGGGTGGGGGCTTGCTCTTTAATAGGCAGGCGAGGGAACACATCTTTAATAAAGTGTTATCTGAGGAAAGATCTGAAGGAAGTGAAGAAATGAGCCATGGAAACGTCTGAGGGGGAGAATTCCAGGTAGAGGGGAAACTGCAGAGGCCCTGAGGTCAGAGTGTGCGTGGTGTGTTCAAGGAAAAGCAGAGGTCACTGGTGAGAACTGAAGACAGTAGAAGGTGGGATTGGGTCAAGGTCATAGGGGCCCTTGTGGGCCATTGGAAAGACTTTGGCTTTTGCCCTGAGTGAGATGGAGAATCATGGGAGATCTTTGAACAAAGACCAGTCTGCTCTGGAAGAGGAGACAGGAGTGGGCAAGGTTGGAAGCGGGGAGCCCAGTAAGTGGGGTTGACGCAAGATTCTAGTGGAGTAAGGATGGTAGCTTGTACAAGGCACTGGCAACAGAAGGGTGGTGAGGGTCAGATTTGGGATCAGAGTTGAAGGAAAAACTTTCAGATGTGCTGACAGATCCTGCGCGAGAGAAGGGAGTGAAAAATGACACCAAAGTTTTTGGCCCCATTCCACACTGTACCATCTTCCCCGTTTGACAGTGTGGGTAGCCAGTGCCCAGACTGGGGAAAATATTTGTACAGTGTCATTCAGTGGGTTGATGGAAGAATGAGATCAGGCTGCTGACGTTCCCTTTACCATCCTACCTCCCTGAGCAGTCAAACCTAAGCTTCCAAAAATACAGGAAGGTCCGCCGGTACTTTATGGTTTGTCTGAAAGTGAGAGAAAGATAGATAATAAGCCAGGGTTTCAAGGGAAGAAACGTTTATTGAGCACTTACTGTGGGGATAAATGTGGTCCCTGCACTCAGGTAGCTCAGAGCCTAAATACATGTGTCCCAGGGAATGAGAAGTTAATTGCTTATTGGAACTCAAAGGAGGAATAGAACTTATCTGGTCAGAAAGAGATACATTCCTTTAGGCACTGGAAAGGAGGTGAGATTTTTGTTTTCCTCCCATTAAATTAAAAGAAGGCAGAAAAAATGTGTATGTGGGGAGTGGGCCCCCCATCCCCCCCATTAAAAAATATAAAGATCTAGAACAGGCAGTCAGTGGTGGAAAAAATTATAACACTAATTATCTTTGTAGTAGTTGGGACAGAGATTGCCTGGAAGGGACAATAGAACTTTCCAGGGTGATGATGATGTTCTATATCTTTTTTTTTTTTTTAAGATTTTATTTATTTATTTGACAGAGAGAGACATAGCGAGAGAGGCAACACAAGCAGGGGGAGCGGGAGAGGGAGAAGCAGGCTTCTGGCCAAGCAGGGACCCCGATGAGGGGCTCGATCCCAGGACCCTGGGATCATGACCTGAGCCTAAGGCAGACGCTTAACGACTGAGCCACCCAGGCGCCCCGATGTTCTATATCTTGATAGGGGTTTGGGTACACGAGGAGCACACACAGTGTGAGTATGTGTGTATGAATGTTCAGTAAATGTACACTTAAGATTTGTTTGTGTCTTTTATGTAAATTTTACCTTGAAGACAAAAAAAGTATAAACAAATATTAAACTCTAGTTAATGAAATGCATGTTGCAATGTTCAGAGGGAAGTGTACTGATGTCTGCAATTTCCTTTGAAATGCTTCAAAAGATAAGATGGATGGATGGATGGATGGATGGATGGATGGATGGATGGACGGAGAGATGTATAAAATGTCAATGGCAAAATCTGGGTAGGAGGTCTAAGGGGGTTCCCCATAAATTCTTTCAACTTGGCTGAATCTTAGAATATTTTCCATAATTAAATGTTGGAAAATTATACAAGTAATAAATAAATTGTTATATAGTCATCTTGGACAACTGAATGGTAACTGTAAAAACCAGAAATGTATATACATATGAGGAGGAATGTAGAGGAATGTTCTTGGTAACCAGGATTGTAATGGGAAAAACCTATAAACCAATGAATGTCCACTAACAGGATCAACTGTGCAATAAATTGCAGCCCGTTCATACCGTGGGATTCTGTGAAGCAGTTACAAAGAATGGCAGAATCATACATGTTGACATGTACATTTTGTTTAAGTGGGTCGACCAAGCAAAGGACTAAATGTTACACACATGAACATAACGTGGCCTCAACCCTACCTCCAGGGCTTTGGGTTTGGCACTGAGAGTGACCTGTGTGGAGGTTTCAAGCAGAGGGTGGTATTGGAGTAGGGGGACTATGCCTCTATCATCTAAGATCCTTTAGGCATCTGCCTGGGTGTAGCAGACAAGAATTTGGGTGGGCACCCTAAAACTTGGGAGGTGGGCAAGAGGTTTCCTGGAGGCCCCAAGGATGGGACCAGAATGGGTGCTGGGGCCTAGACATTTAAGAGGTAAACACGGAAAAAAATAAAGAATAAAAAAAATAGAAGGTAAACACGGCCTAGTTGCTTGTTGCTGTCGCCATCACTACCACCATCCCGGGTGATGTTTCTTCAGGGAGATCTCTAGACTCAAGTTCGTGCCAGTGTGCATGAGGACAAACATGAGGGCATGCGTCATCCCTTTGGACACTCACCAGACCACATCTGGACAGGCAAGGCTGTTCTACCAGATAGCAAGTGGCTGAAGCAAGACTTATTCAAAGAACTTCCAAAAAGTAGAAACCTATCAAGTATGGATGAATACCTCATTGCAGGATCACCACAAAATATGGAGGAGGGGCACCTGGCTGGCTCACAGTCAGAAGAGCGTGTGACTCTTGATCTCAGGTTTAGAGATTACTTAAATAAATAAAAAACTTAAATATATATGGAGGGACATTCAAGAGTAAGGCATGCTGTCTGTTTAAGGCTCAGGATGAGGAAAGCAATCAATAGTTTAGACCTGGGACCCAAGTCAAAAGCCAAAGACAGATCAGACTATTTTGCAGTGGAGGCTCTTCTCACAAGGGCCACCGTGAGGGCAGGAGACAGTAGTGCTGTGTCCTTTTTTTTTTTTTTTAAAGTTTGTTTATGTAATCTCTACACCCAATGGAACTCAAAGTCAAAACTGGAGATCAAGAGTCCTGTGTTCTTCTGACTGAGCTACCCAGGCGCCCCTGGGCTGTGTGTTTTTTTTTTAAGATTTTATTTATTTGTTTGACCCAGAGAGACACAGTGAGAGAGGGAACACAAGCAAGGGGAGTGGGAGAGGGAGAAGCAGGCTTCCTGAGGAGCAGGGAGCCCCATGGAGGGCTTGATCTCAGGACCCTGGGATCAGGACCTGAGCAGAAGGCAGACGCTTAACGACTGAGCCACCCAGGCATCCAGGACTGTGTTTTCTTAACCATGTCTTACACCTTTTAAAAATGATCTCCAGGGCGCCTGGGTGGCTCAGTTGGTTAAGCCTCTGACTCTTAATTTCAGCTCAGGTGATGATCTCAGGATCCTGAGATCTAGCCCTGTGTCCGGCTCCCTGCTCAGCAGGGAGTCTGCTTCTCCCTCTCCCCTGCCCCTCCCCGTGCCCATGCATGTACTCTCTCAAATAAATAAATAAATCTTTAAAAAAAATTATCTCCTTAGGCAATTCAGGGAAAGCAAATTAGGAGTACTATTATCACTATGAATAATGATAATAAATAACTTGAGCATTCATTCACTTGATGTCTGGAGAAATTGGGATAAAATGTTATCTACAGACACAGAGACTATTCCAAATGAACGGAGGGCTTTTTTGCCTTCTACCAGCTACCATTGTGGGAGACACTATGCAAAATGCTTTATTTACATCTGATCACATTACTAACCTGTCTGCTGAAAAGCCTCCAATGACTTCATTTCTTAAGGTTTCATGATCTGGGGGCGCCTGGGTGGCTCAGTTGGTTAAGCGACTGCCTTTGGCTCAGGTCATGATCGTGGAGTCCTGGGATCGAGTCCCACATTGGGCTCCCTGCTCAGCAGGGTGTCTGCTTCTCCCTTGGACCCTCCCCCCTCTCATGCTCTCTCTCTCTATCTCATTCTCTCTCTCAAATAAATAAATAAAAATCTTTAAAAAAAAAAAAAAGCTTTCATGATCTGGCCCCTGCCTTCTTCACCAGATTCTTTCTCTCCCACTGCATGCTCCAGCCACACGGGCCTCCCTTCAGTTCCCTGTGTTCCAGGACCTTAGCAAGTGCTATTCCCACTGCCTAGAACACATTTCCCTCCACCCTGTAGCCTGCATTCCCTCAGAGCTCTTTCTCAGAGATTTCTCAGCCCCATTTCCTCTTACCCTGTCCTTGTCTTCTTAGCATTTAACACAATTGTAATCTCATAATTGTTCATGAGATCAATTTAATTAATTCGTGTCTGTTTCCCTACTCAGTTGTAAGCTCCAGGAAGGCAGCCCCAGGACTGAGTCCGTTTTTGTGGTCTGCTTCATCCCCAGTCCTTACCATAGCACCTGGCAGGTAGTTCCATAAATTAAATAAATATCCACACCCTCCTCCACCAAGGCAACCTCTTCAGTGACAGCAGCAAGGAAAGAACTGCTTCTGTAGGGGATGGAGAGAGGTGCAGGACAAAGAAAAGGGCAGCGCACTTCCTATCCTAACTTCCATGCCCACCCCAGGGCATTTCCCTATTTTGAAGGAGAGAAAGGAGGAGTAGATAGAAGGTGCCAGGAGCAAAGCCTCAGGATAGAGTTTCCCTGGCTCAGAGGGTAGGGGGCAGACTCATATCCCCAGGCAAAGGAAAGTCAGTGGGGCTGTGCAGCCAGCAAAGGGCTCTTAGGGAAAAGTAGGAGCCATCCCCGGGTTGATCAGTACCACCTCCTAGGAACCATGCTAAACCTTTTATAGGGTAGCAAGGTGGTTAAGACCACAGCTTAGAATTTAATCCCAGCTCTCGGCACACTTCCTGGCAGTATGACTTCGAATAATTACTCTGCCTCTGTGGGCCTCAGTTTCCCCCTGTGTAAAATGGAGATAACACTCCTTTCTACTTCATGAAGCTGCCCCAAGAATCAGTGCATAATACGTGTAAAACACTGAGCCAAGTGTCTGGCACATCTCTTGATGGCTGCTACTAACATACTTAATAATAACAAATAATACCTGGCCAGACTGTGTACTTGTCCAGGTAGGTATATTTAAAGAAGATCTTTCAATGGCCCATTTTTAGGTTTAAAAAAGGCATAAAAGAATAAAAAGGGGGCATAAAAGAATTCTTTCTGTGGGTGGACTGGGGTAGAGAGATCTGAGTGTTTCTGTTGAAAACGAAAGGTGAGGAACCCACTTTGCACATGAACGTGGCCTCCGATGACACTGCAATTAAGACCAAGTACTTTACAATAGGGTTCTTTCACATACACGGGCTCTGCGGATCCCTGCAGTCACTCCCGGAAGTAGGCATTACTATTATTATTATTCCAATCAGACTGGGAGTTGACTGAGGCGCAAACTCCTTAGCATAGCACACACAGAATGGGGGTGGGGTGGGGGTCCGTGCAGAGTGGGGCTCGGACTGGGAGTCTAGTTGCAGCTCTACCACCAACCAGTTATGGCTTTCAGGCAAACTGCCTTACCTTGCACAGCCTCAGTTTCCTTGACTGTAAAATGGGGCTCATCACACTAGATGTTGGTTGCAGATTCAGAGGTGAACTGTGCTTGCCTTAAGTAGCAGGGAGCCGAAGGGACAGGGTTCTGTGATGCTGAGGGGGCAGCGGGAGTGTGCCTCTCCGCACCTGCTAAGGGCTGAGACAGCCAGGGAAGCAGGGGAGCATGAATTCATTATTAATAACAATGTATTTTTTAAAAAGTTTTTATTTAAGTAATCACTATGCCCAACGTGGGGCTCGAACTCAGGACCCCAAGATCAAAAGTCACGACCCTGAGATCAAGAGTCGCAGGTTCTTCCAACTGAGCCAGGCCAGGCACCCCAATAACAATGTATTTTTTTTTAATTTAACAAGCACCTTTATGGTTGTTATGGTTCAAAAAGCCCTATATGTATTAACTCATATGATTCTCACAACAATTCTACAAAGTAAGGATTCTTATTACCTCCATTTTATGGATGATGAAATTGAGACAGAGAGATGAAGTCACCTGCTCATAAAAATACCTACTGCATCTGAGGTACCTATTATGCAACAAGCACAGTGCTTAGCACTTTGCATGTTATTAAAGCCTGTAGCTGCTGTGAGAGCTGAAAAAATGGTGGTAGAATTCAACACAAATATAATATTTAACCATGACATGCGTGTAAGTCCATCAACGTGTTGATTAGCACAAAGGCATGAAGGATATATATATTTACGTGTGCTTTTTTAAAAAAAATTAATTTAGGGCACCTGGGTGGCTCAGATGGTTAAGTGTCTGCCTTCGGCTCCGGTCATGATCCCAGGTTCCTGGGATTGAGTCCCGCATCGGGCTCTCTGCTCAGCGGGAAGCCTGCTTCTCCCTCTGCTTCTCTCTCTGTCTCTCTCTGTCTCTCATGAATAAATAAATAAAATCTTAAAAAAAATTAAAAAATAAAAAAATTAATTTAAGTCATCTCTACACCCTACATGGAGCTTGAACTCATGACCCCGAAATCAAGAGTCGCATGCTCTTCTGACTCAGCCAGGCTGGTACCCCATATGTGTGGGGTTTTTGTTTAAAAAATTTTTTTTCAAGGTTTTATTTTTAAGTAATCTCTACATCCAATATGGGACTCGAATTTACAACTCCGACATCAAGAGTCACATGCTCTACTGACTGAGCCAGACGGCCCTTGTTTTTTAAATATTTTTTTAAAGATTTTATTTATTTATTTGAGAGAGAGAATGAGATAGAGAGAGCATGAGGGGGGGAGGGTCAGAGGGAGAAGCAGACTCCCTGCTGAGCAGGGAGCCTGATGTGGGACTCGATCCTGGGACTCAGGATCATGACCTGAGCCGAAGGCAGTCACTTAACCAACCGAGCCACCCAGGTGCCCCTGTTTTTTAAATATTTTAATTAATTAACTAATTAACGGAGCTCAACGCAGGGCTTGAACTCAGGACCCTGAGATGAAGACCTGAGCTAAAATCAAAAGTCGGACACTTAACCAACTGAGCCACCCAGTGCCCCTAAAATTTTATTTTAAGTAGGCTCCATATTCATGCCCAATGCGGGGCTCGAACTCACGACCCTGAAATTAAGAGGTGCGTGCTCTACCGACTGAGCCCCCCAGGCACCCCTCTGTGGTTTATTTTTTTAACGTTAATTTTCAGTGGGCATCTTTTTATTTGATATAATCCCTCATTTATAGAAGAGTTGTAGGACTAGTAGTAGGAACTCATGAATGAATGTCTTTTTAACCAGATTTTCCTTTTGTTTACATTTTCCTCCATTTGCTTTACATTCTCCCTCTCCCATACATATGCATATTATTGTTTCTGAACCATTTAAGGGCAAATTGGTGCCAGTGTGTCCCTTTACCTCTAAATACTTTATAGTGTTTATTTCCTAAGAGCAAGGACATTCCCTTATCTATGTTTTTTTTTAGATGACGAAACAAATGACCTTTAATCACAGAATTTTTGTTGTCTTCTTAATAAACATTGATTACCATCATGAAGAGTATAATGATTGTGATCTGTTATGATAATTTTGTACTTATTGTTTATTTTTAAATATTTTATTTTATCATTATTATTATGGCTTTTATTTTTAAATAATCTCTATACCCAAAGCGGGGCTCGAACTCACAACGTGGAGATCAGGAGTCCACGCTTCACTGACTGAGCCAGACAGGTGCCCCTGTTAAAATAAATAAAAGATTTTTTAAAATTTATTTGACAGAGAGACAGCAAGAGAGGGACTACAAGCAGGGGGAGTGGGAGAGGGAGAGGCAGGCTTCCCCGCTGAGCAGGGAGCCCGATGCGGGGCTCCATCCCAGGACCCTGGGATCATGACCTGAGCTGAAGGCAGAGGCTTAAGGACTGAGCCACCCAGGTGCCCCTATATGTTTTTTTTAAACATCAAAAAGCAAAATCTTGGGGAGTATGGGGGGAAAAAAGGCAAAATCTTTCATAAAAATTTTTCTTTGGGGGATGGAGCCTTGTCTGCCCAACTGGGTAATCCAGCACCAATGTTTTCATTTCATTTCATTTCATTTCATTTCATTTCATTCATTGGTCCCAGTGACAATGACGTATTCTCTCTCTTTGGCTGAGGAAACTGAGGCTCAAAGAGACCAGGTGATTTATCAGATTCACGCAACCTTGGAGGCAGAATTCAAACCACCATGTCTGATGAAAATCCCCTTTGGGGCGCCTGGGTGGCTCAGTTGATTAAGCAACTGCCTTCGGCTCAAGTCATGATCCTGGAGTCCCGGGATAGAGTCCCACATCGGGCTCCCTGCTCGGCAGGGAGTCTGCTTCTCCCTCTGACCCATTTCCCTCTCGTGCTCTGTATCTCTCATTCTCTCTCTCTCAAATAAATAAATAAAATCTTTAAAAAAAAAAAAAAGAAAATCCCCTTTGTAGGACATGGGGTCGCCCCTCTGAGAATGAGTTCTGGAGGAGGGGGTGTGGTGTGGGAGATATATATGGCATGCCCTACCACCTAGACAGTGAAAGGAGCCCTGGACAGAGTCGGGGGACCTGGGTACTAGCCCAGGTCACAGTGTGAATCCATATTCATGTGGCCATGGCAGACCTGCTGAGCTCCCCTCCAAATCCACGTTATGTAAACCTTCTTCATTTAGGTAAATGCACTACCCTTCACCCAGATGCTTAGGCTAAAATTCTAGGGGCCATCCTTGATGCCATCCCTCCCTTTACCCCCTGGGGCCATCAGCACCACTTGGCCCAGTCTCCACAATCTATCCCAAATTCAGTCACTTTTCTCCACCTCCTCTGCTCCTACCATGATCCAGGCTATGAACCTCAGTTTTCCAGATCAGGTCTCCTCCCCCTCCTCCTCCCCACTTGGATCTGATTTAAACATCTGAGTCAGGTCACAGCTTAAATGGTGACATTCAAAATCCCTGCCATGGCTTATTGGTCCCACAAGACCTGGCCCCCTACTATTTCTCCCCTCCTCACTCCCTCTACTCTGGCTACACTGGTGTCCTGGCTGTCCCTACCACATGCCATCCACAAGCTGAATCCTGACCTCGGTCTTGCCCTGGCTGCATCAATCCTGTCTCCATTTTATCTTCTTCCCAGGTTGATCCACACCGGATAGTCTCTTATTTGCTTATTTATGTTCATTTTCTGACACTCCCTACCCAACAGGTAAGCTATGGGCTTTCCTATCTGAATTCCTAGCCAGCTGCCTGCTACATACCAGGTGCTCAGTCAAGGTCAGGCTGTCTGGCTGACTCACTTTGCACAAGTCCCTCTCTTCTCTGGGCCTCAGTCCCCTCATCTGAAAAGGTGCCCCGATTCTCCTTGCCCTGACTCCTCCTGGAGCGGCTCTGAGGCTCAAATGAGGTGGTGAATATAACGAATGAACTTCGCAAACTATAAAGTTCTGTGCCCTAGGGAGACATCGTGCCATTTTTCTTCCACCTGTTCTCCTGGCATTCACCCTCCTTTCCAAATGATAGGACTCAGAACACTTGCTTATTGAGACCCTCTCCTTTTTGCTTCCTGAAATTAGGTGGTCTGCTCTTCCCAGAAATGTCTGCCTTGTCCCCAGAAACCCAACCCTTTGGCATCTAAACTAGGCCTCCTAGGTGTTCTCAGTGGTACATCTTTTGCCACGTGGCAGGTCTTGGCTTACGGATCAGAAAATAGCCCCAGCAGTGCTCCCCACAAACCCACCAGCTTATATATTTCTTTCCCTTAAAGGCATACCTCAGATGGTGGGGACAAGCCACAGGCCCTCTGGGGGGATCCCCTTCTTCCTACATGGACTGGAACCCAATTTTGGATGTTTGTGCCAGTGGCCAAGAAGTTCCCCCTGCTCATTCACAGGAGGCTCCCCATCTCACTTTCACATTTCCTTAACCTCCATCCAGGTTCCTAGGTAGGACAAGATCCAATAGGTTTGGAAATGTTTGCAGCTGCCAGGGAATTTGCCATTTAGTTATTTGCAAATACCTGGTAGGAGATGAAGGGAGAAAGCTGTGCTTTTACTCAGAGAGCTGGAGCCCCGGAGGCAGGAAACCTGTGTTCTTTCATTCATTCATTCATTCAACAAACTTGTATTGAACTCCTGTGGGCACTGGAGGGCACTGGAAATACAGCTTGGAACTAGACAGACAGATGCAGTTTCTGCCCTCATGGAGTATGGTTTATAAATGTGTGTCTGTAACAAGAAAAAAACAAGAAAAATAAAGATGTAAATAAGGAAATATCCAAAACAATTTGAAATAGCTCTGCATAGGGTGCTTGGGTGGCTCAGGTCATGATCTCTAGGGGTCCTGGGATGGAGCCCCATATCTGGCTCCCTGCTCAGCAGGGAGTCTCCTTCTCCCTCTTCCTCTGCCCCTCCCCCTGCCTCTCCCTCTGCCCCCTCATATGCTCACTCTCAAATAAATAAATAAAATCCTAAAAAACACTCTCAAATAAATAAAATCCTAAAAAATTTTGAAATAGCTTTGCGAACTACAAAGGGAATGACATCAGATAGGAGGGAAGGAGTGGGGATGCTGTTCGGTGGGGTGGTCAGGAAAAGCATCTCTGGAAGATGACCTTTTGGGAGAGAACAGAAAGGTGAGAGACTGGCCATGCAGAGTCCTCTGGACAAGAAATGTCCAGCAACATGCTTGATATGTTTGAGGAACAGCCAAGAGGTGAGAAGGTTGAGTGCAGTGGGGCAGCAGGGAGGATAGGAGATGCCTGGAAAGGCAGGCAGGAGCCAGCTCCTATAGGGCCTCATAGGCCATCCTGTCATCATTCATTTTTCTTTCATTCCTTCATTCAACACATATTTATTAGGCATCTCCTGTGCGCTAAGATACACGGAGACCCTGCCCTCGCAGTCTAATGTGTGGAGAGACACACAATAAACAGATAAACAAATATATGAATATAAATACCAGGTACGATAAATATTAGGAAGTACTGTTTTCCAATAGTTCAACACCCTTTAAGGGCAGAGGCGCTTGAGACCTAAGAGTGGGGCTGCTTCTGCTTGTGAGGCCGGCTGGACCTGAGAACCCAGGCGGCAAAGAACCCGGCCGCCTTCCCTGTCTGCTCTCCTCTCCTCTCCCTTCCCCTCAAGATGGCTGACAAAGGCCCAGCAGGGTGGGAGGAAGGACCGGTCCGAGAGTCCAGAGGGGGTGACTGACTGGCTGGGGCACGGCAGCGCCCAGGTGGCATTGCGGCTGGAGGTGGGGGTAGAGGGGAGACTCCGCTGCTGTGTGACTCCCGTGGGGGCACGTCCCTCTCTGGGCCGCGCATCCTGCTCAGGGTGGGGGGCGGGGAAAGGGGTCCCCCGGCTGAGTCCCAGTGTGTGTATGTGTGTGTGTGGGGGGGTGATGTCGGCTAGGGCCCCATCAAGGTCTGTTAGCCCGATGGGTGATTTAACAGGCGGAGGGGGGACAGGAGGCGGCGCCTGTGGAGGAGGGGCGGAGGGGAGGCTCCGAAGTGATTTCAAATTTCCCTCGTCCCCACCCCCCATTCCCCCCCCCCACCCCTCGCGCCCGGGGCCGGCTCTGAGTGGCTGCGGCGGGGGCGCCCCCGGGCGGGGGCGGGGCGAGCGCCAGGCCGGGGTTACAAGGGGCCTCGGCACCGCCCCCTCCCCACCCACTCTCACCGCCCGGTCCGGCCTGAGCTGCCTCGGCGCAGCAGCCGCCCCCCAGCCCCGCGGCCGCAGCCCGCGTGGACGCTCCGAGCGCCCCCCGACGGACGCAACCGGCCCACTGGCAGGCCGGCGAGCGGGCGGCCGCCGCGCCAGGCCGGCAGCGCGGGGGTTAAGTGGCCCAAGTAAACGTAGTTCGGCGATCGGCGCCGGAGATTCGCGAGCCGAGCGCCCTGCGCGGCCGCCCGCCGGCCTCCCGCCAGCCTGTCCCGACCCGCGGCTCGCCCGCAGAGCGGCGCCCGAGCCAGGTTCTCGGCAGGTGAGCGCCCCGTGGCCCCGGGGAGGCTCGTCAGTCCGGGGGTCCGGGCCTGGTGGGGGAGGGGACAGCGGAGGGGTCCCGGGACTGCCAGGAGGGACCCTTTTACTGGGACGTCCGGGGTAGGCGGCTCCCATCCGGCTGCAGACCCGGCATGGTAGGGGACGAGGGGTGGACCACCTGTGGCAAGAAGGAAAAAGGGGGGGAGGACATGCGACTTGAAGGGATACGAGTGGAATACTCATGCTGTATTCCCAAGACCCCGAGGGAGAGAAGTTCGTCCCCAGGGAGGGAGACGAGTTGGCCTTCTTGGGGTCTAGAGTCGAGGGGAGGACGTGTCCCTCCGGAGAGGCGTGGAGGAAGAAGGTTCGGTCATTGGGAGGGGGTGTCCTTACCTGCCCTCGGCTTCAGAGCGAGCCTCCTTAGAGGCGGGGGAAGGAATTCAGCCAGGAAGGTGGGCGTCCGTCCCTCATGACTTGGACCTGTGGGTTTCAGGCGAAGGGTCCGTTCCCCCCCCCCCCGGGATAGAAGGTAACTGATGTGCGGGCGAGCAGGTGGGCCAGGGTGTGCGCCAGAGGGGCGGTCTTTCGGGGTCCTGCCTAGATGAGCCACCCCGGCGAGGCACCGCGGGGCTGCCGTGACGCCCTCGGGAGGGGCTGCCGTGTCCCTGTCCACACCTGGCGGGGGAGGAGCCGGGTCGGGGTGGCGCCGCCCTGCCCCGGTCACATTGCCTTCCCTGGGGGCCCACTTTCCATTTTTCCCCTCTTCCGGGATGAAGCTGGTCCCACTTCCCACACTCCACAAACTGAGGTCTCAAAAGCTGTAGCGCCACCTCCCAGAAGAACAGCATCCCTCCTCTTCTGATTGTTGGAGGGTAGGTGATGAGTCCCTCTTCGCAGGAGAAAAAGTGGAAGCCAAGAGAGACTGTGGGGTGAACTTAGAAAGTTAGTAGCAGGGAGCCGTTCTTGGGCTCAGGCTTTCCTGCTGGATTCACTCACCTGTGGCAAAGAAGGGCAGCCGTCTGGGCCCAGCCCCAGGCCTGTGTTTCGACCTCCACCTTGCCTTTCCCCCTTATCATACCCCTGGCCTGAGAGACTGAGCCCTTGTGCTTCCTCGTCTCTCCCCGGACCCCCCAAAGTGAGAGGGTGCATGAAGTAAAGACAGTTAAGTACGGTATGAGTTTTGAACCGCCTCCTGATTTGTGGGTGCTGTGGGTTTGGACTGGTGGTAGTTTTGCGGGGGAGGGATATCCCTTCTGGGGCCCTCACGTGGAGGGCCTAGAGCTAGCCCTGCCCTCTCCAACACCTGCTGTGGCTTTTTGAGGCCACCCCTCACCCCGCAGTGGGTTCTAAGGTTGCCATGATTTTTCCAGGGTGGAAATGATGATAGGGCTGGTATACAGTAACCATTCAAAGAAAGTCTGCCACTGTTAGCATTCTTGTGAGGCAAGCTGGCTGCCCTCTTTAAGGACATGCGTAGGTCTTTGCATCTATTTAAATCTGTCCCACCAAGTCCGTTCCCCTCTGTGGTTATAGTTATTACATCTGTGAAATAGCAACAGTCTTACTAATTCCAGGTTGTGTAAGAATGAAATCAGTTTTATGCACGATTTAACCTCTAACCCTCCATATTCCTTAGGTGTCTGATGGGTGGAAATAGCCCCTACCACACTGGGTTTGGTAAGCGCTTGATGGGGTAGTGCTTGGTATAGCATGTGATGAATGATGACATCTGTATTAGTTAAGCAATAGCCCCTATTTTTAGGGTAACCATTAATGAGAACAGGAGTTGAAGGGAGGGACCTCTGCTGGCCCCGCCTATCCTGCCTTCCTCCTAGGTACTCTATTCCTCTCAGCTATGAAAGCTTTTCCAAATCATTGTCTTCAATTTGGGAGTTGGCAGGAAGGAACGCCTTTGTTCCCTTTTGAAAGGAGCCAGGGTTTTCTTTTATGGGTTGGGGCCATTTTTACCACCACCCCCCCCCCCAAAATCTTGAGGCCTACCTTGGAGGCGTAATTGCAGAGCTAAGTGAGGTCCTTTACCTATCCCTGTTGGGGTGGAGAGGGCCCAGACAAAGGAGTTGGGGCTGGCTGCATCCTGCTCCTTAAAGCCATAGTCATAGCCACCCCCCTTCAAAGGCTAGAAGGGGAGGGAGCTGTAGGGGGTGAAAGGGAGGAGCAAGGGAGGTGGGGGGTGGGGGAGGCTGCTTCCCTTCCTTTCCTTCCTCCAGCCACGTGGGGCCTGCAACCAAATGGTGCCTGTCACCCCTCATTATTGCAGCCCTGGGGACCTGCCTCCAATGTGGGGTGTGGGCAAGTTCTCCCCTTTCAGGAAAACTTACCTTAGGATTCCTTTTGTCTGGGATGCCTGGGCAGCTCAGTTGGTTAAGCGTTTGCTTTCTGCTCAGGTCATGATCCCAGGGTCCGGGGATCAAGTCCCACATCAGGCTCCCTGCTCAGCGGGGAGCCTGCTTCTCCCTCTGCCTATTTCTCCCCCTGCTTGTGCTCTTTCTCTGATAAATGAATAAATAAAATCTTAAAAAAAAAAAAAAGGATTCCTTTTTTCTCAGACCAGCTCTCATGCCAGCTGTCCAGCCTTCAGGCTCAAGACACCTTTTCCAATTGCATCAGAAATTAACGCCTCCTGGGTCCTGGGTCCTATACCATGACAACTACCCCCCCCCCCCCCGCCCCATCATCCAGCCCTTGGTAGGTACAGGGCCTTAGCTCTGGCCAGAATCATTCTTGTGTTAGTGAGGTGTTTGTTTTTGTTTTTGTTTTTTTAGATTTTATTTATTTGCAGAGAGAGACAGAACAGAAACACAAGCAGGGGGAGTGGGAGAGGGAGAAGCAGGCTTCCTGCCAAACAGGGAGCCCAATGCAGGAATTGATCACAGGACCCTGGGACCATGACTTGAACTGAAGGCAGACGCTTAACAACTGAGCCACCCAGGTGCCCCGTGTTTTTTTTTTTTTTTTTTAAATTGTGAACTCGGGTTGATTTTTCAGTTTCTTGGTGGACCAGAGAAGTGCAGAATTCCTCATTTCATTAGCAGACCATCCTTTTCTTTGTAAAGTGATGGGCAGATTTGTCTCCCTTCTTGGTGGGGGCTGATCTCGTCCTCTTGTAGCTGATGGGACCAAGGTGCTATGCAGCCCACTTGCTTCCACACCTTGGTGGTTAGTGCTTTTCAGGACACTGCACATCTGCCGCCATCCCAGGGCAGTGCCTCCCTCCAGAAGAGAACAGCCCACTGCGGGTGCTCCTGTATCTGGCCGTGGCTAGAGGAAGTGGCCTGGTGAATGCAGAGCAAGCCTGCACATGGATCACATTTCTGGAGATCCTCGTTCCAATCTGTGAAGTGGGTAAAAGTCCACATCTACCCGGTGTAGTTATATCATCAGGACTAAATGGAATCCAGATCCTTTTATTTTAGTTGTTCATTCACAAAATAGAGGGGGGTCCCTAACCTAAGTACAGTTGACCCTTTTAACAATGCAGGGGTTAGGGACACTGCCTTCCTGCTCTCCCCGCACTTGAAAATCCAGTTTAACTTGACTCCCCCCAAGTTGAATTGCCTACTGTTGACCAGAAACACTACTGATAACAGTCTGTTAACACATGTTTTTCATGTTACATGTATTCTGTAACTTATTCTAAGAGTAATACCTAACTTAATTTTTTTTGTATTTTTACTATGCAGTTCATATGAGTTTTTTCAAATTATTGGAAGTCTCCAAAATTTTCAGTATATATGCTGAAAAAAATCAACATATGACACATGTAGTTCAAACCCGTATTGTTCAGTGTCGGCTGTATTCTAAAAAACCTGTTATCCACCGGGTTATATTATCCGTCTGAGTCAACAAAGGGGTTTGGGCCTTAGAATCAAGTCGATTCATGTACATATTCACTCCATGTATAAGTCACTGGCTTCATCCTCAGTTGTTCCATCTGTACAATCGGCCAACAATGGTGGGCCAATTGCAGGGGATATTTAAGTCAGTTGAGTTGCTCTAGATTAAAAAATTCAGTAAATGTTGCATGTTATGGGGGCCCCTGGTTGGCTTAGTTGGAAGAACATGTGACTCTTGATCTCCTGTTGTGAGTTCAAGGTCTATGTTGGGTGTAGAGATGACTAAGAAAATAAAAAATACTGCATGTTATGTAGTAAACACTCAAATATTGGCAAGTGGCTATTATTTACTTCCTGAGGGAAATAATCCCAGTTAGCATTCCTGAGTTTTTTCCAGGGAATAAGCAAAGAATGAGGAGGGCCTGCTCTGTGTAGGGAATTGAAATATTTCAAAAAATGACATTCAAGAAATACTTGAGGCAAGTGAAAATCAAATTTACCATCCTCCGATGCTAAGAAGAAACTAGTCATCACCTGTAATTTCACAACCCCGAAAGTAATCAATGTTTTGCTTTCATTTTGGGGCCTCTCCATTTCAATGTAGACAGGACCAGGAGGCCTTTCTAAAAGAAGGGACCGGAACCCAAGGAGAGGACAGAGTGGCAAGGAAAGGTGGCTCAATTGGTGAAGTCTTTAGCACTATGGTCACCATTGGGGCTGCCTTCCCACGCAGCTGGAGGACAGTGTTCGAGAGCAGTGGGAAAAGATTCTCTGGAATCTGCCACCATTGGCTTCTGCTATTGTTTTTTTACCAGCTTGCCTGATCAAAGTTGCCTCTCACTTCTCCGGCAGAGATTTTCATTCATTAAAACCTTGCGATCTATGGGCTCTGCCTTACTGCAAACCCCTGCCTGCCCTCTGCCTTCTCTCTCTCTGCTTTAGTTTTGTGTCTCAGGATCAAACTCTAATTTTCCAGAAAGTTGTCTTTTTTAAATGTATTTATTTATTAAAAGATTTTATTTATTTTGACAGCGCACAGGTAAGCAGAGGCAGAGGCAGAGGGAGAGGGAGAAGCAGGCTCTCCACCAAGCAGGGAGCCCGACATAGGGCTCAGTCCCAAGACCCTGAGTTCACAGCCCGAGCCGAAGGCAGACGTTTAACTGACTAAGCCACCCAGGCACCCCTATTTTTGACTTACTTTTTTTTTTTAGAAGGAATTTTTTTTTAAGATTTTATTTATTTATTTGACACACAGAGATAGCGAGCGAGCGAGCGAGAGAGGGAGAGAGCACAAGCAGGGGGACGGCAGGCAGAGGGAGAAGCAGCCTTCCTGCATGAGCAGGGAGCCCGATGTGGGGCTCGATCCCAGGACCCTGGGATCATGACCTGAGCCGAAGGCAGCGGTTTAACCAACTGAGCCACCCAGGCGCCCCTGACTTACTTATAAAAAGATTTTATTAGAGAGGGACAGAGGGAGCGCAAGTTGGGGGGGGAGGGGCATAGGGAGAGGGACAAGCAGACTCCTCTCTGACTGCAGATCCTGACTCCGGGGCTTGATTCAGGATCCCGAGATCATGACCCTAGCTGAAGTCAGACCCTTACTCGACTGAGCCACCCAGACACCCCAAAAATTGTCTTTTGTAGTCTTTGAAATTTGTGGGAGAGAGGTAGCCATTGAAAGACTAGCAGGAAATAAATGGATTTCAAAACTGACAGAATAGATGGGCGAGAGAGTTGTCTGCGGCTCAAGGTTCTTAACCAATACATTTCCATTTGAGGACAGGTTGATGCTGACCAGGTGTGAGAGGAGGTCCAGCGGGAGGAGGCCCGACATGGTTGAGGGCTGCTGAGGTTGAGAGAATATGATTCTTTTTCTTTCTTTTTTTTTTTAAGATTTTATTTTTGAGAGGGAGAGTGTGTGTGCATGGGTGGGGAAGAGGGACAGAGGGAGAGAATCTTCAAGCAGACTCCCTGCTGAACGTGGTGCCCTAGGTGGGGCTCAGTTGCAGCACCCTGAGATCAGGACCTGAGCTGAAACAGTCAGCATCTGACTGCACCACCCAGGCACCCCTGTCCTCTCATTCTATAGCTCTTATTAGTCAGATGTTGAGCTCCTGGCAGGTGGAATTTTCTCTGACCATTCTTCTTTCTTCTGACCATTCTCTGCTCAGTGGGGAGCCTGCTCTCTCCCTCTGCCCTTACCCCCCACTCATCCCCCCAACATATGCTCTCCCAAATAAATAAAATCTTTAAAACATTTTAGACAGAGCACACATGAACAAGGGGAGAGGTAGAGGGAGAGAGCAAATCCTCAAGCAGACTCCCCCTGGAGCATGAAAGCTGATGCAGGTCCCAATCCCAGGACCCTGAGATCATGACCTGAGCCAAAATCAAGAGTTGGATGCTCAACTGACTACAGGTGCCATGTTTTTGGTCGTTTCGGTTTTGAAGAGCTCTTGTCCCAGAAATTCCATTTGCAATGGTGTTCTCATCTTGTTTGTTTGGATACATCTTTTATCTCCCTGAAGATACTAATTCTGGTGTTTAGTTTTCCGTCCAGTGTTTCTGAGTATTTTTTTACTGTTTTCATTTTTAATATTTAAATTTTGAGCTTGATCTTCATGATTAAGAAGGACCCAAATTGAGAGTTAAACTGGAGCATTGCTCTGTGGGGGCAGTGATTTGCACTTACCTCTGGGTCACCCAAAATGTGAAGGATGTTCTCTGTTGTCGGGTCTGTCTTCTTCCCCAGAGCAGAGGGATTTTCCAGTGCCCTGCCCGAGAGGTGGAGGCCTGGCTGCAGGGAAGGGGTACTGGAGAGTTCTCAGGCTCAAGCAGGTATCCTATGTTTCAGTCTGGCTGGAGGAGTGGTGGCCTCTATGGCTTGACTAAGGCATTGTTCTGCCTGAGTCCTGTGGTCTGGAAGCCGGAGGAGACATTGCACTTACCTGGGCTGTGGTGAGAACTGGAGTGTTAACTAGGCTAGATGCCTGAACGGGCAGGTGCCGTGGCAGAGATTTTCTGGGTTATGTGGGAGGCAGTGTGCAACAGTTGGAGGATAGGATTTGGAACTGAGCAAATGTGCACAGAGGTATGGGCAAAATCTTGTCCTATTGAGCTTTTGGCAAAAGGGTCTGTATAGTGGAAGAAAGAGCAGTGTAGGTTTTGGGGTGAACCGACCTTGTTTCATCTCTCACCTAGCCTTTTCCCTATCATCCTCCTAAACCAGCTGGAAGCTCCATGAGGACAGGCTGTCTGGCCTTTGCCCGTGATTCTCAGTGCTGAACATGGCTCCTCCTGAAGCATAGCAGGAACTCTTTTTTTTTTTTTTTTTTTTTTTTGCATCTTGGTGATCACATTTATTGAAAGGGTTGGAAAAAAATGTAAATGCCCTTTAGCTTAAGAATTTTTCAGTTATCAGGAGCGCCTGGGTGGCTCAGTCGTTAAGCGTCTGCCTTTGGCTCAGGTCATCCACTTCCCCTGCTTGTGTTCCTGCTCTCGCTATCTCTCTCTGTGAAATAAATAAAATCTTAAAAAGAATTTTTTAGTTATCCACAAATCAAATCATTTTAGGAGTGGAAGAATCCTTGGGTCATTTTAATATCAAAATTTACGCAGGTTTCTCTTTTGAGTGTCTTCTACATTTAAAGAGGCAATCATACAAAAGCTCCTATATTCCATACATGATAAATTCTTTGTTTCAGCCAACTCTTAATGGAGGGGCAACGAGTACAACACCATATCCCTGGACAAAAAGCATTGGAATATTCCGTTTTGTTGATTTATATATCTCTTTGTATGTTTCCTCATCAATTTCTATAGTAGTCACAGTTTCTTCCACATCTCCCAATATCATATTTAAAGATTTTATTTATTTATTTATTCATGAGAGAGAGAGAGAGAGAGAGAGAGGCAGAGGGAGAAGCAGGCTCCCAAGGAGCAGGGAGCCCGATGCGGGACTCGATCCCAGGACCCCAGGATCACGACAGGAGCCGAAGGCAGACGCTTAACCATCTGAGCCACCCAGGCGCCCTCCCGATATCATATTTAAATGCTGATCATAAGCATAAAATCTGCCTCGAAGCTCTCTGTCATTTCTCATTTTCACATAAATTCGCTCATCCAGGCTGAGCCTGATGAGATCCAGGGACTCTTCTACAGTGTTGCTAGTTGTTGCTGGTCCACGTCGTCTGCCATGTTTCAAACCCTGTGCCCTTTCCCCCATAGCAGGAACTCTTTTATCTGATGGCATAGGTTAAGAGTGGCCTTTCCCAGTGTCCAGATCTGTCCTAGGATGTTACGTGTTAAGCTGTAAGCAGAGTACAGAGTGATTGCTCAGTATTAAATATGATTGTCACCATTATCTATGGCCACACAGCTAAGCAAGGAGTAGAATGTGGATTGAAGTGCTGTTAAATTTGAGAAATTTGTCCCCACCTGGCTTGGACCCATAGAAGTGGTAGGATGCACAGATGTGTTGGGTTAAGACCCTGTAGAGGACCTGCTTGTGTCTACTACTTTGTCTACAGGCCTGCTTCCTTCATCATTGTGTTGAGATGGGCAGACCCAAACCCATACCAGGTACTTATAGCTAGTTTTTTAAAAAGTCGCTTATGTGAGATGATGGGTTTTTTTGAAAAGCTAATTTCAGTGCACAATTCCTTTATTTTATAAATCTCACATAGTTAAAATTTATTTCTTGTGATGAGAACTTTTAAGATCGGTCTACAACTTCCAAATGTATAATACTTTAGTCACCATGCTGTACATTATCTCCCCAGGACTTGACTTATAACTGGGTGTTTGTACCTTTTGACCATCTTTCACCCATTTCTCCTACTTGCTATCCCCTGGTTTTTCTTTGTATTGTGAAAATTTTGTCTTTTCTTTTTAAGTAATCTCTACACCCAATGTGGGGCTCAAACTCAACGACCCTGAGATCAAGAGCCACATGTTCTTTTGCCCGAGCCAGCCAGGTGCACCCCTTTGTCTTTTAAAAAATAATATACCAGGACTTACTTTCTGATTATGGTAGAGGTGATCTGTAAGTCCTTTCCATGTTGAATCAACTAGAAATGTTGTCTAAATTTATTTGCATGCAGAGTTAGACTCCCTAGAAAAATCTGGGGCTAGAAAAGGGAAACAAATGAGAAAATGTATAAACTAAGGGATGTTTGAGACATATAAGGAGAAAATTGATGAAACTTCTCAGTAAGGTTGGCAGGCTTGCCCTAGCATATATGACGCTTATTCTAAAGCTATGATTAAAAGGGGTGGCAAGGGTTAAATACCAAAAGGAAAAGTGAGCCCAGAAACATTCTACATATATAGGGGAACTTTTTAAAAGAAATGGAGTTGGGACATTCACGTCATTCCAAGTGTTTGGCTTTCCTTAAAGGGAAAAATGAGATGCCTACCTCCTACCATATACAAGTAACTTTATTAAAAAAAATTTTTTAAAAATTTTATTCATTCATTTGAGAGAGAGTGAGAATGCGAGCATGAGCAGTGTGAGGGGCAGAAGGAGAAGCAGACTCCCCTTGAGCAGGGTGCCGGATTCAGGGCTTGATCCCAGGACTCCTGGGATCCTGACCTGAGCCAAAGGCAGACACCTAACTGACTGAGCCACCCAGGCGCCCCTAGAAGTAACTTTAGATTGACTAATGGCCATTTTCACTGGAAGAAATGTTTCTTGGGCAGCATCTGACTGTAAAAGTAACAAGGGCATATGGTAGTTAACTCATAAGCTACCCTCCCAAGAGATGTGACTTTTTACATTTGGAAAAAAAAAATGCTGGAGGAACATGGCTTAATGCATATGTTAACATTAACAACTGAGATTGTGTTATTATACAGACTTTCACTTGGCACAGCTTTATCTGCTAGTTGGTACCTCGTTCACTGTCTCAACTAGCATCACAGTACGGCTGCATGGGATTTAGCCAGGTGCCTTTGCCGGTCACGTGTTTGCAGCGTTTGCCATGATAAACAGGACAGCAGCGACCATCCTTGCATATAGGTCTTGATAAGAGCTTTGGGCTGGTTTGATTGCTAGCAGTAGAATCCTATGTGACAGGATATGGACACTTGGCATTTTGGATCATATTGTTGATTTGCCATCTTAAAGACTAAATCTCTGTCCCCACTGCCTCTGTATGCAGACAGTTGAGATTTAAGGCATTGGCTATAACAACAGTAATAGCCTACTGTGAGGGGTAGCACCCAGGCAGTGGCTTTACAGAACATTGGTCTTTTCTTCCCTTACCACCGCCCCCCCCAGGGGGGAGGGCAGAGGGATCTTTGGCTCCAGCTTTGCTAAGGGACACATGGCCACAGGGGTGGATATGGCAGCTCTCAGAATCCTCAGCTCCTTATGCTGCCCCACCCATCATTGTCTGAGTTACCGGTGGTTTCCTCTGCACATTTGCACACCCTTCCAAGAGTTACCCAAAGCACTGTAGGGGAAGGGGGCTGAGTGCATTTGTTTATAGGGCAAAAAGCTTGACTCCAAGCTCTGGTTTAAGTTGCTGTGTCTTTTCAGATCTTTCTGTATATTATAGTTTTTCCTTTTCTTTTCTTCTAAGATTTTATTTTTCAGGAATCTACACCCAAAGTGGGGCTCAAACTCAAAACCCTGAGATCGAGTCCACCAGCTGAGCCAGCCAGGCACCTCAGTTTTTTCTTTTTCTGTGAATTAGCTAAAGGGTAATTCCAATCCACTGAGGAACATCTAGGTGTTTTGTTAGTATATTGCTAATAGGAGTAATGCTGCAAGGAACAGCTAGGTTTTTATACTTGTCCAATTTGACCCCTGCGTGGATCAATTGTTTTGATGATTCTGATCAATATACCAAAACCCAGTTTTTACTGTACAACGACAGTGGTGTGTGTAGCCATGGCCTAGAGGCACTGAGCAATCCTCCACACTCCTTCTGAATCACCCATGATGAAGGGATGCCTCCCTTTGTGAGGCAGAGCTGGGAAGTCTGGCAGGATGGCACATGAAAATGTGGACGCTCCCGCTTCTCAGGGTTGTGTCCTCCGCTTTGGGATCCCTAGCGCAAACCACCCAGGGAATTAACGGTGGGGTCATTTCATTTCACAAGTGCTAAGACTCGGGTTCTAGAAAGACTTGAGGGCTTTTTCATTCCAGCTTGCCTGTGAATCTGGCTATTTTTGGAATTCAGCAAAGATTCCTAAAGATCAGACAAAGGCCCTGAACTCTGGGACCCTGTTCCCTGCCACCAGCCAGGGGGGCAGCCTCTTTCCAGCCCCCTTACCTTTGTACTTAACTGTTTCCACTGCCTGGGTACCCTCCTTTCTCTCTGCTCACCTGGGGGAGGTGTCCCCAGGCTTCACTTTTATAACTGTACGTAGCATATTAGTTTTAAAATGTCTTTAAGGTCTGGGTAGTGGGTTAGGCCTAAATTTCCATCCCTTAGTAGCTGTGCAAGCCTGGGCGGGGAATCTGCCCATCTGCTTCCTTGAGCTTTACTTTACTCATCTGCAAAAGGCGGAATCCTAAGAGTAAGCTCTCTCTTTGGATGAGATACACAGTAATTGTTCCATTTCAACTATTTTAGAATCTTGGACAATGGGAACAGCTGGGAAAGACTTGAGCAGTCAAGGTGGGGAGGTTTCAGTAGTCTAGATTTCCCTCCCACAAGCTGTGGAGAAGGACTTTTTTATATAGGGTAGGTGGGAATATCTTTCAAGCTCCTTTTTTACTGCACCAAATCTCTAAGCCCTGGGGGATTCAGGGTGGGGCAGGGATGCCCATGTGGTCCCCCCCTTCCACCCACTTCCCTGTCATGCCCACCATCCCCCCTTCCTGTATTGTGCATTTAATTAATGCAATTACCATTTACAGGGTGCTGTGAAATAGGTCTGCTGCTGGTACCAGCCTGGAGGAAATGAATGACATCACTTCTCAGCTTTACAGCTGGGTTGGAGGGGGCAGGTCCCTGGGCCTCCTCCCTGAGTCTAATTGGGGGTGCCACCCATCCTTCTGTCTGCCACATTGCATTTGGACACGTCTGACCTGGTTCAGTTGGGACACAGGCACCCTGCACTAATGAGGCAGCGCCTTGCAGGGAGAACCTTGCGGGTGAGCCCACCCCACATTGCTGCCCCGCCCTAAATCACATGCCGGACCCCAGCCTCTGGGAAAGGGTCAGAGTTCACCCTGCATCAGGAGGTTAAACCATCACCTCTTGTGAAGGTAAACACTCAGCTGGCAGATCATGTCCCTCTGCCACAAAGTTGCTATAGCCTCTGGGATGGGTGATGTATTGTTCTTAAAACTAGAATTCACGACTGCCTTGTCTTAGGCACAGCAGTTAAGGCACGTACCCTGGACTGCCTAGGCATGAGTCTTGGCGCTGCCACCTTGTTGGGTGACTTAATTAATTCATCTGAGACTGTGGAAAGCAGGTTGATAACAGGACCTGCCTCAGGATCGGGTGGGGGTTAAGGGTGGTTTGTGTACTGTCTTTAGCTTAGGGTAGGGACCCAGGAACTGTTAGAACAGTGGGGTGGCAAGGCACAGTTCTTAAGCCAGCACGGAAAAATCCCTCAGGAAGGTGCCACCTCTTTCAGGGAGGTAACCCAGCCTGTTGATCCTCTCGTGCTGGAATGATACACTAGATAAAGCAGTTGGCTTGTCTTGGGGGCCATATTATCCAGGAAGTGGTGGGAAGAGGTGAGGGTGATTTCTATCTACCATCACACACCAATTTCTGGTGCTAATTTCTTCCTGTTGCCAAGAGCATGTAGTTTAAGTTTGTGTGTTCGTAACGTTTTCGGGACTTGATTTGAACATTTGAACAAGCCATATTGGTCCAGTATGTATTATGTTGCTTTATCTGCCTCAGTTTGTGTGTCTGTAAAACAGGGATCATACGTACCACATTTATTTTTTTTTTAAAGATTTTATTTATTTGACAGACAAAGCGAGAGAAGGAACACAAGCAGGGGGAGTGGGAGAGGGAGAAGCAGGCCTCCCGCTGAACAAGGGAGCCTGATGCGGGGCTCGATCCCAGGACCCTGGGATCATGACCTGAGCGGAAGGCAGATGCTTAATGACTGAGCCACCCAGGCGCCCTTGTACCACATTTAAAGATTAAATGAATTAATACAGGTAAAGCACAGAAGTGTTGCATATATAGTAGTAAACACTGAAATAATTACTGTATCATTAGGCGAGAGGATTTGTTTACCTATGTGAGGAGGGCCAGATGATGCTTTTTGGAGCAGAAGTGTATTGAGAGAAGGCTTCCTGACTTTACCCATGTGAATTTGAAGTCTGAGTAACCAGCAGGTATGTGGTAGGGATGGGGAGGGCTTCCAGGTGGAGGGGGGCGGCAGCAGCACATGCCTGGAGGCGGGCCTTAGAATGTAGTCAGGGTAGGGAGAGGAACTGCACTGGGTATCTTTCAGTGGGCATGGGTTCTAGATGCTGATGTGTGTTGTGGCAGTAAGGAGGCAAGGGAAGTTACTGTCCATGCAAACCTAGGACGATGAAGACTACAGAGAAGGAGTTTTGTATGAAATCACATCGAATTATGCAATCGAAAGGGGGTATTTTTGCTGCCCATGTCGCCAAGGACACTTAGAGTTGGTTGGTTTCCTTGCCTGAACCTTCCCCCAGTGCCCATGGGTCTAGTTCCTAGAGGTAGATTTTTTCCTGAATGTCCACATCTGACTTTGGGAAGGTGCACTGCCCCCGTGTCTGTCTGGTGGCCTGGCGGTCAGGTTGGCACTGCTGAGGCCCTAGGGGAAGGCCTGAGGTAGTTAATCATTGTCCACTCTGGGCTGCTGGCTCCACCTGGGCCTGTTTAGAAGGGAGGCTCCTGACTGACACAGTTAAGGGCTGTCTGAGGGAATCCTGGGCCCTGGACGAGTGGGAAGTAATCGCCCTCAGTTTCAGCCTCTGACCTGCTTGCTACCAGCTCCTGCGTAGAAGCCCTGGCTGCCCGTTCCTCCCCTAAGCTTCTGTGGACCCTTGGTCTCTGGCACCCGTGACCCAGTCTCCCACCCTGTGTTAGGCCACCCAGGTTACTTAGTTCACTGGTTTGGCCCTGGGGCAAGACACTGGGAATTAATTATTACTTTGAACCACACTCCAGCAGTTTTCCCTGGGATTTTGGCTGCTTGGCCTCACGGGATCTGGCCATAGGTCAGCCAGCCTTTTCTTCCGGGTCAGGGCTTGGCAGTGAAAGAGGCTGAGAAGCAGCTGATGGGGCTAGGGCCAGTATTCCTCTTTTCCCCTGGGGCTGGTGAGCTTCCTTAACATGTATTGAGAGAAAACAGACCAGGAAATGTGAGCCTGCACATCCTGGGCCACGTGGGGTAAATGCCACATATGCTGTGGATAAGTATACATTTAGAACTAGAACAGTGCTGTTTTAACATGCATATAATCACCCAGGGATCTTTTGAAAATGTTGGTCTTGACTTAGTAGGTCTAGGGCCATGCCTGAGATTTTGTAGCTCTTAGCCATCTCCCAGGTGATTCCAGAGTCCCTGGTCCCTGGGTCCTATGGGAAATGTAGCAGAGGTCTAGCAGCCAACACCCAGGCCTGGCGGAGGGACAGGTCATGTCCCATATCCACCTGGGGGCGCTGCAGTGCAATTCAGACAGCCCCACATCGCCTCCTGGTGGACGTGGTGCCACATCCCCGGCAGCCTGCAACTCTATAGCCTTGACTGATGCTTCTAGAAGGTACCCTGGGAGGCTAGTGTGGGTCATCTGGTACCATGTGGTGAGTCCCCAAGATGGGGCATAGGGCTGGGAGTGCTCAGTGCTGATAAGCGGACCTTGGCTGGGAAAGCTTCTTCCAAGAAAGAGTCCAGAACAATAGGGTGTGGTGCCAAATAGCTCTGGAGCAGTTTGGGGAAAACCAAGGGATGGGAGTCTGGGGGCCTCACCCTGTACCTAGGCTCCATTTTTACCTTGGCCTCACCTCTTCGATGTGATTTTTGACCTTGGAGACTAACCCAGTCTGTGTGTCAGTTTTCCTGTTCTATAAAATGGGTCCATCACATTATTAGGAGGAATAAAGGAGAGAAAGGTGCAGGTTCTAGCAGCTAACATACGTTGCAGGCCAGGTCGAGGTCACAGAGCCCTTGAACCCATCAGTGAAGACCTTGCCTGAGCTGGTGGTCTTAGCTGAATAGCCTGGTGATGATGCAGTTACCAGGAGGGGCAGCAGTGGAGAGACAAAGGCCCAGAGGTGGGGCAAGGCTGGAGCAGATGGGGAGCATGCCCCTTGTTAACTGCCCCAGTCCTTTGCCTGTGCTCCTCCATCCTTTCCCTTCTTGGGAACTTGGGACTCTGAGCCCCAGCTGGTGAGGGAGGAGGGGAGTGAGCGACAGGCCAGCAGACCAATGGGCCCCTGAGGTTGGGGTGGGGCGGGGCTTGTGCTGCCATGGAGAGGAGAGAAGCTGTTCTGTGGGGGAGGAGGGGGCGGGTGGGAAGAGGACCTGGAGATTGAGGGGAAGGGAGAGAGCAAACAAAGGGGTCAGGAGGGAAAATAATGCACTGGCTTCCTGAGGCCCTGCGGAGGCTGGGCAGGGAGAGGGGGCCAGGGGCAGAGGGGACCAAGGCTGGCGGCAGGCAGGCCGGGGCAGGCGGGTCCTAAATGGCATTGTTTGAAGTGGCCGGCTAATTGCACAGAACAGCCTAAGCCTCAGACCACAGCCCAGCCCCCTCCTCTGTCCTGGGTGCTGGTATCTGAGCCTTCGGGCCGCCTGGCCACATGGAACCAAGTCCTGAGCCTCCGAGTTTGGTGAGGGGGGCAGGCTATGGGGGGCAGCCTGGGTGGGGTCCTTGGGCAGGAGTATCACCCGGAGAATGTCAAGGGGCCTCTGTTGGCCTGAGGACATAGAGCCATTGGCGGGAGGTTTGGGGTGTGCTGCCCCCTTGTGCCCTTGCTTCCCTGCTACCCTACCCATTCTGGCCCTCCTGCAGGAAACAATGAAGGGAGACACCAGACAGCTCAACAGAGAGGAGGACGCCAGCGGGAGGGAAGACTCCATCATCACTAATGGGGGCTGCAGCGACCAGTCTTCTGACTCCAAGGATGCGCCCTCACCCCCTATCCTGGAGGCTATCAGCACCCCGGAGATCAGAGGTGGCCGGGCCATGGGGAGGAGGGGTGGGACAGGCACTGCAGACAGCAGCAGCTGGGACATGAGCCTCGGAGCAGGCTCCAGGCAGGTTGTGGGGAGAGGGTCTGGTCTCTGACAGGCTCTGCCATCCCTCTCGGGGAAGGGAGGTGGACGTAGGCAGAGCCCAGCCCATTTATCATCCCTGCCCACGGGCCCTTGCTCCCCCTACTGCCCCCACCTCAGCTGGGATTCTGAGGAGTTAACCCCAAGGTGATGACACCTGTCCTTTTCCAGCCATGATGGGGGGTGGTTGCAGCATAGGCTGGGGTCTTTGGCCCTTTTGCAGTGGGACCCCTCTCCCCTTGTAGCTGGGATTGTGATTATGTGGGAAGAAGACACTCAAGTGGGGAGGGTCTGAGGCCTGCTTCCTTTCCCATCCTTCCCTTCCCCACCCCTCTCCTGCACAGTTCTGGATCATATCACCTGTGGTCCTCCCCACTGAGATTTTCTGACCCAGCTGATTTGGAAAACCCTGTATTGTCCCACCCTGCTGTTGAAATCCCCTCGAGCTGTGCTGTCGAATAGAACTTTCCGTGAGGATGAAAGTGTTCTGTTTTCTGCATTGTTCACTATAATAGCCACTAACCACATGTGAGCACTTGAAATGTGGCTGATCCGGCAGGCACTGGATTGTTCATTAGTTGTAGTTTGGTGGCCACAATTCTGAAAGGAATTTGATGCCTTCCCTCGTGAATATCTTCAGTATTGTTTTTGATTCTGTTATGTGCCTTATGAATACATTGACAGGACCACAGATCCTGAGGGGCTAGGAGTTAAACCCTGAGGATGCCAGTGGGTTTAGAGAGAGGAGACGCCAGGGACAGCAGGTCAGCAAAGGACGACACGGCTGCTCCACAGCCCGGAGGGCTGCCCCTTCCTCCAAACAGACTCTGGTTCTTTATTCCAGTCCGTAGATCAAGCTCACGGCTGTCCAAGAGGGAGGTCTCCAGTCTGCTAAGTTATACTCAGGTATGTGCTCTACTGTCCTTTTTTCAGGGTTCCAGGGGAATTCCTTTGAGCTTTCATTAAATGGGGAATTTGAGGCCTCCTCTAAACTGGTACCCAATAAATACTTGTTGAATGCTGAATTTCAACACTGCTAAGCACCGAGAGGGCTTCAAACAACCTCATGAATGATGGCATTTTTTGTTTATGTGCCAAGTCTTAAAATCATAAACATTTATTTTACTAAATTACAAAGTTTTTTACTGAATGCCTATTTATTTATTTTAAAGATTTTATTTATTTGACAGAGAGAGACATAGCGAAGAGAGGGAACACAAGCAGGGGGAGTGGGAGAGGGAGAAGCAGGCTTCCTGCGGAGCAGGGAGCCTGATGAGGGGCTCGATCCCAGGATCCTGGGATCATGACCTGAGCTGAAGGCAGACGCTTAACGACTGAGCCACCCAGGCGCCCCACTAAATGCTTATTTAGCATATTTTTTGAAATTGTCTTTTTCTCAGTGGATGATCAATTACATTGATAGATTTCTTTTTTTTTTAAAGTTTTTTTAATTTATTCATAAGAGACAGAGAGAGAGGCAGAGGGAGAAGCAGGCTCCCTGCTCAGCAGGGAGCCCGATGCGGAACTCGATCCCAGGATCCTGGGACCATGACCTGAGCCAAAGGCAGATGCTTAACCATCTGAGCCACCCAGGTGCCCACATTGATAAATTTCTAATGTAGTAAACTGTCCTTTTTATTCCTGGAGTGAGCCCAATTTGGTTGTGGTATGTTTTGAATTGGATTTACTTTAGCATCTGTTCATGAATAAAATGGATGTATGATTTTATTGGAATATATCTGTGTCCAGTTTTGATAATCAGGGTTATGTGGCCTCAAGGAAATTTTTTTCCAAGATGGAAAGAACTTGCCTGGCTTGTTTCAGGGGATTTTAAACAATCATTGCAAGATCTTTGAATACTTGCTGCAAGGTTTCTACATGATAAGTTTTTTTCCAAGTTACAGTTTTTCATAATTTTTTTATTCCTGACCTCATTTCTGCCTTCTGTGTCCTTATTAATTATAGTAGTTTTTTTTCACTTGGGTTACTCTTTTGGAGAACCAGTGTCCGGCACGGGGCACAAAGTTATGGACAAATGAAAGTTCACATTTTCATAGCTTCTGTTCTGCTGGAGAGCAACCAGTGGGCACCCAGATGGCTAGAGTAAGAGCCGTGTGGATATTTGGGACCGTGTGCTCTGGACAGCCGTTTGAGTTCTGATGGACCATTACCAGCAATGGGAATGGAACCTCCTGACTGAGCATTTCCTCTGAGCCTGGCCTTGGGCGAGGCATGCATCATTCATTCTCATTATCACCCTGTTGTGCTACAAGGGAATTACTGTTAGAGTTTTAAAGAGAGGAATGGACTCACTCAAGGCCACAAGATTGGCAAATGAAAAATCCAGTTCTTAACACAACAGCTGGGCTTGGGGCTGCTCACTAGCGCTCCACTTTATGTGCCCAGTTCTTTGCGTTTTGCTCTGGGGCATGGGACATGTACTAGGGGTTCTACATGACTTGACACAGAATTGGTGCTGTTTCTTCCTGGTAATGGTATCAAGAAGCATCTTTCTTGAACCTTTGATTTCTCCCAGACACTCAGTTGTGCAATATGACCAGCTCTCCCTGCTGGGCATAGCCAAATGAGTCTCCCTGTGGTGTACATACGGGAGTCTTGACGACACATATTGAATTCATACCCTATCTTGGGCTTCTTGATTTCACTGGGATTTTATTTTTCAATCACGTCTTGAATTTGTGATCCCCATTGTAAGCCATTGTGTAAAGTATGTTGAGCAAAATGTGGTAGTTGAAAATATTTTGAGGTCACTTGGGCCAAAATGATTGAATCTGGATTCCTAAACCATTTTGATTATGTGACCTTTTAATGACCTTTACCGTTTCTAATGCTTCATTTATAAAGGATCTGACGGGTGATGGAGATGGTGAGGGGGAAGATGGAGACGGCTCTGACACCCCAGTGATGCCCAAACTCTTCCGTGAAACCAGGACTCGGTCTGAAAGCCCAGCTGTAAGTCCCCCGCCCCTCAGCCAGGGCCCTTTCAACCACACGTAGGCCTGAATGAAAAAAACTTGTCTTGGATCTTCCTTTCTCCTTGGAGCTTTGGAGAGCGAGGTGAACAAATGTTTTGAAATTGGAAAATGACAGCAAGGTTCGTGAACTATCGTTGTGAAGGCTTGCTTTCATGTGGCAGGTTTTCAGCTCCTTGGACATTCCTGGCTTTTAAGTGCCCAAGAGTGGATAGTTTGTAGGTGGATGGCTCAACTGTCAGTTACCTTTGGGAGTCACTTCTGTGACTTACAGGGTGAGGTCTAGAAATAGGAAGGCAGTCTTCGCTAGTGGTCACCCAGCCTGTTAGAGAGCAGGTGAACACTTGATGGCCATTGCGGGGCTAGCTTATAATCTCACCCAGCATATGATGTATATCATGCCCTTCTTACAGATGAGAGAAGATTTCCAGTAACTTACCCAAGGTTAAATAGTAATTCCTTTTAAAATCTTTTTAATTTTTTTTAAGATTGATTGATTTATTTTAGAGAACGAGCAAACGGGGAGGGGCAGAGGGAGAGAGAATCCTGAAGCAGACTCCCTGTTGAGTGGAAAGCCCGATACGGGGCTTGATCCCAGGACCCTGAGATCATGACCTGAGCCGAAAAATCCAGTTGGCTGCTCAACCGACTAGACCATCCAGGTGCTCCATAAACAGTCATTCTTGTGTGTAGGATTTGAATACAGATGTGCAACACCCAAATTCAAGCCATTTTGTGAAAGGAGCCTAAGGGCTTCTCATCCGTCTTGATGATCGAGTGCCTTCCTAAAGAAGGCAACAATTATTCCATTGCTGTGGTGGGGGGGCGGTAAATGTTTGGTTTGGATTTTAGTTTTCCATTCAATCTGCAGGTGCCAGCCGCCTTGGCCAGGCAGCGTGGGATCTGCCATGGACTCTTGGCAGGCCTGCCGACACCCTACCCCCTTCTCCCACTAACTGGGGAGTTTCGGGGCGGGGGGGGGGCGGTCCACGTGACCCATCCAGAGTTCTTCCCTGACTTAACCACCTTGTTCACTTTCACTGATGTGAGGCGACCTCTCAAGACCAGTTCTCTTGGCCCCCTGTCCGGAACGCCATGCCTGTAGTCACCAAGGCCTCGTGCTTATCCTCTCTTGCTTCCAGGTCCGAACCCGAAATAACACCAGTGCCTCCAGCCGGGAGAGACCCAGGTCCTCCCCGCGTTCCACCCGAGGCCGGCAGGGCCGCAATCCCGTGGATGAGTCCCCCGTGGAGTTCTCAGCTACCAGGGTTGGTTCCCCGGATACCCCCAGTCTCTTTAAGTGGAAGATCGGCCTCTCTCACCGTGCCACCCGAAGTGGCTGGTGTGCAACCTCCATCCGGTCTTCACTCTTAGCACCTTTTCAGGGGCTTCCCTTACCTCTCTCTCCTGGTTGCCGGGTAAGCTTCTTTTAAGCCCGACGACTTTTCTCCTGGCCTGATCCTGGATGGAACTCGGGTGGGAATGTGTGAATTCCCTGCTGACTGGGTTCTTGCTCCTCCTCAGAATGAGTTCAAGTACTACTGACTCTAGAACTGTTTTGTCTCCCTGGTATCTTCTTTGACTGTCTTGAGGCAACCCCAGTGTTTTTCTCTACTCCTGTTGCAAGGCTGGCACACAGTAAGCATTTAAGGAAACCAGCGGCCCTCTCTGAGCTTGGCTCTCAGAGCCTCTCGGCCTCCTTCATTATTCTGCCTTTGTCCTCGATTCTGTCTCTGTTCTGTTGGAAGTTGCTTTTTATCCCACCACTTGAGGGATACTGGTTCCCGGAAAACCGTCCTTGGTGGTCTCTGTTCTCTTCAACTTCACGTCTTCACTGTTTCTGCTTGCTTGGGAAGCAACTGGGGGTTCCACTGGTCTCTGGTCACCTACCTGGTTTGCTGTCGCCCCAGTTCCATGTCCTTCTGTCCACAGTCCCTCAGGCGGCGGACAGTATCCTTGGCAGGCACGCCGTGGCCGTCCCCAGCCAGCCCCTACCTCACCATTGACCTCACGGATGACGATGTGGTGCCTCAGAGCAGCAGTACCCCCTACACCCGCTTGGCCCAGGACAGCCAGCAGGACGGCCTCGAGTCCCCACAGGTGGACGCAGAGGGTAGAGATGCCGACAGCGCCGAGTATCAGGTACCCTAAGAACAGCCTAGATAATAGGGAAGAACAGACGCTTACCCAGCGGGGGCTATTCCTACCTTTTTGTGGGGGCCACTTCTGTTGTAATATTTGAATTTCTTTAGCATATAGATTTTCCATATGCAACGTGTCCCTCCTTTATCCTGCTTCTCTGCCAGACATAATTCAAACACCTGATTAATGAATTTACAAATGTCAAGTGTTTGTACCTCCAAATATATGTACCTCGTTTGTATATGTAATACGAGGCGTGATTCTGTTCATCATATTTTATGTACAGTTGTAGACTAGTTAACTTTATTTGTTAGGAGCTGGAGTTGCCTCTCGCTCACATCTTTAATCCACTGTATTATGTGATCCATCTTGTGTGTCATTCACGACTAGCCAGTCGGGCTTGCTTCACTCCAGCACTGCTGTGTACATACGTATGTGTGTCTAATTCTGTTGCATAGAAATCTTTTTTTCTGTGTATATCAGACTGTACATCTATTTGAATAACTTGTTTTTTCATGGGCACTTATATTTTATGGTAAGCTTTTTGAGGCCCATGGTGGGAAAACCCAGGGGATTGTCATGATGTAACTCTGATCTTATTTCCTGTGAGTTTTCAGTTGACATCTTTCATTCCCAGATAGAGGTTAAAGGTTACAGGTGAAATTTTACAAATCTAATAAATCCCATGTTCCTATCAAAAAACCAAACTGACCCCTTATATCCAAGGGGTTCTTACTCACATTTCTTATTTTTTTAAAGTAATGCCCTAAGTTGTACCCTGGGGCAATGGCCCTTGGGGTTAGTGGGGTGGGCAGGATTTTTCCTTGGCCTAGGTGATCTGTCTCATTGGGATTCCTTCATGTGTTTCTTTTTTTCCAGGATGGGAAGGAGTTTGGGATAGGAGACCTTGTGTGGGGAAAGATCAAGGGCTTCTCCTGGTGGCCTGCCATGGTGGTGTCATGGAAGGCCACCTCCAAGCGCCAGGCCATGTCCGGCATGCGGTGGGTCCAGTGGTTTGGTGACGGCAAGTTCTCTGAGGTGAGTCCAGGGCTAGGCAGGTTCTCATGGGCCACAGACCCATTTCCTGTGTTTTCTTCACTTCCTTTTATACTTGACTTTTTAATATGAGTGGCCTGTGACTGCTTTCTCCAAATGGGTGAGGCTCTTTGACTCCTTGTGCCTAGGAAGGACAAAAATTTGTTAACTGGCTTAAACAGATATATAGGGTCTCACAGGCCCAGAGCTCGATCTGTCTAGTCTTATAGGAGACAAAGAGCTGGAAAGTCCTCTGAAGCCATTTGTGGGCACTTGTGCTCTGTTGGTTTTTATTTCTCGGGGTAGAGTCACCAGGATGGATTCCTGGGCAGACACCCTCAAAGATTTTCCTTGGAGAAGCCAGGAAGAGACGGGAAGGGTGGTCTCTGCCTCTGAGAGGTGTGGGGAGGGGCACGGGAGGAGAGGTGGGCCGAGGGCCACCGCAGAGTGCTCATTTCAGGGTTTGTTGGTTATTGGTGTTAACCTTATTTTTAAAGATTTATTTATTTGAGACAGAGGGTAGGGGGGGAAACAGAAGCTGAGTGCAGAGTGGCACACAGGGCTTGATCTCATGACCCTGCGATCGTGACCTGAGCTGAAATTAGGAAGTCAGATGCTTAACAGACTACGCCACCCAGGTGTCCCAATCTTTATGGTTTGTTTTTTTTTTTTTTAAATGTTAACCATTTTTAGTTCCTTCTTGGTGAGAGTCTGGGGTAAGAGCTCTGTTTGTTGGGCATGAATCCTGCAGTTCTGATTCTTAAACCCTGTCAAAGTCACATTCTGAGATCTTCTCGGGTTGTGATGAGAACAGTGCAGGCAGTTCTTTGCCTGTGATGGTCTCTTTTCGAAATGTTAGTCCAACCTTCACATCCAGAGGTTCGATGAGGAACAAGAGCAAGCTGGGTTGGGATGGAGGCAGATGTGGGAATGGAGGACGATTCAGTACATCTGTGGGATTTGGCCTCAAATTGAGGTTTCTTTTTTTCCCCCCATGATTTGGGATTTGCTGTAAACACACTGAACTTCCCAGAGGGCAAGATAAATAGGACCTGGATTCTTCCCTGGTAGGTAGAATGCATGTAGAAACTCTCTCTTTGGCCAGCAGAGGGAGCAGGATGACAAATGTGGTGCCAAATGTGGGCCTTTGCTCTCCCTGAAGCATCTAACTGCAGGGATACGGGCCATGAGTTCTGTGAAATGAAGAAACATGGATTGTTTGTAATTACTTTGGCCCAATGAGACCTATAATGAGCTTTGCAAGACTGGGTCTGATGCTAATAAGATGAAGTGTGGGGCTGTTAGCATAGTAGTAAGGGAATGCAACACAGATCCTTGTGCTTGGGCTACATACAGCGTGAGAGCAGTTAGTGCTGGGATCAGCACCTGCATTTCTGTGTACAGTCACACTGATCCCCAGTTTCGTACAAATGGTGGCAACAGCCCCTCGTGGGAGGTCAAGATGAAAGGTGTAAAACGGAGGTTGGCATGAGAATGAGCATGCACCGTGTAGGGAAGGAGACGTCCCATGGTTCTCTGGGCTGATCAGAATCCCCGAACACCAGTTTCATCTCATCCCACCGGCAGCCTGATTTGTTCGTGCACGGCCAGGGGACTTAGGTGTGAGACTTGTGGACTATAGGTATTTAGCCCCAATGTAAGGCACATAGCAACAAATCACACTTACTCTGTGCCAAGCACTGTTCTCTAAACCTGTACATTAAATTAATTCTGTTAATAAAAGGCTATATCACAGCTGTTTGTCACGCTCGTGAATGAGGGAAGAACATGTGCAAAAGCACCAATGTTGGAGCATGCACTGTGAACGTCAAGACAGAGATGGGGCCCCACACCAAGGACAATGTGGGTCCGTTGTATTTAGAATTTACACAATTACAGGGTGCATCTGGCTGTATCCATTTGGAGCATCCTACTTTCTCCCATTTGGAGTGTTGTGTTCACCATGCTTCTGTCGATAGGGTGTGTCAGAGGCTGTGCTCCTGTTTGTTTTCTACTTTTCTCTTCCCTTCTTTTTAGTCTGTAGCTTGATCCCCAGGAATAAGCTTGGGAGAGACACAGGACACGTCACACACCAGCTGTAAATGGATGTTGATGATGGCTTTCTCTTCCAGGTGTCTGCAGATAAGCTAGTGGCCCTGGGGCTGTTCAGCCAGCACTTTAACCTGGCGACCTTCAATAAGCTGGTCTCTTACAGGAAGGCCATGTACCATGCGTTGGAGGTAACATGGTAGTGGGTGGTGAGGGCCCGGCCTCAAACAGAGCTAAAGCAAGAGACTTCTAGGAGGCCCAGCTCAGGCCACATGGTGCCCAATAGCATGGAGGGGCAGAGCCACCAGGCAGGAAGTGTATGCAAACATGACAGTAGCCCATTGACTAGGAAGGAAAAGGAGGGATTTGAGATTGCCCATGAGTTCCCAGGACTACCCCCAGCTTCTATGCCTACCGACAGAGGGAAGAGGAGCCCTCGGGGGGCAGGAGACAATATTCATATCTGTGAATAAGTTTTTGCAGAGCCTCAAAGCCTCTTTCCTTTGAGTGGTGTGGTTTGAGGTCTAGACTGGAGAGCACCTGAGGCCAGCTGCCTCCTCTCCTTGTCTGTGGGGGATCCATCAGGCTCAGTCACTCCTTCTACTTTGATTTAGAAATAAAATGTTTTGTGGCCTTGGTCCAGCATTTATGAGCCAGGCTTTGTGCTTAATTAGACATGTAAAACTTCCTGGTGCCTTTGTAATAGGACTTAATACTTCCCCACTTCATTAGGGAAATAAAACAAGAAATCTGAAGCTTCTCAGACGCAGTGAGACATGCTGGCTGATGCTTCTCCTATATCTAAAAGTGACAGAGCTGATCCTCTGCCCTTTGAGAGGGAGTTGAGCACTCAGGCCCCTACAGGGGAGAGATCATATTTGGTATCTGCATGGAGAGACTTAATTTCCCCCTCCATGGCCTCCTGCCTGTCTCCCTACACAGGCCCCTCCTCCCTGTCACATACCACTGCTCTGGACAGCTGCTGGGCTATGAAAGGGACCAGTGTGAAAAGGAATGCAGGCCCCAGCAGGGGGAGTCCCTGGGTGTGGCCTCGCTAGCACCTACCCCTCCTGTTGATCATAGCCTCTTTTTCTCCACAGAAAGCCAGGGTGCGGGCTGGAAAAACCTTCCCCAGCAGTCCTGGAGACTCGTTGGAGGACCAGCTGAAGCCCATGTTAGAGTGGGCCCATGGGGGCTTTAAGCCCACTGGGATTGAGGGCCTCAAACCAAACAACAAACAACCAGGTGGGACTGGGTCCCTGGGCAGCACCCACCATCCACTGCTGCTGGGGACCCTCTTGGGAGATGCAGTCACCCCATGCTGCCACCTACCCTACCCTGGCTTCCAGCAAGCTGCCAGGCCTGGAGCTCTGTCACCCTGTGAAACCCCAGGGAAGCTGGAAAAGCAAACAGTCCAGCCTTTTCCAGATTCCCTAGTCACTTTTCCTGCTGAAGGTCAAGTACAAGTAATTGGAATTGAATCTGTTGTGAAAACTTGAGTAAAGAGAAAGCCAGATGGAATCTTCACTGGTGCCCTTTTTTTAAAGGAAAAAATAATTAAGCTATGCTCACTGGAGAAAACCTGGAAAGTGTTACCCCCTGCACCCCCCCAACCCCATAAGCCACCTCCATTCAGAAAGACGCATCTCCCATCCTAAGGGTTTGACCAATACCATAATTCCTCTAAGATAAGTGTTGTTTCACATTGTCACTCAGGAAATCCCAGATGCCTGAAATCCAGGATTTGTCTTAAGAATCCATACATTTAACATAGTATTTTCTGTTTTTGTTTTGTTTCCCTCCCCCCACAAATAAGTGGTTAATAAGTCGAAGGTGCGTCGTGCAGGCAGTGGGAACTTAGAATCAAGGAAATACGGTATTCCCTTCCCATATTTTGACTATGCACTATTTTCTTTGCACTTTCTTTCCATTTCTTGCATATACAGGGGTCACTGGGAAAGAATCCAATCTTGTAAAAAGTCAACCTGAGCCCTCACCCACCCCTTCACTCCCAACCCTCACAACCGCCCTCCAGGTTAACGTTGGGTGTGCACATCCTTCCAATTCTTTCTGTACACTAGTTGGATTCTTGCTTTCCCTTCATTTCTCAATTATAATAGTGTATGCACTGTCAGATGTAATGTTGTCACTAAAGGGTCCTTATTATTTCTAATGGCTGTATAATTTTCTTTAATCATGTTCTTTACAGATGATATTTATAGATTGAATGAAAATATAACAGGAATTTATAGAAACATAAACAATGGCCACATAATATAAATTTTTGCAACACTGGAAAAAGTACAAAAAAAGGGTGAAATCAGTGTAAACCCAGTATTTCCAGCATTTTGCCATTTCTAACTATCTGTATAAAAATAAATGAGAATTTTACATTTTCTTTTAAGCAGCTTTCAAAATCTATTATTTTGATGTGTCATATGATCTCTCAATTTTTATGCTACGTTGTCATTAGAAACATTAGATTTATATTTTTATAGATGTCCCAAGTTCCAAATGAGACAGTTGATTGGCCCCACTGGCGGGTTTTGAGTGTGCATCCAGATTAAATGTAAAATGCAGTCACTCAGTTACACAAATAGCATCTCAAGTGTGCAGTCACTGCATGTGGCTATTAGCTCTTAAGCCGGGCATCCGATGCCAAGCTTTGTCTAATTTTCCTTGTGCTGGGTCTATGAGGATGAGTTCTCTTGCACCCATTGCTGTTTAGACCCCAATAAATACATAGTGAGGGATTTTGAATTCTGTCCTCGTCTGAGTTACCCACAGATGGGCTGTAGGACACCCAGTGTGGACCCATGTCATGGCCCAGATGCAGGTGGGCACCCGGGCATTGCATGGTTCTGTCCCAGGCCCCTGTTCTCCCCATATCTTGGCCCTGGCTGCCATCTCCTTACCTTTCACAGAGAACAAGACCCGAAGACGCACAGCTGATGACTCGGCCGCCTCGGACTACTGCCCCCCACCCAAGCGCCTAAAGACCAACTGCTGTAACAATGGCAAAGACCGAGGCGAGGAGGACCAGAGTCGAGGTGATCATGGGCCAGTGAGGAGGCTGGGGGAGCGATCTCACCCGTGGTCAGCTTGGGACTGTCAGGGGTGGATGGCAGGAAGGGCCATTCAGCAAGGGACTGTCAGAGCTGATTGAGGAAGAGGCTCCCTGACTCCGCGTCACACTTGCTCTTTTCTCAACAGAACAAATGGCTTTGGATGTTTGCAACAACAAGAGTAACCTGGAAGGTAATGTGCTTTTCCCTTGTCTCCCCTTCCGTGCTCTGGGCAGTGCTCAAGGCCGACCTCAGCCTGCTTGCCTGCCCTGCTGGAGTCTGACCCAGAGCTCTTGTGCCTTGGCCTCGGGTTGCAGTGGGCTCATCTTTGTTGCTACATTTAATAGAATGTGTTGCCTGATTTTCATGGAGGCTGATTCTGCCCCTGTGAGTGAGCAAGGAGGGTGGGGTTGGGGCAGTTTGGCCCAGAGAACCCCAAACCTGAAACCACTATCTGTGGCATCTTGAGCCTTCCCCAGACAAGAACTGGAACAGGCTTTGAGGTGCTAGATGCCAGGTCACTCTCAAGTCAACTCTGGTCTGTTTGTCCTGGCTGGGAATTAGCCAGCCACTGGATTTGAAACTCTGCCCAGAATGTATCTAACGGAATTCAGAATGTGTAAGGATAAATGGATTCTCCCTTGTTTCCTTAGCCTGATGTCCTTTAGTTAACAAGTATTTATTGAGTGGTTATCTCAATGCTGCGTAGGGAAACAGCACAGCTCCTGACCCAGAACACCCTGGGGAAAGCTCAGGTTTGGAGCAGTCCCTGTCAGTCCTGGAAACCTTGACCCATAATCCTCCCATTCCTCAAGACTCAGCACCCATCTGTGTTGCCTGGCTGGGGATGCTTGGTCTCAGGCATTTTTTTTTTAAGATTTATTTATTCATTTTAGACAAGAGCATGCCAGCGAGTGGGGGGGGGGGAGAGGGAATCTCAAGCAGACTCTGCTGAGAGTGGAGCCCAATGCATGGCTCAGTCTCATAACCCAGAGATGACTATGTGACTGAAACGAAGAGTCAGATGCTTAACCCGACTACACCACCCTGGCACCCAGGTCTTAGGCATCTTAATGGCCCTGCCCACATGATAAGTGCTGTGGATCAGTCCCGACTGCTAGTGTGAGGGCAAGGCAGGATATCCTAAAAGGAAGGTACCCGTGTTCTGAATAGTATCCATGGCTATGTGTACGGTTGGTGTAGGCAACTCTTAATGAAGACAAAAGCAAATTGGAATCACCATAGATAACCCAAGTTTGTCTTTAAAGAGTCTCAAAGATTTTCATACCAGGCCCAGCCAAGCAAGTCCCTGTGCTGGAGTGGACTTTGCTCCCTGTCCTGCCTCAGGTTTTCCTCCTGGGCCAGGCCTTTGCCTGTTTTTGGGACCTCCTGCTTGGGGGCTCCTGTTCTGGCCTCTCCCCATCTTTGGAATGGGGTTGGCAACTTCGAAGCATTGCTGAAAGGAACAAAGCATGAGGAATCCTTGTGGTTTTGCTAGCCTGGAGTAACTATTCAAAAGCCGCTAGACTCAAGGCTTCAGCCCTGGTGTTGCGACTGTAATTGCTACAGACTGCATCCCTGTCTTACAGATAGCTGTTTGTCCTGTGGTCGGAGAAACCCTGTGTCCTTCCACCCTCTCTTTGAGGGTGGGCTCTGCCAGACGTGCCGGGTAAGTCCTATCGCCGCCCTGGGCTTTCCTGCCCCTTCCCGCTATTCCCCTGTACTTTCCCAGAGAAAAGCACCTACGTGTCACTATAGGGAAGGCTCTAGTGAAGCTGTCCCCTCTGAGGGTTGGCTGCTGCAGCAGCGAGGTCGTTGTCCAGTGGCACGCAGACCCCAGCTGGTTGCCCTGGAAAGGGCGCCAAGCCACCGGTGGGGGACCTGTTTTGTGGCTGCGTCCTAGGGCCTCAGCCAGCGTACAGGCGGGGGCCTGGGGGTCTCTGGTCCCTGATTTCACTGGCGTTTCTGTCTGGCTGCCAGGACCGCTTCCTTGAGCTGTTCTACATGTACGACGACGATGGCTATCAGTCCTACTGCACCGTGTGCTGTGAGGGCCGCGAGCTTCTCCTCTGCAGCAACACCAGCTGCTGCCGGTGAGCGGGGGCCGTGGGCCGTGAGCGGGGCTGGGGGGGCGGCCAGGCCTGCAGCCCTGAGGGAGCCCCGGCAGTGGGCTGGGCCCAGGCCAGGCGTCCACAGGGCTGTGGTCCCTGTGTGCTTGAAGTAGAACTGGGGTGGAGGGATGGGCTTTAAAAAGCTAGGTCCCTAGGGTGGGGAAGGCCCCCTGGAGATGGGCCGATTGTGGGGATGGGCCGGGGAACTTGACTGTGCAGCAGCCCGTGGGGGCTGAGGGTGCATGCATCGGTCTCCACGGAAGAGGTTGGTGCAGCCCAAATCCTGGCACTGTGCCTTCCAGCCCATGGGGAAGAGCAACGGGGGCCCAAGAAGGTTCCAGGCAGCCTGTTGCCATCTCCAGGGGTCCGGTGGGGGGAGACAGGGGAGCTGCCTGCTGACGAGACCATCCTTCTCCCTTGCTGGCGGGCGCAGGTGCTTCTGTGTGGAGTGCCTGGAGGTGCTGGTGGGCACGGGCACCGCGGCAGATGCAAAGCTGCAGGAGCCCTGGAGCTGCTACATGTGCCTCCCGCAGCGCTGTCATGGCGTCCTCCGGCGCCGGAAGGACTGGAACGTGCGCCTGCAGGCCTTCTTCACCAGCGACACGGGGCTCGAATACGTAAGCCACAGGCTTCTTCCCACCCCCCTTCCCCTGCACCACCTACCCCCAGGGCTTCAGGGCTCTGGAGCATTCTGGAAGTCTGTTGGCAAGAGTTAATGGAAAAGATCATTGTACAGATGAGCATCCGAGAGCCTCAGACCTCATCCTCTGTACAGTTGTCAGCCTTCTCCAGTGTTCCTCCTGCCCTCCTTCGTGCCCTCTCACTCTATGGATTTTCACGGGCCTGCTGAAGAAATGGTTACAGAACTAACCAAGCCTTAGCCTTAGTGGAACCGAAGAGGGAAGGGAAACCTGTGACTTACTCTTAAATCATGGTGGGAGTGGATTTTCCTGGGCCCCTGCCTGCATTTGATGGAGGGAGGGGAGGCTCCAGGTCATTCTGGGGTAGGGAACGTGTTTTTGTGTGTGTGTGCATCTGTATCAAAGTCGCATCTGTGTTCACGTCTAGGGTAGAATGGCCATTCCGTGCTAGAGCTCTCCAGGGGATCCCAGCTAGGAAGTTGTAGAGCCCAGGGTTTGTGACTCAGAGGAAGGTCAGCCCTCCTCTCCACCAGAGGCTGAGTCTTTACCCCCTGCACCGTGACTTCCATGACCTCCTTCTTTAACCTGGCAGGAAGCCCCCAAGTTATACCCTGCGATTCCCGCAGCCCGAAGGCGGCCCATTCGAGTCTTATCCCTGTTTGATGGAATTGCAACAGGTGAGTTTGGAGTTCACCTAGGGATGCTCACCTGCTCCAGGTGTCCTGTCATCAGTGCCAAGAAAGACCCCTGGGATGACCTGTTGGTCACTTGTTCTGAGAAAACCACTGGCTCCTTGTTTCTGTCCTTAAACTTCTCTACCATTTCCCCTACCAGGCCTTCTTTTGGGGCCTCTTTAAAGACAGGTGTATCTTAGCTGTGTTGGATTCTTTTATTATGTGCAGATATCTTAGAAAACTTTCCCATTCCATAAGGCTAGATCTGTTGGAGCTGAAGTAGGCAGCTCCTAATACCTCCAATCTTGGTTCCCTCCCATTCCCCTCCCGTTGCTCAGGTATAGAATAAGCATAGTCAACATGCATGCCGCCCCTGGTGGACTTGCCTGATCTAACTCATTTAATTCAAAAAAGTATCCTGTGATGTATTACAAACATCTCTGTATTCCCAGAGAACGAAGCAGTAGAAAGGAGCTGCTACGCACTTTGCATCATTTGTACTTAATGTGTGTATTTCGGTGTCCAGATTCTGAAATCACTGACAGCTTTTAATGACACCCTAGGTCACTACTCGTGCTTTGTTTTCCCCATTCTGTTTGGGTCTTAAAGACCTATTTGTGTTGGCGCAGATCACACCTAGTAGAACTGAGCCCTGGCCATGCCACCAAGCCTTGAGTTTCTCTAAACGTGGTTTTGGTGAAGATTTGTGTCCGTGTGTCTGTGTTTGACTGTGCTAGGTGGTAGGTGCTGGGGCCTTGGCTACGTGCCTCTCCGTTCTGGTAGATCGTGCTGGTGGGCTCTACCAGTTACCCATATATTTTCTTCATGAAGCTCTGCCATCCAGGGAGCCCGGGGTCACCAGCGTTCTGTTTCTGTGCCATCTATGTGGGTTCCCTCGAGGATGACCACGTCCCTGCTGGGTCTGGTCAGAGTTCTGGAGGTGGCTTAGTATCACTGGAGGGAGGGTGCCCTGGGAGGACAACCCTGATGCACTTTCTGTCCCCTGGTCCCCTACAGGGTACTTGGTCCTCAAAGAATTGGGCATCAAAGTGGAGAAGTACGTCGCCTCCGAAGTGTGTGAAGAATCCATCGCTGTTGGAACTGTGAAGCACGAGGGCAACATCAAATATGTGAATGACGTCAGGAACATCACGAAGAGAAATGTGAGGGCAGCCTGCACCTCTTCTGGGCTCTGCCCCACCCCCACTTCCTCCTCCATGCCCTGTGCCCCACACATCCTCACGCCCATGTGGTCCCCTTCCCCGTGCCCAGGGCTATGGTAGAAGAGCGAACCTGGGGTTGCATCAAGCTATAGGAAGAGCCACAAGTTGGCAGATTACTCAGAATGATTTAGATCTTAGGAACCTGGGGCAATGGGTTGTCTTGGGTCAGAAGTGGAGTTGGGAGACTTTACTGACCAAGTGAGAGTCTAGAAGTGAGTTTTTTTTTCTTTAAAGTAGGCCTCACACCCAATATGGGGCTTAAACCCATAACCCTGAGGTCAAGAAGTGTGTGCTTCACCAACGGAGCCAGTCAAGCACCCTTAGAAGTGGGTTTTCTTGATAGGTTACCTGGCACCTAGGCTGTATTCCTCCATCCTCACCCCCACGAAGAGTGACTGTTTTCCCTCACAGATTGAAGAATGGGGCCCCTTCGACTTGGTGATTGGTGGAAGCCCATGCAATGATCTCTCAAATGTGAACCCTGCCAGGAAAGGCCTGTACGGTGAGCATCCCTTCTTTCTGGTGGCCCTAAGAGATCCTCTGTCACCTGAGTGCTCTTGAGGAGGACTGTTTGTTTCTGGCCAACTTTACCGTTGTACGTCCTGTCCCCAGAGATAGTAATACTGGCCTGCTCTTGCTTGTGTCCTTAGTCATTCCAGAGGAGTGCAGGTAGAAGGCCTGCAGGGTGTGGCTGTAGGCAGGCAGTCACTGGGAACCCATTGGTGTCAGTGTGGAGGGTGGGCTGAGGGGTGTGAACCTGGCTCTGCCATCTTCTTGTGTGGCTTAGAGGGTACAGGCCGGCTCTTCTTTGAGTTCTACCACCTGCTGAATTACACGCGCCCCAAGGAGGGGGATGACCGGCCCTTCTTCTGGATGTTTGAGAATGTGGTAGCCATGAAGGTTGGCGACAAGAGGGACATCTCTCGGTTCCTGGAGGTGAGGGCACCTAGGGTCCTAATTGTCAAGACAACATGGGAGGGAAGGCCCTGTTGGCATTGGGAGGTGGTTGGGAGTGATTTCTGAGTTCTTAGTGGAGGACACGGCTAAATCCAAAACTAACGGAGTCATGTGGGTTGATTCTTTTTAGTGTGTGGAAAATATTTGATCTCTAACCTCACCCAGAACGCCCTGAAGTCAGATGATGAAATCCTCATCTACTTTTGGGGGCCTCAGAAGATTTGACTAATCTTGGTTTACTCTAGGGAGTTTTTTCTCCTCCCTGTTCTGAGAACTGCAGCTTTAGGGGCTGCAGTCAGTTCAGTATGAAGCATTATCATCAAGCACTATAGTAAATGCTTTTCATACATTTCATTCATTTTCTTCAAAACTTGACCACCTAAGCTCTACTGGAGATGTTATGGAACTGGCTAGTTCCCTCACACTGTGTGAACCCGGCAGATGGGTGACAGAAGCCATATTTTGTCAACACTGCATTCCAGGACTCCCAGCTTGGCCGATTTCAATTTTGGGCTGCGTTTCCTACCTGTACAAAGCGTGTTCTGTAATTATCTGTCAGGTCCGAGGGTGTATCTTCAGAACCTGCAGGTCCAGTCTGGTCTCTCACCATGTTCAGTATATCAGGGCACTAGCTGTGTCTTCCAGCCAGATTCTTGATGGGGGTTGGTCTGTCTTTTTGCTGGCAGGAACCATGCCTCCTCTATAGCGGGGGGGGGGGGGGGGGGGTGCCTTGTCACCTTACCCAGGTCAAACCCCACTCTGGCTGGCTTCCACATGAATTCTTACGTGGGCTCCCAGCCGCTGTCCCTCTCTCTGCAGTGTAACCCAGTGATGATCGATGCCATCAAAGTGTCTGCCGCTCACAGGGCCCGCTACTTCTGGGGCAACCTGCCTGGGATGAACAGGTAACAAGGGGCTCAAGGTGGGACAGGTAACAGCCAAGTTAAGTATAACTAATGATGTGAGCCCCAACTGTGAACTCTTGTGACTCAGAGACCCATTCATGCCTTCTAGAAAGCACTGGCTCTGCCGATGAACGGCCCCACCTAGGATTCAGACCAATCCCTGTTGCCATGTTGGAAGCCTTTTGGGAAGCGCTGCCCCGACCTGCGAATCTGAGGCTAGGATTCCTTAGTCTTCTCTGACTTGTTCTCACTCTGCCCACGGGCCAGGTTCTTCAAAGTGCCTTGTGCTGGAACAGAGCAGACTGAATGCTGATGCTTCCATACCCCACCTCTTCCAGTTACTGTCCCATGGGGAAATGCAAGTAGATTGTTAGATGAGGTGATCCCTGGCCATGAGACCTGTGGTGAGCAGCCCAGTGGCAGAGCTGAGATAACCTGTCCCCTTGGATTTTCTTAACCAAGAGCTTTTCCCAGCTTTTTATCAATCTTTTCATGTTGAAAGCCACAAAGTAAGTGGCTTTGTCGAGGATTCATTATCTCCTCCATGTGGTTTCCAGGGGAACAACCTGCTAATTAAGCTACGAAATATGATGGTAATGTGACATCCCAGACTTGCAAATGAGTTAAGCTTAAAAAAAATTCTCCTTTAGAAGGAAGTGCTGGAAGCATAACTTTCAGGCATTTAGCAAAGTGTGAACAGAGGGGAGAAGTTGCTAGAATAGCTTGTAGGATTTCTGTTGGGTATGTTGCATTTTTATTTGGCTAATCAGCCAGTGAAATGGAGAATGTTCATGTCTGGATGAAGTGGGCTCTTCACTCAACACTTGAGCTCTCACACTGTGCCAGGCATTGCTGTACGTGCTGCCGGCTTAGTGGTGAACACATTAGATGTCAGTCTTGGCTCTCACGGAGTTGACATGTAATGGGGGATGGGTAGAGAAGACAGTAAATAATTTCACCGTCCTGGCTGGAGGTGGGGGAATTGGAGGAATTGATGGGGGGAGGCTTCTCCTTCTACCAGGGCCTTAAATGAAGGAATGGGGCCATGTAATTAATTGAGGGAAGAATGAACATTCCAGTCAGAAGGAATAGGGAACGGGGTGATGGTGAACAGCACATGGGAAGAGCAGCTCAGAGAACAGGGTTCCAGGGGCCAGAGTGGCTGGGACAGTACGGCAAAGGACTCAGAAATATGGGCCAAATTATGTGGCATTTGTGAGTCATTGCATGGGAACTCATGAGCCATTCAAGCAGGTGAGAGGTGTATCTCAGATTCATGATAGTTGCTCATAGAAGGATAGACAATAGCAGGATGACAGCACCAGTCGGGAGACCCGTGGAAGTGGGCATTCAGAGGAGGGTGCCATCCATACATACTCAACACAATGCAAGTGTGGCTCTGGGGGCTTGGCAGCTCAAGAGTTCTGTGGCACTTAACAGGAGGGATCAGATTATAGGTAATGTGAGGGTAGGACTAACAGGATTTGCTGATGCCTTAGATGTAGGGTATCAGATGAAAGGAGAGAGTCTGCAGAGCCTCCAGAGCTTTCTCTCTGAGTTGTGAGAATAACAGTGTCTACAGCTGGGCCGTGCAAGGGTGGTGACCCAACCATCACCTGGTAGTCACAGACCCAAATCCAGCTGTCCAACCTAACACCTTGGTTATATAGATATCAGTGCTACAGTCAGCACCAGGTATGGCTGTAATGTGTGTCCCCCAACTCCCTTGGGTTCATGGAAGAGTAAAGATTTGGGATAGGCAGGCATTTAGCCCGGAAGGTGAGGTCAAGGAAATCTCTGACAGAATCTAGGGGAATGTTTTGTGTGATTCTGTGGCCTCTCTTGTGGGCATCATTCATTCCTACATCTGATTTCCTTTTGGCCTTGAAGTTCCTTCCACAGAGGTTGCTGTGGTGTTCATCAGCTCTGTGCATTCAGACCTTTTGCTGGTTTTCTCCTCTGGAACGCTTAACCACTCCTCAAGTTCTAGCCCTCCACCTTCTCAGGCATCTGTCTGCCTCTCTGCATTTGCAGGTTTCAGTGGTGAAAGTTACAGGGTAATGGTGCGTATTGTCAACCATCTCCTGTCCTTCTTTACCTGTATCTCCTGTTAGCCCTGAAACCGTCCCGAGTCGTCTTTGGTGTAAGCCACCAAATCATGGGTTTCATGTGCTAGTTGCAGCAGGTAGATCCACAAAGACCTGATCTAAGCTCTTGAGGCCCAGAGAGGTGGCCTGACTTGCTCAGGGTCACTCAGTGAGCAGTGGGGCTGGACTGGAGGGGTCTCCTGACTCCTTCCAGTTTGCTTTCCTTCATCCTGCTGTCTCTGCAGGAAGGCTCTGATTAATACTAAAATTTGGAAAGGGGGAGCATTTGCTCCTGGACATTGGGCTGCCCCTTCAAGGGGCTAGTCTGTTCCTGGCTTTGGCACATAGTCTTGTGTTCTTGCCGGGCTCTTTTTTTTTTTTTTTTTTTTTTAATCCGCTCATTGTAACAAGTTCACTGCCAGAGCACATTTTGCAGTCTTTGGCCCTCATTCCCACCTTGGGAAGCGCCTAGCCGAGGCCCCTTTATAGTTGGTAGAAAGTAATGGGTTTTGGATGTTCCCAGGCCCGTGATAGCATCAAAGAATGATAAACTCGAACTGCAGGACTGCTTGGAGTTCAATAGGACAGCAAAGGTAAGACTTGCTAACAAATGGTCTCTGGAAACGCACTTGGTGACCTCCAAGCGAGGACTTGACCTTGGTGTCCAGTTTATTCCTGCCCCTCCTCCCCACATGACTCCCTGGTGCTGGGCCTCTTTCCCCACTTAATTGTTCTGTCCCATCTTAAAACAAAAGCACAGAGTAGGAGAGGCTCTTGATACAGAAATAATCACCATGAGAAAAGGTGACTAGTTTGCGAATGCAAACTCCATAGAGACACAGATAATTTCAGCTCATCCTCCCAGTAGCAAATGAGTAATTTTTGTTTAGTCACAAAAATTGTCTACTGGTAAAATTATATTGAGATCTCCGTAAACTTAATGTTTACATCAGGCTAGGTTCCATTCATTCAAAATCCAGTGGGCCATCCTCAAAATCTGGGTGGGTTTTTACTTTTGCTTAATCCTGCTTGATCAAGAACTCTGGTGTTTTCTTGGCCCCCATGTGATCTCATTCATGTTCACTTTTTTATCTGTTGTTCTGTGAGGCTGGTCCTTCCTGTTCATTAACTTCTTGGTGTTTGTGGGAAGCACAAAATGTTCTTGCCTTCCAGCTCTCCTTTTCTCATTCCCTCTGTGAGCCCAACCCTGCCTCCCTCTCTCCCATGCCTGCCCTCCCTCCTCCATCTTCCCGAGGTGATGATGAGCTTTGACTTGACCCAGACCCTTCATCCTGTGCTCACTCCATGATGTCGTTTTGTTCTCCAGTTAAAGAAAGTACAGACAATAACCACCAAGTCGAACTCGATCAGACAGGGGAAAAACCAACTTTTCCCTGTTGTCATGAATGGCAAAGAAGATGTTTTGTGGTGCACTGAGCTAGAAAGGTGAGCAGGGCTGCACGTGAAGAGGGGAATCATGCAGGCAGAGAGAAAGGGGAAGAACATGTCAAGGCAGGCAGCATAAATGGGCAGGTGTTTGCCTTAATTCTGCATGGTCTCACTGCCCTATGTTAGTGGGGCTGGGAGTGATACCTTTTCAGGGTTAGTGCTGATTTTCCTGGTAGAAATGGCAGAAGGGTGGTGGTAAGGAATCTGAAACATGAGGTCATTAGACCACACCATCTCTGTTTCTGCTGTGCTGCCCTGGCATTTAACTGCCCCGGCATGCTGGGCCTCCAGGGCATATGAGGAACCAGCCAAAGAAAACCCCACTGACTTGGCCATTGGTCTTTCTCATATTCCCTCTGCCAATAAAGCTGGTTCCTACTTAGCCAAAGTCTGTCTTCTCCTTCCATTTATTTGGCTAAGCGGATCGTTTAACTGTTTGGATTCAAAGAACCAGCTCTTGGATTTCAATTCTCCTTTTCTGATTTCTTCCCCCCCACCCCTGTTTATTTTGTTCTTACTGTTGTTAGAAATGAAGGAAGGGCTATGAATATTCCTCTTTACATTTTTGGCTGCATCTCAGAGGATTTGATAAGAGTATTTTCATTTCAGATATTTCAGTCCTACAGCTGGTTTTATTTCTTCACCAGTCGTTTTCTTAGCCTAAAATTAAGTTCTGATTCATAGAAAGAAACCGGCTGGTAACCTTGCCCATTCATCTTGTGGGTTATTTTGTATTTTGAGACCTAAGCCTTACATGCTGGGCTGGCCCTGTGATATTAGATGGATGCAGATGATATATATAAGTGGGTATAGGCACTTATAAAGGCACTATATAGGTCTACGGTGTTACATCTTTGGCACATTGCTTAATACCCATTGGTGTGCTTTTTAGTATTAGATTGTAAACCCAGGAAAGACTGAGGTCTAGTGTATCTGTAGCCTCTTCCCAGGCCTGGTAGAATCTCATAGAGGAAGCTCTTGGTATATTTGGTTGCCATCTGCCATTAAGTCCAGCTTGGCCCTTGACCTAACAACTGGTTTTTTTAAGAGGGAGAGAAAATGCAGGATACTTATGGTAAATTATCTGAGCATCTGAGGATCTATTTCTGCAAGTGTCCTTAATTCTTATTAAGGAAATTTCCCTTTCCTCCTCTTGTGATTTGAAGGCAGATACATGTCTGTTTGCTTGCTGTCTGGCTCTCTTGGCATTCATTCATTCATTCATTCATTCATTAACATGGGAAAGGTCCACTGAGCACCAGCTATGTGCCTGGAGCACAGCACTAGTGCTTAGGGATGCACGCAACAGGCCTCCTTCTAGAGGAACCGTGCCCTCTGGACCGTTATTTGTGTTCTGTAGAACCGGTTGATCTGTCCTCTGGGGTTCAATGAGGGCTCATGTGAAGGTCCGGTTGGCCTGATGGAAAGGATGGGACAAAGGGCAGAAAGAGCAGTGCCATGCTCTTCGTGTGAGGATCTCCCAGAGGCAGTAAGCGTGCTGGAAGGGGCACTTCTGACTCCCTGTCTTTGTATTCTGGTGCCCCTGCCCCCCCCCCTCCCCAGGATCTTCGGCTTTCCTGTACACTACACGGATGTGTCCAACATGGGCCGTGGTGCCCGCCAGAAGCTGCTTGGGAGGTCCTGGAGTGTGCCTGTCATCCGACACCTCTTCGCCCCCCTGAAGGACTACTTTGCCTGTGAATAGCCCTCCCAGGCACCCTGAGCCCAGGAGCACTGGGGCACGTGGGGCAGAGCCAGGACCCAGTAGGTACAGCCCCAGTTCTGCCCTTCCTCTGCCCAGCATTGTGGGGTCACGCCACATAACCTTGGCAGGAGGTAGAGCTGTGTGACCCACTCCTGGCAGGGGGAGCCTGAGGTGCCACCTCCTTGTGCACAATTCAGACCTGGCCGCTAGGAGCGGCCAAACACGGTGCTCATTTTGTCTTCTCTGAAAACAAAACTTGAAGTAGGTAGTAAGATGGCTTTTTTTTCCCTCCTGGGTTTACTGCTCAGAGAAACAATGGCTAAGATACCAAAACCACAGTGCCGACAGCTCTCTAATACTCAGGTTAAAGCTGAAAAATCACCCAAGACAGTTATTGCAGGACTTTGGTTTTGTTTTTGTTTTTGTTTTTTTTTTTTAAACACCTGCAGCCCCTCATTTCCAGGAGCATGCAGTGGTAGACATGTAGCTAAGGGACATTTTAAGAGCCTTGGGTGTTTTTTTTCCTCTGGGGCTAGCAGAAGAGGAAAGGATGCCTGTCTTTCTTGAATTTAACCCAGCATGTTCCCCTGGCCTCAGTGTAAAGGGCTGGGACCTGCTGTCGGTGTCCGTGTAGAGTATTTTCCATAATGATGATGATTTCAGCAGGGATGACCTCATCATCACATTCAGGGCTATTCCCCCCCCCCCCAACAAACCCAAGGGGACGACTACCCTTAGCTAAATGCCCTCCCAGTGACTGCAATAGAACCCTCCGGGGAGCTCAGGAAGGGGTGGGCTGGGTTATCCGCTGCTGGATATTATGCAGACAGGTGTGGCTTCTCTTGGTCTCCCTCTTCCCCATGTCAAGGGAGCAAAGGAGGAGGCTTAGGGAAGGCATCCCCCTCCACCCCCAAAATGCACCCTTCAGACTACTCTGCAGGCACAGGTCCCCACATGAGAGGACACCCCGAATCCTCAGCCTTTTCCTAAACTGAATAGCAGTGACAGCAGGAGCAGACGCACATTCCCCGCCCTTTCCCCTCATCTAAGAGATTGCAGGGGGAAAACTGCAATAAAAAGCTCGACCCTCCCTCCAGAGATTTTAAAGTCCTTTTGTATCCCACGGGAAGTTTTTAGGGGGAACGGGAGGTCGGGAAAGCTGCATTTCAGAAATGCTGTCCTAATGGTTTTAACAACTTTTACTCTTCTTACTGGTGCTATTTTGTAGAATCAGGAACAACGTTGACAGGTTTTGTGGGAATTTTTTATACACTTTTTTTTTAATCACAGACTTCTATTTTTATGTTTTAACATTTTCATAAATTTTTTTTTTTTTTTGTAACTGGAGCCACGTAACAAGTATGGGGAAAAATTGTGCCTTGTTTCAACAGTTTTGCTAATTTTTAGGCTGAAAGATGACAGATGCCTAGAGTTTACCTTATGTTGAATTAAAATCAGTATTTCTCTAACAGTCTGGTGTCCCTTTCCTTCTTTGCAGGTCAGATGGGTGGGACGTTGGGAGGGCCTGGTTAAAGCGGAATGGTGGGAGTTCCAGTTGGTCATTGGTTCATGCAGCAAGCACAGTGCAGGAATACCAGTGTGACCCCATGGAGTGGTCTAGAACACTGGTCCCCAAACTCCAGGGTACCAGCCTCCCCTGTGAGGCTCATTAAAGTGGAGATTTCTGGGCCCCAACTTGAGTTTCTGATTGATTCACTGTCTCAAGTAGAGCCCAAGAATCCTATGCTGCTGGTCCAGGGACCACACTGGGCTAGTGAATGAGTTTCTAAACCTTGGTTCTCAAAACAAGGGACTGGAGAGACTTTGAGTTCATTTAAAGGCTTGAGGTCTGGAAAAGCCATCTGACATGCTCTTAGGGAGCTGAAGGTGATTGACTCAAGAATCCCAGGGCTGCTTCTCCCAGTTGTGCATGCCTTTGTTGGATTCCCTTGCTCATGGTTGCACTGCTCCCAAGTTGTCCTGTTTCAGTCCAGTAACAGGACCGGTTGGGAATGGCCCCATGATTCCAACCTAACTGTCTGTGGCCACAGCTCTTGGGGTGGAGCGTGTACGCATTGCTCTGCAGTTTACCTGGGCCAGCTAGCCCGGTGTCCCAATCCCCCAGCCCATCCTGCCATAGTCCCATCACTAGATCTAGCTATTGGTCAGGGACCAGGAGCCAATGAAGATCTCCGTGCCTCTCCAGAGGTTCATTTTGGTCAGCTGGTGCACGCGGAGGGAAAATGGTGTGGAGAAAGGATGCACATGCAATGGATCAGTTGGAGTTCAATTGGATGTGGCAACTGTAGGAGCCCCTCAGTTCCTTCAAATGTTAAGAAGGGCTCTAATCCTGGCCACCTCCATGACTAGAGTTGTGTGCCTTATTAAGGTAAATGTTGGAGTGGAGGATGAGAAGCATTGCCATGGTGAGACCGTTGGCAATTAACAAGTGGGCTGGCGCTCCTCTGAGGTGCTGCGGCCCCAGGGGGCCTCAGCTTCCCTATTAAGCCATCTTGTATCCAGTGCTGCACCGAATACCAGGACAGGATGAAGCAAAATAAACAGACCGGGTCTCAAAACCCCAAGAGAGGAGGTGGACTATCCCACCAGGTGAGGGGCTCTTGGGTTGGCTCAGTCTGTCTGTGGGGCAGGCTGAGGGCTGGCTTTGGAGGGGCTGTCGGGGCTACTATCTGTTTAAGCTAAAGATGGGGGTTATGTTTGGATCTCCACGATCCCAGGCACAAATGGCAAGGGGAGTATGTGAACATTCTGATCTTGGGGCTGAGGTTAGACCTTGTAGGCCTTTTCTGAAGCAATCTTCCAAGTAGCCTGGGGCTTTAGCCGGGGAGATTTGCATCTCTTAACAGGTAAGGACCATAAATCCTGCCTACTTCCTAGGGCTGCTAGGAGGGTTCAAGGGCATGATGTGTGCATGTAGAAGCCCTCACATGTCCTGGATGGCTTTGTGATACCAAAAGCCATTAGTCAATACAGTGTTAATGCCTGGGGGCTGGTAGTGATGTTGACATACAATATTTATTCATGTTTAATAGAAAAAAAAAACAAAAAGGAAGGGCAGGGCCGTGTAATCTCCCAGGGGTTTCCCAGTAGCTGGGCTGATGATGCCAACTGTAGCAACAATAGTATCTGGTGTGTTCATCACCGGCCCCCACATCATGTTGGGGTCCCCTTGGTCCTTGTTAGGGAGAGTGGATGGGGGTGGCTTTGGCATCTGCCACCCCAGAGGCCTGCGGAAGGGATCTTGCAGGGACTGGTCCACAGCCGTTTGGTTGGGGGGAGGGGGAGGACAAGGTCTCTTACCCGCCCTCAGTCCCTCTGGTTTTCCAGCCAACTTCTTGAGTGATACTGTGTTCAAGGCCTGCACCTGGTATGACTGCAGTGCAACTGGGTGTCTGCCCTGTCTTCACCCACTCCTAACTTGTGACCTTGGGGGTGCTCCATATCCTCTAGGTGCCTCAGTTTGCCCAAGCGTGAAACAGGATAATAATCAACCTTCTAAGGCTGGTTTGTGGCTCAAATGATTCCAGGCATGTGAAGCATGTGGGAGAGTGCTTGTGGGTAGCAAACATTGGGTAAATGGCAGCTGCTTTGTTGTTACTGTTGGAGAAGCTTCCTAGCAACCCCGAAGTGAGGCCCTGATTACCATGATTACCCGGAAGGGAACTAAGACTCAGAGAGGTCCCATAACTAACCCAAGGCCACATAGCCAGAGGCAAAGGAGTTTTGAGTTGGAATCTGTTCTGTGAAGCCAAAGTAGTCTGCTATCTCTTCTTGGTCCCACCTGCATCTGTTTATTTTTCGTGTGTGTGTGTGTGTGTGTGTGTGTGTGTGTGTGTGTGTGTGTGTGTGTGTGTGTGTGTGTGTGTGTGTGTGTGTGTGTGTGTTCTGCTGCAGCTTGAAATTATCTGCTGCCCTTTGCAGCCTGGAGTACAATTTGCCTACCTTCCTTGTTTCTTTCCCTAAGTACCTACTTCCAGCCTACCACCTCTATCCCTTTCTTCCCTCCTTTCTGCCTTCTCTCCTTTCTTCCTTCTGTTGAGCTTTATTGATTTCTTAAAATTTTCATGTAAAATTTCAGATATACAGAAAAGTTGCAAGAATAGTACAAAGAATTCCTAAATACCTACCACCCAGATTCCTCAAATGCTAACATTTTGCAATGTGTGTTTTGTCATCCTCTCTCTACATTGTTTTTTTCTGAATCATTCGAGAGTAAGTTACAGAGATGATGTCTCTTTACCCTTAAATCTTTCAGTGTGTATTTCCTAAAAACCAGAACATTCTCTTAACATGACTACAGTATATCATAATAATCAGGAAATGAACATTCATTTACTTCCTTATCTAATCTATAGACCTTATTTAGATTTTGCCAGTTGCTGCAAAATGTCTTTATCGAGGAAGATAAATAAACATATATTTTCTGGTCTGGTATCCATTCCAGAAACACGCATTGCATTTGGTTGTTTATTTTTTTTTTAAAAGATTTTATTTGAGAGAGAGAAAGAGAGAGAGAGCACACGAGAGGGGGGAGGGTCAGAGGGAGAAGCAGACTTACCGCTGAGCAGGGAGCCTGATGCAGGACTCTATCCTGGGACTCCAGGATCATGACCTGAGCCAAAGGCAATCGCTTAACCAACTGAGCCACCCAGGCGCCCTATTTTTTCTTTTTAAAACTTAACTGTGAAACATACCAAGAGGGCTGTGCATAAATCCTGGTATTTCAGGCCTTATAACCTACCTGTGCTCTATGAGCTTTGGTTCATCCTGAGGTCTCAGCATTGCAGAAAGGATACAGAGGCTGGCATTACTGGAGCTAATGATTGCTTACTCTGAGTCTTTGCACATGCTGTCCTCTGCCTGAAACAGCCTCCTTCTTTCCAGACTCGTCCTCCAGTTCGCACCTCTTCCAGAAAGGTTTCTTTACCTCTATTCTAGGCAGGATTAGGAGCCATTCCCTAATCTGAGTCCCCCTTCCCTGTGGATATAGAATCTATCTCGGCACAAAACACTCCGTATTAGAATTTATTTTTGTAGTTGTCTCCCCCTTGAGCTGGTCAGGTCCCTAAGGCAGCTGAGACCTCCCAAGACCATTTTTTCGTCCCGTAAACTTGTCATACATTTGGAAAACTTAGGCCTTGATGTCATAGTTTTTGTTCTGTTTTGTACTTGGAGAGGGGATTCACAATTTCTACCTGTGATAATGAGATCACCTCCATGTTAAAACAGTTGCTTAAAGACACATATTAAAATCTCCACAGCTATTTCTCCTTCTGGGTAGAAACTTTTTTTCTTATTACTCTCCGGCCTTTTGCAGTCAAGGCTTAATCTGACCCAGATAACCTTGGCTGCCCTGTCCTGAGGGGGGAAAGTAGACTCTAAGCAGATTACGTGCCCCTTTCCCATCTCTTTGGGAGCAGATCCTGGGAGGGAAATGAGTTTTATTTTGGAGGCTCTTGCTCAGAAAACTTAGGTGATGCCCTGTGTTCCCAGAATCAGGTCCAAACTCTAGTCTTGCACTTAGGCTCTTCTTGACTTGGCTGTCTACTTGTCTCATCCCCCACACTAATGCCCTCCCCCAACCAAAGTGGCCTTTAGGTAATGCTGACAACTAATTGACATTAATGAAATGTTGACATTGATCAAAAGGGACTCAGAAACCACTAACATTACTGAGCACCTAGTATGTGCTAGGAGTGGTCTAAGAGCTTTTTTCTTATGTGATTCTAACTCTTAGCAGAATTAGGGTTTGAATTTTGTTACTTATGAAATTCACTTACCCTGTTGAAAACTTCATGTCCTCATGTATAAAGTGGGGGTAATTCATGATGCCCCACAGCACTTGTGAATGTTTTTGCTCAATTATCCATGCTTCCAATCAACTCCCTATGATGCTAATATTACCATTATTGCTATAATCATTTGACCACAGGGCTCTTTGCTGTATCCTCTTGTTCGCCCTTACCTACTTCAAATCTTTTGCTAGGTTAACATTTCATCTTTTAGGGCAAGCATCATCTCTGGGAATTCTTCCCACACTGCTCGGGTGAGGTCAGGGCTCCTTGTGATGTACTCTTGGAGTGCTGCATTCGGAGGAGACAACTAGTAGTTCTGGTGGTTAAAATATTAAAATGCCTCCAGACTAGTTGATAAATGGTTCCTGCCCCAGCTCCCCGCAGACTTTGGCAACTAATTGGGTAAGACTTCACCCAGAAGGAGGCTTCCAGGACCCTACTTCATTCAATGTATGTGCTGTCACCCTTGCCACACATGGCTCCTGCCTAGCACTAAGTCTGGTTTGTAATTAAACAGTGATTTGAGCTATTTGTCTTGTCCTCTGCCTCTCCTACCAGACAGGAAAGTTTATTTATTTATTTTTAATTTATTATTTTTTAAGATTATTATTTTTAAGTAATCTCTACACTCAACATAGGGCTTGAACTTACAACACTGAGATCAAGAGTTGCAGGCCGTATCAATTGAGCCAGCCAGGCACCCCCTAGACTGGAAACATTTTTTTTCTTTTAAGATTTTATTTATTTATTTATTTCACAGAGACACAGCGAGAGAGGGAACACAAGTGGGGGAGAGGGAGAAGCAGGCTTCTCGCTAAGCAGGGCGCCCGATGTGGGGCTCGATCCCAGGACCCCGGGACCATGACCCCAGCCAAGGCAGACGCTTAACGACTGAGCCACCCCGGCGCCCCTAGACTGGAAACTTTTAAAAAGCTCAGAGGCTAGGGGCGCTTGGGTGGCTCAGTTGGTAAAGCATGTGACTTTTGATCTCGGGTGGTGAGAGGGTGGTGAGACCGACGTTTGGCATAGAGCTTAACTTAAAACACACACACACACACAAAAGCTCAGAGCCTATGTCTGGTTTTTGCTCACTATCAAATCCCGTAGGACCCGATTGATCAGGAAAAATAAATATTTGTGGAGCACATGAATAAGTGATATCTAGACAAAAACCCAGCTCAAAACCTGGGTCAGCTTCTGTGATACTGGGCAAGTCAATTGACCTCTCTGAGCCTCACCTTCCTTTTCTATAAGTGGGTTTAATTCATTCTTTCAGCAAGTCAGGCACTGGGACACAGGACTGAGAAGATTCTTGCTTCTGTGGAACTTAAGGAAAGGCAGACAATAAAGGCATAAACGAATAAACAAGATGATTTCACAGGTACTAAGAGGAAAATAAACGGATGAAGAGATTACAGGGTCATTACAGAGTAGTCACAGAATGTGTCTCTGAGGTGGCTTTTAAGTCTTTCCTCAAAGCGCCTATCAAGTATCTTTCTTATCAAATAACCCATTTTTGTAGAAATTCATTGGAAAACCAATTCTTCTGGCTCCTGGGGTGGAGAATTTGTAACTGAATCTCGCCTTCTAGGCGGAGTCACACCCGGCCTGTGGCGGGCTCTCATTGGCTTTGTCAGACCACGTGGTTGAGCGATCCGGCAGCCGGCGCCCCGCCCCTTGGGCACCTCAGCCGTCGATCACTGACCGCGCCCCGCCCCCGGCGTGCGGCTGAGTCCCTCTCTATAAAAGGAGCCGGCGCGCAATGACGAGCTTGTACGTCGGCGCGTAACGGGGGGGGGGTGCGTGTGAGGTCATCGCGCGGGCGGGCGGGCGGGGTCGGGCGGTTTGAACGAGACGAAGACGGAACCGAAGCCGGGCGCAGGCCGTGGACGCGGTCCCGCCGAGAGCCGGTGAGGCGGCTAGCGGGCATGGGGCGGCGGCCGGGGAACGGCCGGGTGGGCCTCGGGCCGGGCAGGCGCCGGCGGGCCCTGCGGGCGGTGCCTGGGCCGCTCCCCACGGCAGTGCAGATCGGGCCGGGTGGGGGGAAGGGCGGGGCCGTGACCCGGCGCGCGCGGGCTGGGCTGGGGGCGCGCGCTCAGCTCTGCCAGGGGCGGGGCCTCAGGCCGGAAGTGGGGGCTGCCCCTCGGCGGCGTGGGGGCTTCTGGGCCGCGGCCTAGGTGTGGGACCCGGACAGCGGTGGCGAGAGGTTCCGGGTTAGTTGGGCCCGGGTAGGGGGTGTGTGTGGTTATAAGTGAGTCCTGCTGGGAGTTCTGGGGACCCTTACTGTAGGAGGCGGTGTCGCCTGATGGTCGGGAGTTCGGTTTTGAATTCAGACCTGGGTTCCATTTCCTGCTGTGCGATCTTGGGCAGGTGCCTGAACCTCTCGGCCTCAGTTTCCTCGTCTGTAAAGCGGGGACAACGATAAGACTGCGGAAAGCTCTTACCACAGCACGGGCAGAAAGTAAGCTAGCTCAATGGTTTCCTTTCTTCACTGGGTATTTGTTGAGCGCCTAAGTGCTGGGCGCTGTGCTGAGCAAAGGCCTCTCTCCAGGTGTCTGCATTGTGATGGGGAGACAGATAGGAACTAAGAAAATGAATACATGGACAAGATAATTTCATAGAATTACTACGAAGACAATATAACAGGGTGATATGAACAGTGCTTTTCCAGCCCCAGCTTCACAACTGCCCTGAGGTGCTTCAGGACAGAGTTTGGCCTCTCCCCCATTTTGAGGATGAGGATCTTGAGGCCCATTGAAGGGAACATAGACCAAGTCTGGCATTCACTTCCCTCTTGGGGTGCTGTAAGATAATAATAGCACTCTTTGCTAATTGGGCACTTGCTGTGTGCCAGGCATTGTGTTAAGAGCTTAATGTGGCATTGTATCATTCAATACCATACTATCTCTAAGAGATCCTATCTTCATTTTACAAATGAAGGACTGAGACTCCGAGAGGTCAAGCGATTTACTTTATGCTGTCCAGGAGTTTTCTGAAGCCGCATTTGTGATCATGAGTCCAGGCTTTTAACCTCTGTATTATGCTGCCTGCCTGAGAGCTAGTGTGTTTTATACCAATTTGCCCTTGGTGGTGGTGTGTCAAAGTCCCTAACAGTTTCTGGCACAAAGAGAAGCTTAAGACATGATGTTCTTTTCACTAAAGTGTTTTCACTTAGATTCTCATTTAATCCTCACCACCACCTTGTGCAGAATATGTTGTTCATCTTTTACAGGTGAGCCATTTGTGATCCAGAAAGGTGAGGTGTTTACTCAGGGTCATATGGCTGTTTTCTGGCAGTACCTCCCTCCCTCCCTCCTTTTCCATAGCGCTCAGTATGGTGCTTTTGGGAAAGTAATAGGGTGCACCTCAGCCAGCATCCAATCAGAATGGGTTTGAGAACATGCTAGGAGAACTGAAGGAGGAGAGATACCTGGGGAGGTAAGAGAGGTTTTTCAAGGCAGTTGAAACCTGGATCACGGAGCCTTTTAAAGGAGAGGCTTGCACAGTGGTCGTGGGGTTTTGCGTTGAGGTCAAAGCAGTGGAATCCTTATGGAGGAAGAGTAAGCTGTAGCTAGCTGTAGCCGTAGCTCTGAGAACTAGACTCTGTTTTGACTGCCTGGAAGAGCCAATTAATTGGTTGAGTCAGTGGATGTTTATTGCATATCCACAGGGTGCCTAACCCCATGTATTTAGTGGCTGCAGAGTTAGCGGAGCACATGGGACCAGGTATTAATGCACTGCTAATGAAAGCGTTTTAGATTATATGATGATGAAAGGCCATTAACGTTTTCTGAGCTGGGGTGTGGTCAGGAGACACACGTGGCTTAACCAGCTGCTTACATTTTATGGTAGCATGACCCATACATTACCCAGTGTATGTATGAATGTCGCCAAAATAGATTACAAGTGCTTAGCCTGGAACTGTTTTTTGTTTGGATGTGTCTCTCCTTGGTACCTGGTAATAGTATTTTGCATACAGTATGCATTTTATTTATTCATTCAGGGATTTTAAATAGGGAAGACACTTGATCTGATTTGTGATTCAGGAAATTTGTTGTGGTTGCTGTGTAAGGACAGATTAAAGCAGTGAGACTAATTTGAAGGCTGCTGCAGTGGATCCGGATGAGAGATGGTAGCAGGTCTTGGGCACTGTTTTTGGCAGTGGAGGTAGGAGGATGAGTGGGATTAGGTCCATCCCTAGCCTGGATCTTGTTTGTTTAATACCTGTTATGTTGTCACATGCCATGCCAAGTATTTTATGTACCTTATCTCATTTAAACCTCACCTCGTAATTTTTAGATAGGTGGCATTAACTCATGAGATACTTAAGGTGTACTGAAGTTGAGTAACTTGCCCAGGGTCATACAGCAAAAGAGTGATGGCCTCACACTCAAACCCAGGTCTTCTTGGCTTGAAATCCTCAGGTCTTTTCAGAGAGCAAATTGCCTCCTGGTGCAAATCTGGTATGGGAATGATTCAGAAATGAGAGATAATGACAATCCAGTGTGATAATGCCTACCGTGGAGGTTTGAATGAAGTGCTGTGGGAACAGGAATTAATTTCCCAGTGGAGTCAGGAACTTAATTGTATTGGCTTCTTGTATAAAATGGTTTTATCATCTGAGTTTAAAAATGTAAGAGTGTTGTTGGTTTTCTTTCTGAAAAAAGTTTATATAGACACAGTTTTCTGTGTTTGACACTGTCTTGCCAACCTGAAAACAAATAGCATTTACTGAGGGCTCACTGTGTGCGAGGCACTGTGCCAAGTGCTGTGGAGGATGGGCGAATGTGGGATGTGAGGGCACAGACTTGATAAGTTATTTATCTTGCCAGCTCTCAGTCACCCCAGTTATAAAAAGGGGATTGGTTGGGTAGGTCTCTGTTTCTTCCAGCCCTCATATTCTGTAGCTGTATGACTCATGAGGCTTGCAGGAGACTGGTATAGGAAGACCAACTCACTAGGCACTAGGTGGATGGAAGGAAGTGCCACAAGAGATCATGGGCTCTCATGATGGTTCCAAATTTGCTCTGAGTTTTTACTCTCCATTGGTAATATTGTTGTCTCAGGAAATGAGGGAAATTATGTCAAGGTCACTATAAAATCTGGTGCTTTATAGTTAGTTGTGTGTCCTCATGGTAATTGACCAGGGATTTCATTAGGTCTGGATCAACCTGCCCTTCCCTCATTGCTTGAGTTTTCCTTTCCCACAGTCCTCTACCAGCAGTCGGGTGATCTTTTTCATATGTTGGGGAGCAAGAATTCCTGTCTGCTCCAAGGTTCTTCTAGCTGGACTGAGAATCAAATTGACACGAGACAGATTAACAGGAGAAAATAAAATTTAATAGCTGTATATATGGGAAATCCACATAGATGGGAATGCCAAAGACAGGCAAAATGAGGTCTATATGTTACTCTCAGGAGAAGCAGGTAGAGGTCTGGGATTTCAGAGGAAAGGAATGCATTTCACAGGGCAATAAGAGCAGGTGTTTGGCAATTAGATGTTTGCCCTACCGTACAGATGGGTCACTCAGATAAAATTTATCTCTGTTAATACCCCTTATTCTGGGAAATAACCCCCCAGTTTAGATTCTTCTATGTGGTTACGGGAGGGACAAAAGTTTTTCGGCTCAACAGGGTCTCAAGTGCCTTAGCTCAAAATAATCCACTTGCCAAAGTGGCACATTCTGGGAGGGGGGTGTCCTGAACCCCTTCACAAACTTAAAGGAGGGTGTGATTCTACCCTGTTTAAATCCCCACAATGGATTCCTTAGCAATTACAGAATAAAATTGAAACTCCTTACCATGGCCTGCCGAGTCCTAACATGATCTGGCTTCTTCGCTTTTTTTCGCACTTCTGTTCCTGCTCTCCCTCTTGGTTATTGGGTTACAACCACCTTTCACATCTCCATGTGACTGTTTCCTTCTGATTGTTAAGCTCAAATGTCACCTCAGAGAGACTTTCCCTTACCACATTCCCCACCACCCCCATTTCCTAAATGGTTGATATGAAATGACATTTGTTTGTGTATTTGGTCTGTGTTAGACTTCCACTACTAGAACATGAACTACCTGTGGACAGACAACTTGTCTTTCTTGCTTACCTGTTTCCTTGGCCTTAGAACAGTGCTTGGTAAACATTTGTTCATGTTTAATACCATTTTAAGTTACTGTGTTTCTTTGTGTTTGTTGTTGAATTTGAAAGCCTAGCAGAACTGTGAGGGGCAGCATTTTCTAGTAGCAGGGAAAGAATGTGGCTGACGGGGCTGGGCAGGTTTGGCTACCAGTTCCCAGGGCTTCTAGATTGAGCCTCTCTTTCCTCATCTGTAAAATGAGGAGAATGAGGTGACCCTTTTGGGGAGTTGTCAGGGTAAATGACAAGTATCTGTGAAGCTCTTCAGATGTCTTCCTGTCCTCAGGTGGTTCAGGAGAGTATTAGTACGAAGGACCCTTCACTGTAAGGTCATTTCCCACCACATTTGTAGTATGTAGGTTTTTGGAGAAGTTTATTTACTATTTTGTTTATTAAAAAATGGGCATAGTCTTTATCTTTTTATTTGTTTTTTTAAAAGATTTTATTTCTTTATTTGGCAGAGAGAGACACAGTGAGAGAGGGAACACAAGCAGGGGGAGTGGGAGAGGGAGCAGCAGGCTTCCCACGGAGCAGGGAGCCCGATGTGGGCTCGATTCCAGGACCCTGGGATCATGACCTGAGCCAAAGGCAGACGCTTATCAACTGAGCCACCCAGGCGCTCCTGGGTATAGTCTTTAAAGAAAAGTTGGAAAATTATGAAAACTATAAAGAGGAAAACTATAGTTTATAGAAAACTATAAAGAGTTCCCACCATCTGAAGGAAACTGCTGTGAACATTTTAATATTAATGGATAAGTTTTCTGAACAGAGAACGTTGTTTGTAAATCAGCCTCTTTCATAGAGAATTTATTTTTATTTTTTTTAAGATTTTATTTAGGAGAGAGTGTGAGAGAGAGCGAGAGTGAGAGAGAGCATGAGCGGGGGGAGGGGCAGAGGGAGAAGCCAGCTCTCTGCTGAGCAAGGAGCCCTATATGGGGCTCCATCTATCCCAGGACCCTGGGCTCATGACCTGAGCTGAAGGCAGATGCCTGACTGACTGAGCCACCCAGGCGCCCCCTTCATAGAGCATTTAATCATCTCTTTACTTAGTGTCTCTGGTTCCTTAAAATTTAATACTAATCACATTAGAATGGGGCCTGACTTTTAGGCTGGCAGGTGTTGGGCAATTCATTTAGGGTTATGCTTATGTGTAGCAATCCAACTTCATTGCTGGAATCCTAGTGTCTGATTTGGCCTCTTGGGGAAGAAGGCGAGGCTTAAAAATTGAGTCTACTACAGGTCTGCTCTGGGTGACTGACTCTTCAGGAAATGCTTAATCTCTCTTGCATGCCTAATAATGTAAGCCCTTCTCTTTTCCTCACATGCTGTAGAAGATGGCAGTGAACGTATATTCAACATCAGTCACCAGTGATAACCTAAGTCGACATGACATGCTGGCCTGGATCAATGAGTCTCTGCAGCTGAATCTGACGAAGATTGAACAGTTGTGCTCAGGTAAGAGAAATCCACGAGACCATTTTTCCAGGGAAGCCTGCAGGTCCTTCAGGAATGGACAGGCCTGTATCTGACTGCAGAGGCCACAGGTTCAGGTTCTGTGTCAGGCTGCCCTGTTTCTTCCTTTCAGCCCACCCCAGTTCCACTTCTGGAAGGAACTGTGCTGCGAGAGAGTGTGTTTCTGTGCTACCATCTTTACATTCTGTCGCCTCCACTTAGCCCAGCTTCTCTGTCTGCACTCCTGTGCATCCAGATTTGAAATATTCTCTTTGAAGATGACAGTTGTAACTGTTCTAGCTTTATATTGGTTTTATCAGTGGCATGTCTTATTCCCAGGCAGCACAAGACCAAAGTCAGGCAAACGCCATTTCAGCCACAATTTTATTGAACTGTTGTTTAATAAGGATTTTATGGAGAGGTAATGATTTAAAACAAGGATAGAAACATGCTGGTTTTTTTTTTTTCCTCTGTGTATACTAATTGACATTTAAAGAACTAGAAAGAAGAAAATAAATGTTGGTAGTTCCTTTATTCAGAGAAAGCCGCTGTTGGGATATTTTCTTTCACTTTTCTGTGCACATATATATTTGTGTATATCCCAGCCTTTCTTTTTTTTTCTTTTTGCTTTAAAGATTTTATTTATTCATTTGAGAGAGAGAGCACGAGAGGGAAGAGGGTCAGAGGGAGAAGCAGACTCCCTGCCGAGCAGGGAGCCCGATGTGGGACTTGATCCCGGGACTCCAGGATCATGACCTGAGCTGAAGGCAGTCGCTTAACCAACTGAGCCACCCAGGCGCCCTATATCCCAGCTTTTTTCACGTAACTATATTGTGGATATTCTTTAGTGTCATTCACTATCATAAAAATAACTTCTTTTTAATGGCTGTTTGCTATTTCTGTGGATATGCTGGAGTTGTTTAATATCTTCCTGATTTGGGAACATTTAGGTGGTTTCTGATTTTTCCATAGTGATTTCTAGAAATGGAATTACTAGATCAAAGAGTATGAACTCTACACTCTTGGTAATTATTTTTCATGAAGATGTTATTTGTTTATACTTCCTCTAAAGACTTCCTGTCTCACCTTTGGGGGTTCTAGTGACTGCCCTTGACTGTCCTCACATGGTATGGATTGTGTTGGGATTACCAAAACTGGGTCTACCACAGATAAGGTGGGGTTAAGAATATGCCAGAAGGATGAGATGTATATCTTGCTGCTACTTCAATTCTTATCTTATTTGTGGGAGAGAATTAGAATTATTCCTGGGTGTAACAACAACGGTCATTTAATTGAACACTTAATGTGCCAGGGTCATGTAAATGCTTTTCCAATATCTCTTCATGCAGTTCTCACTATAGCTTCCATGAGGTAGAGATGTTTATTAACCCCAGCTTACAGATGAGGAAACGGCCTAGAGAAACTGAGTAACAAGTCCTGGGTTATACAGCCAAGAACAGAATTGAGACTTGAATCTTTGTTCAAATCAAGAGCGGATGTTCTTCAATCCCCTTGCCCTACTCACTCTTCAGACTTTTCCTTTACCATTGCCATTTGGATTTATTTATGATTTTATTTTTAATTAATCTCTACATCCAACGTGGGGCTTGAACTTGCAACCCTGAGATCAAGAGCGCATACTCCACTGACTGAGCCAGCCAGGTGCCCCCATTTAGATTGGTTTAAAATTACTGCCTTCAGGGTGCCTGGGTGGCTCAGTTGATTGCATGTCTGACTCGTGATTTCATCTCATGTCAGGATCTCAGGGTCATGGGAATGAGCCCTCCGTTGGGCTCTGTGCTCAGTGTGGAGTCTGCTTGAGAGTCTCTCTCTCTCTCTCCTTCTACCCCTCCCCCTGCTTGTGCATGCTCTCTCTCAATAAATAAATTTTAAAAAGTAAAATTTCTGTTTTCATTTACGTGATTTTTAAAAATAAAATGAATTCAGCTTCTGTACTTCCTTATTTCATAGTTGGATCCAAGTCTTGCTCTTAGTTTCATTTGCTCATCTTGTTACATCCTCTGAGGTTTAATCTCCATTTTGCAGATGGTCAGGGGGAGGCTCCATACGAAGTTGTATAGTGAAAAGATGGTGCTCATGAGTCATGCTAATTTCTCACTAGTTACTTTAGTTGTAGCAGGGACAGGTTAGTTGAAGGCACAGGTTGTTAGCCTTAGATCTGTGCTGCCTTCTCCCCAGTTTTTGTTTGTTCCCTCAGTCCCATCACCACATCCCCATTTGTTTGAGGCTCTTAAAGCACTTTTTTGCCCTGTGATTTGTGACTAATGTGGGGATGAGGTCATCCCAGTTTTCATTTGAGCCGGCTTTTTCACCAGCAATTTCTCCCTAAAATTTACCTCTTTCCTTAAATATACTCTGAAATATATTTCACTTAATTAGAAAATTAGATCTCTCTTTTTTTAAAGATTTATTTATTTTTAGAAGAGAAAGGGATAGAGCGTGCAGTTATGGGTGGGGGAGGGGCAAAGGGAGAGGGAGAGAGAATCTTGAGCAGACTCCATGCTGGGCTGTATCTTACAATACTGAAATCATGACCTGAGCCAAAATCAAGAGTTGGATGCTAACTGCCTGAGCCATCCGGGTGTCCCTAGATCTCTTTTTTTTTTTTTTAAATTTTATTTATTTATTTGAGAGAGAGCGAGCGAGCGAGCATGAGAGGACGGAGGGTCAGAGGGAGAAGCAGACTCCCTGCTGAGCAGGGAGCCCGATGCGGGACTCGATCCCGGGACTCCAGGATCATGACCTGAGCCGAAGGCAGTCGCTTAACCAACTGAGCCACCCAGGCGCCCCCTAGATCTCTTTTCATGTGTAGATGAATGGTACATGTATGATCTGGCTCCAGATCAGACAGGGAGCTGTTGTGGATAGTCAAGACTGGGCTTGAAGAGGCTTCAGTGTGCTCTGAGCCGTGATTTTGGACGAGTCCCTTAATGTTCTAGTTCCTCATTTGTAAACTGGAGTAGTAGGACCCAGGCCCACTGTAAAAATAGCTCTCAGATACTGATTCTGTGCCAGACCCTGGATGTGAGCGTAGCTCTCAAGGGAGTGTGCGTATGCTTCTCTTACAAACAAGGAGACTGCCCGTGGAGCCCAGCTTTATGCATTACAGAGCCGGGTTTTGAACCCAGATCTTTCTGACCACAGAACTGACGCTCTGTGCTGCATTCATGTTCTATCTTTTTTTTTTTTCATGAAATTATCTTTTTAAAAGAAGCATTTGGAAGAGAGTTAAACAAATGTAAATTATATATAATTAATTACAATGATACTGTCTCATTAAAAATCCCTGTGAAGAATTTCAGCTTTGTAAGCTGCCTGCCATTTTTCTTATCCTGGATAAAGTGCTTTTCCACAGCAGAAAGTGCTAAGTGCAGGACACTTAACTGTGATTTGTAGGCAAACTTTTATTCATTCATAGCTAGTTTTCCTCTGGGAGCTGTGTACGACTTCTCTCCAAGTATGTAGATGGTTGCATCATGTTTCACATTGATGTTTAGAAAACCAGGTCTCCGTTTTCAGTATGAGACCAGACAGAATGAGCTGCAGACACCATGTCCCTGGAGAAGGCCTGTTGCCGGGGAATTGGAGTCCTGGCGAAAGTGAGGTTCCTTAGACCCCTTGTATTTTCTGAGGCCTAAGCAGCATCCCAGTAGCCTTTAACACTGGTGCATGATCCCTCCTATTGTTACCTCTTATGAGCAGAGCATCAAGCTGACTAGAATCTTCTATGAAACCCAAGCCTTGAAGGGTAGGAATAGGTTTTTCTCGAGAGAGCAATGCTCTGAGGTCCTACACTATTAATGTGCTGGTTGCCTACGAAGTGGCTGAGTTTTGTCAGCATTGTAGCCCTGCCCCGCCCTGACAGTGAAACAAGCCTTTGCCTGGCTCTTGTGCGGTAAGGGGAGGGTAACTTTGAGTCACGGTTGATAGGTTGTTTCAGGGTTCCTTTCCATTCCATAGTCTCCCTGTTTTTGAGAGCCAGTCATGAAGTATTTTGGAAAGATAGTCATCAAGGAAAAAACCCTGATCACTGAGAATGATTTGGATGAGGGATTGCTTGTATCAGAAAGGGAATGCTGGTTGCTTTTTGTCAACCAGTCCCCTGTTCCCTCAGTTTCATTCCATGTTCAGGCCGTCCGAATGTTTCCAAGGGCCCAGCATGGTTCTTTGAACCTGTAGAGTGTCCCTCACTGAGTTTTGTCAGTGCCCCCTTCTCTTCTTGTCTTCTTCGCTCTAACCTCGCCTCCATAGTTCCTATGCTGCCCAGAATAGGAGAGGTGCAGGTGTGCAGACACTCCACGGCAAATGCTAGATTTCCTTATTCCTCAGCTTGTTGTAGGAGCCCTTGAGTTTATCTAAAATGGCCTGTCATGGGATGCCTGGGTGGCTCAGTCGTTAAGCATCTGCCTTCAGCTCAGGTCATGATCCCAGGGTGCTGGGATTGAGCCCCACATCAGGCTCCCTTCTCTGAGGGAGGCCTGCTTCTCCCTCTCCCATTCCCCCTGCTTGTGTTCCCTCTCTCGCTCTGTCTCTCTCTGTCAAATAAATAAAATCTTTAAAAAAAAAAGCCCTGTCAGTATTGCTCATGCTGCTCTGAGCGTGACCACGCCCCTAACCAGGCCTCCTCCACTTCATTTTCTCATCAGGTTAGCTCCCTTTTCCAGACACTCCATTTTGGGTCATGATTCCACCATTTTTCCAGTGTTACAGGCCTCCAAAGAGACTAAAACACCAAGTTCTGTATGTCTTCTGATGGGTGTTTTGGATCGAGCCCCTTCTCCGTTTGCTCACTGCTGCCACAGTGGCCTCCTCACCAGGTACGGGTTCCCCCACCGGGTTCCTCTGGCACCACAGTAGTCTGCAGCCTTTCTTAGAGACCATTTTTATTGAGTCACTCCTCTGCTCAAGGAAGGATCTCTTCCAGCTTTTTCGCCTGACTCTTCAAGTACCTTCTTGGTTTTTCTTTGTCTTAATTAAAACAAAACAAAAGACAAGAAACTTTTCTAATTATAAGTTATTAAGTCTTACAAAATATATTAAGAAGAAAACCATAATCTGCTGTCATGTCACAAGCTAGTGGTGGTGTTATCTTTTAGATGTATTTTTTTCTCCTAATTATGGCTTTATTTATTCAGCACTTATCATAGGCCTGGCACTTTCCAAAGTGCTTTACATATATAACCTGGAAGGTAAGGACTATCATCCCCATTTTATAGATGGAGAAACCGAGGCATAGTGAGGTTAAACAACTTGCCCAAAGTCATTTATTGTAGCTGTACTTTCAGTATTTAGCTATAATTATTAAAAATAATTGACATACACTGTATATACAGTTCTTGTTTTTTGAATATTTTGAAATAAGGTCTCAAAATAGTTTAAAATTCAAAAGGAACAAAAAGATAAACGGTAAAAAGTTTCCTCCTTAACCTTGTCAACTAGCCACCCAGTTTTCTGCTCCAGAGAGTGTGTATGTATAAGCAAAAACATCTGTCCATATTTTGTGTTCTGTTTTCTCCTTTTTTACACAGATGGTAGCATGTTTAATCACACTCTATATTCCAGAGGATGTTTCATATCAGTATATCAGATACCACTTTCCTTTCTTTTTTGGCTGTGTAGATTCTTATTTCCTTGGAGCAGTCACTTAACAACGGACATTTGGTTTCTTTCCAGTCTGTTTCTCTTACAGACATTACATTAAGTAACAAGCACATGTATATGCTGGGCAGTTTTGTTTCCTGCTTTTAAAATTAAAATAGGATTATTTTTCCCATGTTAAAATATCTTGAGGCTGATTTTTTAAAATAAGATTTTATTTATTTATTTGACACAGAGAGAGAGCACAAGCAGGGGGAGTGGCAGAGGGAGAGGGAGAAGCAGCAGGGAGCCTGTTGTGGGGCTCGATCCCAGGACCCTGGGATCATGACCTGAGCTGGAGGCAGACGCTTAACCAACTGAGCCACCCAGGCGCCCTGAGGCTGATTTTTTTTAAGATTTTATTTATTCATTTATTTGACAGAGAGAGACACAGCAAGAGAGGGAACACAAGCAGGGGGAGTGGAAGAGGGAGAAGCAGGCTTCCCGCTGAGCAGGGAGCCCGATGCGGGGCTCCATCCCAGGACCCTGGGATCATGACCTGAGCCGAAGGCAGACGCTGAACGACTGAGCCACACAGGCGCCCCCCCCCCCCCCGAGGCTGATTTTTAATGTCTGCATTAATGACTCCTCATAGCCCTCTATTTCTTCTTTTTTTTTTTTTTTAAAGATTTTATTTATTTGACAGAGAGAGAGCACGAGAGCAGGAACACAAGCGGGGAGTGGAAGAGGGAGAAGCAGGCCTCCCGCTGAGCAGGGAGCCTGATACAGGACTCCATTCCAGGACCCTGGGATCATGACCCCAGCCGAAGGCAGACACTCAATGACTGAGCCACCCAGGCGCCCAGCCCTCTATTTCTAAATTTTTCTTTAAGATGACTCAAGCCTCACCTATTCTCTAAAGTCTGAACATGCTTACATTTAGTAGTCAGTGTGTTTCCTTTGTGTTGTGGTAGAACTTTGGCAGCTTTTCACCTGGAGTCTTCTTATTGGGAAGCATCTCTTCTGTGTAGAATGTTGGCTGCAGTTTTCATCTAATTCTCCAGGGGTCTCTGGACCTGAAAGGGTTAAGAGCCAGTGCACTTGAGAGAGTGCAAGCTTTTGGATCAGGTGTTGCCTTGTTTTGTGTTCTCTCCTTGCAGTACAGAACTTGGTAGGGTGAGGCCGCAGCAGCTGGTGAGACTTGGTATTTGATGCAGTGACATACGGCTGGTCCTGTCCTAAGTCTGTCTGCATCCTCAGGCCACAGATTATGTGGGCCTGTTCTGCCACAGATCATTGATTGGGTCAGCAGCCATCTGAGAGGGACCCTGCTTGTGTTGCCAATCTTTGTTATTAAGGCAGACTGGAAGGCAGGCCCCTTTTTAACCTATTCTTTACCCAGTTGGGACATTTAAAGGCCAGGAGTTTTCAGCCCTTTTGTGAAAAGGAGCTGATTTTTTTCTTTTAAACATTTACCTTCGTTTTTGTGTTCTGATTATAAAAGTAATATTTACTGGGGCAACTGGCTGGCTCAGTCAGTGGAGCACGTGACTCTTAATCTTGGGGTGGTGAGTTCAAGCCCCATGTTGGGTGTAGAGTTTACTTAAAAATAAAAAGTTAAAAAAAGTAATATTTACTGTAGTACATAATTGAATACTTAAAAAACAGAATGCATTCAGTACCACCCCCCAGAGATGGCCACTATTCAGTCATTTTTGATCTACAAAACAGTAATTTCATATGGCATAACCTGATACATTGTGTTTTTTCTTTTTTTTTTTTTAAGATTTTTATTTGTCAGAGAGAGAGACAGAGGCAGGCAGAGGAAGCAGGCTCCTTGCTGAGCAAGGAGCCTGATGTGGGACTCGATCCCAGGACCCTGGGATCATGACTTGAGCTGAAGGCAGACGCTTAACTGACTGAACCACCCAGGCGTCCCCATTGTGTTTTTTTTCTATGCGTGTATATATTAGAATGGCTATTTTTATATATATGAAGACATTTTATGGGTATGTTTTTGTATCTTGCTTTTTTTTTTAACATTAGATCTTGAGTTTCCCCCGCAAATTAAAAAACATGTATTTTGAATGCTTGCATAATATCTCTCAGGCAGCTGGTGTGCTAATTGATTGCTCCTACTGTTGGACATAAAGGTTGCTTCCGTTTTTTACTCCTGTGAATAAAGTTAGCATAGCCAGTTTCATAAGTGAATATTTGCCCTGTTCTTTTTTAATTATTTCCTTAGGATGAATCCCCATGTGTTTATTAGCCATTTATATTTCTTTTGTGAATTGTCCGATTGCTCTGTTCATTTTTAATGAGGTTTTAATGTTTTTCTTTATGTATCATCTCTCCATTTCAGCCAGTTACAGCATGGCATAGCCTCCCTCCCTGCCCCGCCATCCAGGAAATGCTTCTTTATTCAACTACAGGGTGTTGTAAGAGGAAGTCTGGTGGCACTGTGGAAAAGAGCAGTGGACAGGGAGTCAGGATACTTGGATTCTGGTCCCAAGCTTGGTCTCTGGCCTCTGTGGTCTTGGGCCACAGTTTTTTGTCCTCTGTTTTTAAATTTATAATGACTCTAAGGATTCTTCTAGCTCTAAAATAACTGTTTTTTCTTTTTTGAAGATTTTATTTGAGAGAGGGAGAAAGAGCACGAGCAGGGGGAAGGGGTAGAGGGAGAGGGAGAAGCAGACTCCCCTCCGAGTAGGGAGCCCGATGCTGAAACTCGATCCCTCAACCCTGGGATCATGACCTGACTGAAGGCAGACGCTCAACCAACTGAGCCACCCAGATGCCCCAAGCAAGTTTTTTGTGGGAAGCAGATGATTGCTGCTTTTAAGTGGTTTTGGTTGACTTTAGTGGGAAGTCAGTGTCTGGCTTGAGAATAATAGTGTGTATCTAGTAAATGCACATTATTTTGCTGTTTCAGAAAAATACCTTTCATGTATAACACAATGCTGTGAGTGTAGATGCCTAATAGATTATCTTGTGTGTGTGTGTGTATGCGCGTGTGCGTGTGCGTTTTGAGTTGATTTGTATGCATCTGGAGCCAAACAAGATCTGTACATTGCAGTTGGTAAATTATGACTTTACAATCTCTTTTAAAATATAATAGGGGCACCTGGGTGGCTCAGTTGGTTAAACCTTCAGCCAACTTTTGATCTCAGCTCAGGTCTTGATCTTAGAGTCATGAGTTCAAGCCCTGCATTAGGCTCCATGCTGGGTGTGGAGGCTACTTAAAAAAAAAAAAAAAAAAGGTAACAAATTACCCTTCTTTATGCTATTAGTTTGTTAAAGAAACTGGGTCATTGTCCTCTAGAGTTTAGGAGCTATTTGTTTCCCTATTTTAAAAATATAAATATTGCTAATTCAGTGCCTGGTACACAGAATTCCTTCAGTATATTTTTGTTGGATGAGGAAGTAAATTGGGCACCTCGAAAATCAGGCTTTCACTTTTTGATGGTTTTTTCTACTCAGAATGCCACTTTGGTCACTGAAGTGCTTCTGCTCTTTGCACCTTCTTTCCAAAAATAATGATAATGGCACTATTTATTCTAGAACTGGCAGGGAGCCAGATTGGTCTGAGTTAAAGTAAGTTGACTATGCATATGATGGCAGTCTCATTCTGCAGAACACCTTTTGCTTAAGTCATTGGATTTCTTGCCTCCTTCCCTGGCTGTTTCTTTGGCACATCAGCCCTGCAAGGGCACTAAGTGCACAGTGAAGTCTGCCCTGTCTTAGGAGAGTGCAGTTCGGTAGGCATTAGAGAAATTACATTCATGGAAATTTTAAGCACCAAGAAAATACTTCTGGGGGTGGTGATGGGAAAAAATGGGCAGGTGGGGGAAGGAATGGAATTGGAAAGCAAATAGGATGAAATATATGTAATAATTTTCTATAGCTGCTTTTAAAATAAAAAAAGGAACACAAAAATTTCTTCTATTTAACTTTGTTTATAAACAAAAGTTAAGTTTATTTAGAGATGTAAAACCTCAGGGAGACCAACATCTTAGAAAAACATTTGTTTAACCTAGGTCAGGGAATGGATCTTGGAAATACTTGGGAAATCCCTACTCCTATCAACGGGGAGGAGGATATGTCCTTGCAAAAACTCAGATGGAATCACCTGTTTCCCTTTTTTCTCTTCTAGGGGTTCATTTTTCTTTGTAGTGGTCATTTTATTGTCATGCTTGTTTCTTATAAAGTTTTAACATAGGAACATTTCTTCTCTCCTCATCACAGATTTCCAGATTGCAAGTATGTTAGAATTTAGGTGAAAACAGTCTGTTAGAGATTTTGAGAAATTGACTTTGACGTCAAGTGGTAATGACGTTTTGGGGTTTTGTGGTCCACTTGATTTTTTTTTTTAGTTGTTGTTGTTGTTGTAAGTAAACTCTGCCCCCAACATGGGGCTCAAACTTACAACACCAAGATCAAGAGTCACATGCTCTACCGATTGAGTCAGCTAGGCACCCCAGTATAGGTCCACTTTACATCTTTTTTTTTTTTATTTTTTAAAGATTTTATTTATTTATTTGAGAGAGAGAGAGCACAAGAGGGAAGAGGGTCAGAGGGAGAAGCGGACTCTGTACTGAGCAGGGAGCCCGATGCGGGACTCGATCCTGGGACTCCAGGATCATGACCTGAGCCGAAGGCAGTCGCTTAACCGACTGAGCCACCCAGGTGCCCAACTTTACATCTTTTTAAATTGTATGTGGGTTGGGGGCGCCTGGGTGGCTCAGTCGTTAAGCGTCCGCCTTCGGCTTGGGTCATGATCCCAGGGTCCTGGGATCGAGCCCCGCATCGGGCTCCCTGCTCGGCAGGAAGCCTGCTTCTCCCTCTCCCACTCCCCCTGCTTGTGTTCCTGCTCTCGCTGTGTCTCTCTCTGTCAAATAAATAATACAATCTTTAAAATAAATAAATTGTATGTGAGTTAGGTAGGTTTGGGTAAAAGTTTATCCTGCTTTATTTATTTTAAAAATCTATTTATTCTAAGAAGCATGTGAGGTGGGGGGAATCAGGCAGAGGGAGAGAAAAATATCTCAAGCCGACTCCCCTCTGAGTGGGGGGCCTGACCCAGGGTGGGGGGAGGGCGCTTGATCTCACAACCCTGAGATCATGACCTGAGCTGAAATCAGGAGTCGGATGCTCAACCTGCTGAGCCACCCAGGCGCCCCAGTTCATCCTGCTTTTTTTTTTTTTTAAAGATTTTATTTATTTATTTGACACAGAGCGACACAGTGAGAGAAGGAACACAAGCAGGGAGAGTGGGAGAGGGAGAAGCAGGCTTCCCGCCCAGCAAGGAGCCCAATGTGGGGCTCGATCCCAGGACTCCAGGACCATGACCTGAGCCGAAGGCAGACGCTCAACCTACTGAGCCACCCAGGCGCCCCAGTTCATCCTGCCTCTTTAATAATAGTATTTAATGATCTAAGTATGTATTAATCTTCTCTTGTTCCTTCAGGGGCTGCCTACTGTCAGTTTATGGACATGTTGTTCCCTGGCTCCATTGCCTTGAAGAAAGTGAAATTCCAGGCTAAGCTAGAACATGAATACATCCAGAACTTCAAAATACTACAAGCAGGTTTTAAGAGAATGGGTGTTGACAAAGTAAGTAAATTTTATTCTTTCAGGGTTGTTTATTAATTAGTAACTGTTACTAAGGTTGGACATTTTCTACCCCCCCATTTAGTATAAATTAAATTAATATAATTTAATTATATTAAAAGTGATATTTATTATAATAAATTATAATTTATATAATTACTTTTTCTCCAGGTAAAACAGGGTTTACTGGGAGCAGCATTTCTCTGTACCCTCCTACCCCTGGTTCCCTTGCTGTCTTCTTTCTTTATTTTGAAGTTACTAGTATCTGGAGGAATCAGCCTGTAAATCTGTACTCAGAATTTTTTTTTTTTTTTTAGTAATACTGTTTAATCTTTATTAGTCTGAGATCTAATCCTTTTTATCTCTGGATTTACTTTTGTAAAGCATACCATATGGTAGAATAAGTAGTTCTAATAGAGAAGATTCTAGAAATACTTGCTTTTTATAGTAGGATACAAGGAACATCCCTTATGTGTGCTGTCAAGTTCCCTTTTGCCCCTAAGGATATTTGAAAGTACCAGAAACATAGCCCACCAGGCTTCATTAGGACAAATACTATCTCTGTTTATTAGTAGATAATGAATTAACGCAAAATTTAGCAGTTCTACTCCCATTAGAATGGTTTATTCATTTTTTTTTATAAGATTTTATTTATTTATTGAGGGAGAGTGCAAAGGGGGAGAGAGGAGCAGAGGGAGAGAGAGAATCTCAGACTCCATACTGATCGTAGAGCCTGATGTGGGACTCACTCTCATGACGCAGGTGCCCCAGAGAATGGTTTATTCTTTTAAGCCTTTTTTGGGGGAAATGTTTTTTAGTAAAGCTTGTAATCACCCCCTAATCATCCTGGTGATGTGTCTGGTCTGTATTTACTTTGAAATCAGTTTTTCTTTTAATTTAGTTTTGTCTCTGTATATGAAATATGCATTTGTACCGAACAAATATCATTTAGGTACCAGGCTTAGTTTAAACTAGATAGATGTAGTTTACTTACGTACAGTCATTTTTCTTTTTATAGAATTGTATTTTATTTTTTTGAACAAGGAAAATTTCTAAAGTATAGAAAAGTAGAGCGAATAGTGTGATGATCCCCTCATGTACCTCAGCGATTATCAAATGATGGCCAGCTTGTTTCAGATATCCCTTTACCCCACCTGCTATACTCAGGGATTATTGAGAAGTGAGTACCAGATAACATTTTGTTTATAAATGTCTCAGTATCATACAAAGTAATTTTTTTTAAAGATTTTATTTATTTATTAGAGAGAGATTACAAGTAGGCAGGCAGAGGGAGAGGGAGAACCAGAATCCTCACTGAGCAGGGAGCCCAATGTGGGGCTCGATCCCAGGATCCTGGGATCATGACCTGAGCCAAAGGCAGACGCTTCACTGACTGAGCCACCTAGGCGCCCCACAAAGTAATTTCTTAAAATTACACTTATTTGCTCAGAGGAGTGGATATATCTCAAAATATTACGTATATTAGTTTTTATAAAAATAACATTGCAACTGGAATCCTTGACGAGTTAAAAGATAGTTAAACTCTTCCTGCCAGTCCAACAATTTGAAGTAATACCTGATAACAAGTATCCTTGTACAATAAGAAAGTTTACAGGGTTATATTTTAATTAGGACTGGAATTACTTGAAAAACATACCAGGGGCACCTGGGTGGCTCAGTCAATTAAGCGTCTGCCTTTGGCTCAGGTGGGATCGAGCCCCTCATTGGGTTTCCTGCTCAGTGGGGAGCTTGCTTCTTCCTCTTCCTCTGCTGCTCCCCCTGCTTGTGCTCCTGCGTGCCCCCCCCCTCAAATAAATAAAATCTTTAAAAAAAAAAACACACCATGCCATTTTGTAGAAATCTGTTGTGGGACAAATTATGTACCTTGACCTATTTTTAAGACAATTTTTCCTTTTTTTTTTCTGGATAAATTTTTTTTCCAGCTTTATTGAGATAATGATTGATAAGACCGAATTTTCTTTAACACAGTTCATTGTAGATACCTGTGGTTGGTTTGTGCTCTGGGCTTCCTGCTTTGTGACGGGCATTGTGGCCATGCAAGCTGCCTGGGGAGATTACTCTTTTTCAGTGGAATGACATGTTTTACTATGTGCTCGGATGTGTGTATGTGACTAATATATATGATGTGTTCTTTTGCATTTCTGATTCCTTTTGATAGACTGGGAGGTGGGTTGGCAGGTCTAAGTACTTTGTGGAAGGCAAACGGATTGAAACTTGCTCTATAAACTTTCAGGGGCTTACTTAGCACTAAGTTCTTGCCTCTAAAATTTTTTTTTCTCCTTTTGGCAGAGCTTTATACTGATTTGATGCATGGACACGTTTGATGCTTGCCAAACACCTCTTGCTTTGGGCTAAATAGTCTTGATATTTTTCTGCAGATAATTCCTGTGGACAAATTAGTAAAAGGAAAGTTTCAGGACAATTTTGAATTTGTTCAGTGGTTCAAGAAGTTTTTTGATGCAAACTATGATGGAAAAGACTATGACCCCGTAGCTGCCAGACAAGGTCAAGAAACTGCAGTGGCTCCCTCCCTTGTTGCTCCAGCTCTGAACAAACCGAAGAAACCTCTCAGCTCTAGCAGTGCAGGTAAAACTACAAAACAAAAATGCCATTTCCAAATAATAGTATTCCAGGTATTCATTCAGTCATTCATTCATTCAACCTTTAACCAGAGGGTTTTGAGCAGCCATAGGCTTTGGGAGTAAGGAGCACAATCCCAGCCATGTGGCAGGATCATGGATTGTGGCATCAGGCAGACCTGTGTTTGTTCTTAGGTCTCTTTAGCCCTGTTTAAGCCACTTTATCTCCCCCTCCCCCCCAGTTTCTTCCTCTGTAAAATGGGAATTTCAGTACTTGCCCCAGAGGGTTGTTCTTGAGGCCTGAATGAGTTACTCTATGTAATTTTGCCAGTACTCTTTAGTTGTTTGGGATAGAAATTCCTCAGGTTAGCTCACAAAAGGGAGCTTTAGTTTGAACACAAGGACTTTTTTCACGGGGTCCTGGGATGGGAAGTTATAACCAGACCTCAACACCCAGGAACTGAAGGAGATTTCTAGGTCTTTAGGGACTGTGCTTGGCTCTCTGCATCATCGTTCTGTCTGCCGACCAGCTTCCTGTGCTTACTATGGCTTCCCTGCCCTCCCTAAAATTTGAGCTCCTAAGTGGCTTTGGCTTGCTATGATGCCAGCAGAATCTGGGAGGCAGTTTTTAGAGACCTCGTCTAAAAGGTTTTGGCCTGGTAGGTTTCCCAAAACCTGTTTGCAGTCATGTATTCGTAGAACATGTGTATACTTCAGGGCAGGGCAGATGTTCTGCAGATGCTAATGCCTCCTTTTCCAGAAGGTGGAAAGAGTATTAGTTAAGGTCCCATAGTACCTTTTTTTATTTTAAGATTTTATTTATTTATTTCACAGAGACAGTGAGAGAGGGAACACAAGCAGGGAGAGGGGAGAGGGGAGAAGCAGGGAGCCTGATGCGGGGCTCTATCCCAGGACCCTGGGATCATGACCAGAGCCGAAAGCAGACGCTTAATGAGTGAGCCACCCAGGCGCCCCAAGGCCCCATAGTACCTTTAGAGAGAGGCTGATCCATCTGCTAAGTAGAGAGGGACATTGTGTACTTTTTAATTTTAATAGCTTTATTGAGATACTGTGTATGTGATAGGATTCACTTGCCGTACAGTTCACTCATTTAGAATGTACAGTTGAATTCTTTTTAGTGTACTCACAGATATGTTCAACTATCACCACAACCAATTTTAGAATGTTTTTATTACTCCCTAAAAGAAACCTCATATGTGTCCCATAGCGGTCACTTCCCATTTATCCCCAGCCCTTCCTCTTCCCCTCAATCCCAGGCAACCACTAATCCACTTTGTCTGTGGATTTACCTATCCTGAATGTTTCACACAAATGGGGTCATAGAATATGTGGTCTTTGTGTCTGGCTTTCATTCATTTAGTGTAATGTTTTCAAGGTTCATCCACGTTGGAGCACCTGTCAGTTCATTTTTTTTAATGGCTGAGTGATACTCCATTCTATGGCTATACCACATTTTATTTTAATTTTTTATGGGGGGGGGCAGAGGGAGAGGGAGAGAAAGAATCTTCAGCAGACTCCATGCCCATTGTGGAGCCTGATGGAGGGCTCGCTCTCTCAACCCTGAGATCATGACCTGAGCTGAAATCAAGATGTGGATGCTTAACTGGCTGAGCCACCCAGGTGCCCCCACATTTTATTTATTCATCAGTTGATGATCATTTGGGTTGTTTCCCCTCTTGAGCTGTTAGGAATAATGTTGCTTTGAATATTCCTATACAACTTTCTGTGTGGGCCTATGTTTTCATTTCTCTTGGGTATAAATCCAAAGGTATATATTTGTGGTGCACAATTCTTGGGTCGTATGGTTCCTCTGTTGAACCTTTTACAGAACCACCTGACTCTTCTCCGAAGTGGCTGCACCGTTTTAATATTCTTATTAGCAGAGTGTATGAGGGTTCTGATTTCTCCAAATACTGAATGCTTAGCTTCCTAGAATGGGGATCTGTGTACATGCGGGTAACAGGCAAGTGGAGACTTGTAGTAAGCATTTGATCTTGGGGATAAACATATACTAGAGATCGTCCAGAGGAAGTGCCTGTACCTGCGGGTGAAAGGCCTTATGATTATTGAACATTTTGGGGTGTCAGGAAGATCAGATATTTCTAAGCCTGGCGTCGTGTACAGCTTTACAAAATAATTGCTAAATAAATGATTAAAATCACGAATGATAAATTTATCTCAAGGTAGCCCATTCTTGTTTATTCTTGATTGTTTTAACTTTACTACTCTTTCCTTAACTTTGTCAGCTTTTGGCTCTACTCATAGAGAAGTTTGTAAGTCCTAGTCAGGGCACTGCTTTCCTCTCCTAATCCTCCTAACCACTTTCTAAAAGGTGAGCAAGATGCGGGTTTTGAGGTAATGAGTGATAAGAGCAGTCTTTACCATCTTCCTCTTCCTAAGCCAAGGAGTTTGAGGTTCTAAGATGGGGGGCATCTTACCTTCCAGATGGGAAATGTTGGGCACCCGGCAGCAGCTGGGACTGTGAGCCCACTCCTGGCATGAAGTTTGCCTTTGCTCCATGAAGTTGCCCTCTTTGCAGATTTGGTTGGAGTTAGGTTAAGGTAGATTGCGCCAGAATGACTGTGTCTCTTTCAGATGGTAGTCCTCTTTACCCCAGCGGAAAAAAGACCTCACAGAGGGACTCCTTCCCAACACAAAAGATGGTGGCTAAAATTGGTACTTAACTCCGCTGCCATAAAAACCACTTTGGGCAAACATGGGAGTGCTGTCTTGCATGCTGGGCTCTCTACGTTGGGTCCCTTCACTGCATTGCTGTGGAGGGCAGTTGGTCACAGCCTCCTCTTGTCTGGTGGGTTTTTTTGTCTTGAAGTTTCTCCTCTTAAAAAAAGCTCTGTTCCTCTCTTAGCTCCACAGAGGCCCATTGCAACACACAGAACTACTGCAACCCCTAAGGCTGGCCCGGGTGTGGTGCGAAAGAATCCCGGTGTGGGCAACGGGGATGATGAAGCAGCTGAATTGATGCAGCAGGTAGGCACCTCCTCTGTCCGAGACAGGAGTCACTTCAGGAGAAAGGATGCTTGGCAACACTGACCAGGGGAGGCCTGTCTGTGTTCTTGGAGGAAGGCCTGCCTTGTTCACCTGCTGAAGCAGTCCTCGTGATTTGTGAGCACTTGGGGTGCTGTGTGGGGAGTGGGAGTGTGGAGGTGCAGGTGGAAGAGTGGGATCGGGCGTTTCTAAAATGTGTTAGTGTGACAGAAACCGATGTCCTGGGAGACCCGCCCGTACAGTAGAACCCTGTCAGAGACCTCTGGAACACCTCTCAGGGTTCTGTGGGATTCAGAGAGTGTCTCTTGAATTTTGGCTCTGACTAAAGATAAAAGAGAGTTCCTTTCTTTTCTTTCTTTTTTTTTAAAGATTTTATTTGAGAGAGCGTGCATGCACATGATGGGGGGGGAGGGTCAGAGGGAGAAGCAGACTCCCCACCGAGCAGGGAGCCCGACGTCGGGGAGCCCGATGCGGGACTCGATCCCGGGACTCCAGGATCACAACCGGAGCCGAAGGCAGTCGCTCAACCAACTGAGCCACCCAGGTGCCTAAGGAGAGTTCCTTTCTAAATAGTAAATAAGAAGATTCCACGGTGTCTGTGCTGAAATCCTGGGTCACTAGAGATCCAAATTAGAGTGGAACTGGTATGGAAAACATGTTATTGCTCTTCTGTTCTTACTAGTTCTGTGATTTGAAATGTTTGCTTCAGGATTAAATATCCTGAAGGTACTTAGCAGAGGTCTCTGTGGATCTGAACAACATTTAGACTTAGACATTTTTTCACCAACTTTATAGTTTTGTTTGTTTGCTTTTCGCTGATTCTCTTGATTAAGCCCAGTTTTAAAGGATGCTCTATGATTCCTGTGTTTTTGGGATTGAATCTTTTCACTTTCCTGAAAGCCAATGCCAGGGGTGGGTGGCCATCCCGGATTTCATCTTGTACTCTGTAGGAGAAGATGCAGCAGGCTCTGTGGGGCTCCTGCTCTGGGCAGTAGTGTCCTGCGTGATGGGGCACAGGCTTTGGGTTGTGTGGATTTGGGGATTTTCCTGGCTCTGCCGCTTTTGACATGAGGCAAGTCAGTTAACCTCTCTGAACTCACTGTGTTGAGTGAATTGGGGCTAATACTTTGCTCGTGGTAGTTGAGCGGATTACATGAGCTGATGTCATGTCAGGTCCCTGGACAGTGGTATCTGGAATAAAAGGGGAAAATGGCAGTGGGTAAAAGACAGTTGTGATTATTATAGGTCTTGTCCATGGTCTTGATAGAGCAAAATAGATTCTGAAGTATCTTTTTAAAAGTTCACGGGAGTCCTTTTGTCTTCACAGATGTTAATAATAAAAATAAAAATAACGGACGTTTTTAGAGTGGTTTGCCATTGTTCTAGTGAGTACTTCACTTTTGCGTTAGCCCTGTGAGGTCTCACAGTTAGGGACAGTGTGTCTGGGGGAGGTTCAATGACCTGCCTGGAGGGTTGAGCCAGCGGCCCCAGCCCCGCGTCTGGAGTACTTGGGCTTGTGCAGGGTTTCCTTTTTTTTTTTTTAATATGAAGGCTTTTTTAAGGTTCTCTCCAGGTTGCCAGAGTCCTTACCTATAACACTCTGGTACTGACTCCCCTTGGCTCATATACCTGATCTCTCTGGCCCCTTGGAAGTATTTGAATTTGTAGCCCTTGACAAAGATGTGGAGGTCTGAGAGAAATGACTGATGTGGGGAATAGAGCCAGGCAGGCTTCTTAGGGCAAGAGGGCAGCAGTATATTCTACACGGGTTACCTTGTGGTGTCCGTTTCTTTCAGAGATCTGCAGCGATTCTGCAGTCTGAAGGCATCCTGGAGAAGTTTACTTTGAGTTGATTTGAGTCCAGAGCAGTACTGTTCAAAAGAAATAGAATGCAAACCAGAAATGTGAGGCACATACATAATTTAAAATTTTCTAGTAGCCACGTTAAAAAAAAAGTGAAAAGAAACACATGAAATTTCTTCTAATAACCCGTTACCCAGTGCATCCAAAGTGTTATCAATACAAATAATCATCAATGAGATACTTTATGCTTGAGGACTGTACTAGGTTTTTGAAATCCAGTGTGTGTTTAATATTTACTGCCTGTCTCAATTGCGTTGGCCACATTTTTAAGTACCCACATAGCCGTTTGTGGCTCCTAGCTACTCTGCTGGCCAGTGCAGGTCCAAAGCATTCTCTTGGGGTTTCCTAGGTTATAGCTATTACTTTACTACAAGAGAAGGTTTAAGAGTGGCATTGATTACTAGCCACAGAGTTTTAATAACCTCATAGGTAAGCATTTAGAGGAGTGGGGAGTGAAAGCTGATGACTTACTAGTGTATACTAATTGTTTCTTGTAGATGCATACTTATTGAATGATATCACGGAGGAAGGCTGCTTTGGCCCCTCAGGTAGGGCCCAGAAGGCTGAGTTCTGGTGTCCTTGATGATGTGTAGGACACGGAAGTTGGAGTGGGTTTGTGAACCATGAGTGATGGACTCCAAGGTGTAGCATAACTTTTGAAGCTATTTTGACTTCCCTTTGCTCCTAAGTCACTAATGGGATTAGAAGGCCTCTTCCCTGACTCTTGGATCTTAGAACTCAAGATTTAAGGCAGCTCGCCCGCCCCCCCCAAAAAAGATTTACTTATTTTAATGAGAGACTGAGTGTGAGCTGGGGGAGGGGCAGAGGGAGAGAGAGGATCTGAAGCGGACTCCACGCAGAGCCCAGTGCGGGGCTTGATCTCACTACCCTGAGACCATGACCTGAGCTGAAATCAAGAGTCAGACACATAACTTACTGAGCCACCCAGGTACCCCAGCTCTTGCCCTCCTGTTCTCTCTCATACTCCATTTTGGGGCTGATAGTTTATTTGTGTGTGTGTGTGTGTGTATATGTTTATGTATTTATAGTATATTTTATTGAAATTCTGAGTTATTTGTAAAAGATGATTTCTGTGGTTGATAAAGGAAGAGTTGAAAGTCTTTTTAGAACCTTGATTCTGGTTTGGTCAGTTCAGGCCTTTGATGATGAACATTGAAATTAACTAATTGACAGAATGGTCCTGGTGGTTCTGGACACCTGTTCTCATCTCTGGATGCTTCTTGACTGCAGCTTATGAAGGGGGCTGTTCTTCCGCCCTGGCACAGGACTTGATCCCTTTGGCTATGTCTCGCTTCTTTGTGAGGCCGTGGGGGAGCTAAAGAAGCTGTTTGCTTCAGTTTTTGCCACTAGTTCAGAAGGTTGGACTAGTCTGTGGTGCCTTTTTGGCTCTCAGAATTCCCTGCTTCCCAAATTGTTCTCAGTAGCTGCACCTTTGATTTCCTGGCTTGACCTTCCCTGTGGCCCCAGACTCTGTGTCCCATGAGGATTTTATGCTGCATGGTATGCCATGTAATTTGTATTTCAGTGAGAGTTAAATCAAATTCACATGTCATAGAGTTGAATATACTGGAATGAAGATGTGCTCTGTGCTTAAAATACACAAAGGGCCGTGACAGTTTTTATGACATTTATTACTCTTGGCTAGATAAGAGTCCTGGCCTAAGCACTGAGATTTATTTCTTCACTGGCCTGTTAGGGGAATTAGAGCCCCTCAGCAGGATGCCTCCTTTAGCATGAGTGGTGAGCTGACGAGATGCTTGGTGGAACGTGCTGGGTCTGCTCCCTGCCTCTGTGTCTTCTCTCCCTTTTGAAACTCTCTTGGGAGAGAGACCAGGCCAGGACCTTCTCCTCTTCTTTTGAGTCATGGATTGCTCCCCCATCCCCAACATAAGGCGGCCCCGTGAGAACCCTTGAGTTCTCCATGCCCAGGCCACTCTCACTTCTAGCTGTCTTTGGCTAACAGTAGTCATCTTTAGTCAATCTTCCTCTCTTGCCTTGGGATTTCTATCCTGCTTCTCCAGACCCAGACCCTCTCTTTCCATTGACCTCCACGGGCAGAAAGACCTGGATTTCACTGACCAGTGTCCTGGTAAGGACTCAGTTTATGCTTGTCAGCCACTTTGCTGGGCTGGGTTGTGGGTTCTGCTTCTGTATTTGTCTCAGGATCCCAGAGTTTTTTCTCCTTGATCTTTTCTCAATCCCTGAGAAGTTCCTCATGATTCCTGGTGTAGCCTGCCTCTTCCTGGGAGGCATTATAGTCAAGGTGGCCACGAACAAGCCTACATTATTTATCTGGAGCTGAAGAAAACTGATATTAAACAAAAGTGGGTTTTGGTCCATGTTAGAGAGTGTGATGGAAGACCATGTCTCCGTTTGGCTTAACAGTTTGTCTGATATGGTATTGGTACATAAACGCTGAGTTATCTCACCCTTTTCAATGTCTTATGCAGGTCAACGTATTGAAACTTACCGTTGAAGACTTGGAGAAAGAAAGAGATTTCTACTTTGGAAAGCTAAGGAACATTGAATTGATTTGCCAGGAGAATGAGGGGGAAAACAATCCAGTATTGCAGAGGATCGTGGACATTCTGTATGCTACAGATGTACGTGTGGACATGAGGATATTTTCTTGCCATTTTGCCATCTGAGACATTTTATCTGGTTGGTTTTAGCAAACTCAGTGCTGGTGCTTGTCGTGTTCCAGGATAGCATTCATCAAAAGACTTTCACTTTGCCCTCTCAAAGTCATCCAGAGGTCACCTTTGCTCAGCCTCAGCCTCAGCCTCTGCTTTGAGGTCTGTGAGCCTTTGAGGCAGGAATAGGACAAGGAGGTGGCTGGCTTGCCCTGCTTCTGTGGTTTATGTCCACTGATAGGTGATGAGTGCCACAAAATGCTCTTAACCCCACCATCTCTACTCTATCCCCTGCAACTTGGACCTCTCAGCTCCATTTTATCAGGGCCCCAGGCATGACCTGGGAGCCAGGTTCCCGGCCCCTTTTTGATGTCCCCTGCCTGGAGCTGTCAGGTTGTATCTTTGTTCCTCCTCCCCAGGAGTGTGCCTGGTTCCCATTTCCTCACAGTACTTTATGGTCAAGTTCCCCGGGATCCATTACACAGCTGAATCTGCTGATATTAATCATGACATGCTAGCTGATCAGAAGAGACTGATTTTCCTTATATTTAGGATTTGGTATCTTGCTATTTCCATTGTTTAATGGTTTTGCTTATTTATAAATCTGCACACCTAGTAAGGTCTGTAGGATCAAGCTACAGTGTTACATCTTAAGTGTTTTATAGTATGTATAGCAGTACACAAATATAAGGAAATGCTAATATTGTCATTAACGCTGTTCTCTAAATATACCAAGTGAATTTCGGGGGATGAAGATGGATGATTGAAAAGATGATACTTTGTTCAATAAACCCTTATTCTGGGCTTGCTCTTTGCCAGCTTCGATGAAAACAAAGATGGTAAAGATACAGGGATCCTTGGTCTAGTCTGAGTATTATTTTAGTGTAGTCCTGTCTTAAGTAAATTCAGCTATAGAGATAGTTGAAAAAAAATAAGATGGTGGTCGAAGGGAAAGTCTGATTTTTATGGTGGGTAGCCATTACTAGATGCCAGAATGCCCTAGAGTGAGCGTGAGGTGGGAGCTGCGAATCGGCTGTATTCCCATGCCACTAATATTGGATCAGTCTTGGTGGCTACTGTGGGTATTGTATTTTGGGTAACCCCACAACACCCACAATGGCATGCATGGTCCTTAAGTGTGATCAGAGGAAGGCATAAAGAAAAGCTGGCTGTATAGACAGTTTATTGAGAGGAGATGGCATGGTACTGAACTTTCATGATGACTTCAGGGATTTTTGAGAGTATATTTTCTTTTTTTTTTTTTTAACAACCTTATTGAGGTAGAATTGATGTAGTGAACTGTACCCATTTAAGTACAACTTGATGATGTGTGAAATCGTCACCATAATCAAGACATATTTAAGAAATCAACTTTTGAGGGTAAATTTATGCTTAGTTTTTGCCTTTTGTGAGATGTTCCACTATCTGATAAAGTGGTGGTCACGTGGCCTTGTGCTATTAAACGTCAAGTGTGTGGTAGAGACAGGAAGAGCCCTTGACTTTGAGAGGCTGTAAATATGAGGAAAGTGGCCCCACAGTAGAAACTGATCCTTCATTTGGTGCTGAGTAATAGCTTTCCCCTCTCGTTTTCCTGTTTTAGGAAGGCTTTGTGATACCTGATGAAGGGGGCCCACAAGAGGAACAAGAAGAGTATTAACGGCCTGGACCAGCAGAGCAACATCCGAATTCTTCACTCCAAATCATGTGCTTAACTGTAAAATACCCCCTTTTATTATTCTTAGAGGACTCACTGGTTTCTTTTCATGAGCAAAACAGTACCTCTTCTTAAAGTGCACTTTGCAGAAGTTTCACCCCTTTTCCAATGAGTTTGAGTTAGGAGCTTTTACCCTGTAGCAGAGCAGTATTAACATCTAGTTGGGTCACCTAGGGAACAAAGAGGCTGACCATGGGGCTCACCGTGTGGACGCTGGTAACACTGAGTGCTGGAGAAGGTGTTATTATGTGATACACTGAGGTGGAAACCTCAGTAGAGAAATGTAAAGACTGATTTGAATTTTAAGCTAATGTGAAATCTTGGCAGAGAACGTTTTAATAAATAAATGCCTTAAGAGTATTTAAAATATGCTTCCATATTTCAAAATATAAAAGGTAACATGACAGGAGATTTTACATGTTTGACATTGTATCTGGGAAGGAAGAAGGGCCAGACCTCTGGACCTTTGGAATCTGCTGTTCACAGGCCTTGCAGGGCTGCTTGAATCCTCAAAGACCTAGACCTTGGCCCAAAAGGAAAGTTTAAAAAGTTGCTCTGTAAAGCCATTTGGTGTCCTTGACCAATAGTATCCCTGCTCTAAGAAGTAAGAGGCCTTGTTGCCTGGATGAATAGAGGGTGTGTTTCAGCCCTGGGATGTTTGAATTGAAGAGCTTGAATTTCATTGAACATTTCTCTGATGATTTTTCCAGTTATCCCTGAAATTTCTATGTATTGTGTTTCTTGGGAAATGAGGTATGTCCAGTTTTTAAATCTAACAACTACTTTGGGGGACTTGCCCACATCTCTGGGATTTGAATGGGGGTCGTGTCCCATTTTACTGTCTTTTACGTTTACATTGAACATGTTTCTCTTCTCTGCTCCCCTCGCCCACTGGGGACTCCTCTTTGGCTCCTTAAAGTTTGCTGCTTAGAGTGTAAGTTCAGCAGGCCGATGGTCACGCTGCAAGTTCTTTCTGGACTTCTGGCAGAGGGAGTGACCAGTGAAGGCCATCGCTATCTTGGGATCTGCAAGGCTGGGTGTTCTCGGTACCTGCTGTCCACCGCCCTCCACTGTTATCGGAATACTTTGCCAGTGCACTAATCTCTTTGGAGATAAAATGCGTTAGCGTGTTACTAAATGTTAATTTTCTTTTGCAGAAGATACAGTACCGTGTCTGAATTAATTATTAATATTTAAAATATTTCATTCCTTAACTCTTCCTCATTTGCTTTGCCCCTAGCCTATTCAGTTCCTTTGTTTGGCAGAATTCTGCAAAATGTGTGTCACCCACTACTGAGATTGTTCAGCCCCTGATGTATTTGTATTGATTTGTTCCTGGTGGTAGCTTGTCCTAAAATGTGTGTAGAAAGCAGATATTTTATGATAAAATTGTTGTGTAGTGCATGCTCTGTGTGGAATTCAGAGGAAAACCCAGATTCAGTAATTAACAATGCCAAAAAATGCAAGTAACTAGCCATTGTTCAAATAACAGTGGTGCTATTTCTCTTTTGTGGCCTTTTAGACTTTTGTTGCCCTAAAATTCCATTTTATTGGGAACCCATTTTCCACCTGGTCTTTCTTGACAGGGTTTTTTTCTACTTTAAACAGTTTCTAAATAAAATTCTGTATTTCAAGAGTGTCATGTCTTCTGAAATTTGTCTTGTTGGGTATATTCTTTTAGGTTCAAATGGTAAGGTACCGATTCTTCTTTCTTAAATTCAGAGTGATCTTTTCAGTCTTTCACTGTTTTTTTCAAATGTACTTATTTCTAAGCCTGTTCCTTTTTTCTCTCCATTCTGCACATTTCTCAGCCTCCTGCTGTTAGACATTCTCATGTTACTGTGAGAGGTCTTTGAGAAGTCCAAGGCTTGGCCCCGCAGCCTTGAAGCCTTTTCAGGCGGATTCCTCCTGAGAACTGCAGCAGGACAGTGCTTGCTGGGTACTATGCGGAGATACTTTTTTTTCTCCCCCGAAAGTATGTTTCAAAGGCAGTGAAACACAGTCTGAATCTGTGAAATAACCTGAAATTGTCATCATTTTCACCTCCCTTTTAAAATTCTATGTTATAAGAAAGCTCAAAAGGAGACTTGCTGCCATTTTCAGTATGAAATAAATGGGTAGGAGGTAGTTTCTGTGTGATCTTTAGGGTTCTTGCCATAATTATGGATGCTCTGTAAACCCAACTTGATGGTTTTGCCTAGGGTTAAATCCACATTACTTCCCCTAGAAATTAGTGGTATTACCTTCCTTGAAATGTTGTGCACCTTCAGAAGGGATTTGACACCCCATGTGTTGGCAGTCTGCAAGAAGATACCTCCAGGCATGCTTGGAGTTGGTGAAGATACTATAGGGTAATGTCAGCTAAGAAATTACCTTGGAAGGAGTGAAGCTGATCCTCTCTGTACCTCTGGCCTAAGTCTATTGACCTTGTTCTTTAGGCTGAGGCCTATAACGTCTTGACAGGACTAGTTCAGGTTCGATCACTTGGTGCAGTTAACTTGAGTAAGCTGTTTGGTTTGCTTGGCGAGTTCTCTGTTGCTTGAGGAAGGGTAAACACATGGGTCCTGTGGCTGGATTGGGATTTATGATTCACTCAGGCTGGTGGTCCTCAAACTAATGGGATTCAGAATCACCTGGGGAACTTGACTGACATATTTCTGAAGTCCATCTCCACAAATTCTGAGTCGGAAGATTGAAAATCTGCATTTTACTGTGTACCTCAGGCGACCTGGACTTGATGTAGCCCTCAGACTTGTACTTTGGCCTTACATACGTGCCTACAAGTTCAGGTCTGATTCTGATGGGGGAACATCAGATTTGAGTCCTTGCAGGTCCCTCCTAACTTTGTGACTTCTCAGCTAATTGTTCTCTCTTGTTCTGACCTGCAAAATGGGGATGATGATGTTGGGTGAAGTGCCTCGTTCACTGGGTACTTGTTGGGATCAGTATGAGCTGCTAGAAAAAGCAGCCACAATGTTAGAAAGCCCCGCATAGGTTCTTCAGATCAGCTGACATTCTCTAGAATTTCTAGATCTGAAAAGTTTAGGACAGGGTTTTTGTATCCTGAGAATTCAGGAGGGCACTGCTTAAGATAGGCTTCCAGTACTTTGTAAAATAAGTAACAAGTTCCTTTACTGTTTGTTTTTCAGTTTGGTGGTGGTATTGAGGAGTCCAGCTCCTTTAGGTTTTCAGACTATGATTTTCATCCCGTTTTTCCTGAGGGAAATTGAAGTCTAAACACACACTTCACCATTTTCTTTGAAATGAAGATTCAGTGATTCAGTAATTCACATTCATTGATTTAAAAACTTGTATTTTCTTCAAGGTGTACTCTCTGGATGTAATATGGTGTTGGACAGGAAACAGTTTTGCTATAACCAAAGTGACTCTAGAGAAGTTTTTCTTTAAGGAGTATTTTACAAGGTTTGGTATGAGGAGCTCCTTTTGTGATGTTTACCACAGTTCACCATAGTCCATAAACACAACCTAGGCTTTAAGCCTGATGAACCTAATGAGATTAGTGCGGGTGACCCAAATCTGGCCGGTGTCAACAGAGAGCATGGAAGTAGAAGTAATGGCTTGAACCACACTGAACCTGAGCCTGTGGTCAGTGTTGAGGTAAAATTTAGTATGATGTCCTACTTTTGAGTTCACACAGTGCAGGTTAGCCACCAAAGCCTAGAACTTTGTAGATGGTATCAAGAGAGAGATTTAGAATTGCAGAGTGATCTGTCAGCAGTTTGCAGTTCTGTCACATCTTACCTTAAAAATTAAAAAAAAATTCCTCCCTTTTCCTGGTTTATTTGAAGTGTTTTCCCCAGTCTGCAGGCATTGTTGGTGGGGATAAGCTGGGTGCAGGCATGAGCAAGAGGAGGAAGAGGAATTTATTCTTTTTACTAACCCTAACCCTAACTTTCAGTTCTGGTTGTAGAATGAGATTTGGGAAGTTGGCAGGTGTGATTTAGCCCATCTGGGTAAGTCTTAACAGAGCTGGCTTTATGGTTCTTCCTAGTTTTCAGTGGTGGCAGAGAGGAGTTTCTAAGATTCAGCCTTAACGTGTGATTCACAAAATTGCAGTGTAGACTTAAAGTTTAAGTCCAGGGTTAAGCATACAAGTGGGTAGACTGAGTGTATAAAGGGGGTGTGTGGCTAGAGTCCTCTGACCTTTACCAAAATGAATGAGGGAGTCAGTGGGACCAGCAGTTGAGACCACGGTCCTCCTCCAGGCCTGCATCCCAGGTTTCCAGAGCACAGGTTTTCATTGGTTCAGTGGGGAGTGAGTGGGCCAAGGATGGTTTCCCCAAGATCCCTTCTGGACCAGAGGCAGTTACTTAGGTCTGTGAAAAGCTGATCGTAGAAAAGAATGGAGGAGTGCCTAGTTCTGGCAAATGATGCCCCTGGGGCCAGTTTTCATTAGGAGAGGGACAGCTTTGGTTCAGAGAAAAACACAATCTTTCTTAGCATCAGCTGCATACACTTAGTATTTGAAAGTTTGAAAAAATTCTGACAATGAAATTGTAAAGTGTACAGTTTCTCTGTGTTTTAATAACAGTTTTGACTCCAGGGATGCCTGGGTAGCTCAGTTGATTAAGCATCTGACTCCCGATTTCAGCTCAGGTCATTTTATTTTTTAGAGAGGGAGAGAGAAGGGTGGGGAGGGGCAGAGGGAAAGGGAGAGAAAGAATCCCAAGCAGGCTCCATGCCCAGTGTAGAGCCCAGTGTGGAGCCCAGCATGGGGGCTCCATCTCACAACCCTGAGATCATGACCTGAACCAGACTAAGAGTTGGTCACCTAACTGAGCCACCCAGGTGCCTCTCAGCTCAGGTCTTGATCTCAGGGTTGTGAGTTCAAGCTCTGCATCGAGCTCCACGCTGGGCATGGAGCCTACTTTAAAAAAAAAGTTTGTAAAAGAAGCTTTGGCAGGAGAAGTAACAAGTAGTTTAACATGCGTTTGGCCGCCAGCTGCAGGGAGAGCTTTGCTAATACAGCAGTCCCACTGTAGCTGCAGAGGATACGTTTCCAAGACCCCCAGTGGATGCCCAAAATTGCAGCTAGTACTGATCCCTCTGTACTATGTTTTTTCGTATATAGACATACTTATGATAAAATAATTTATAAATTAGGCACAGTAAGAGATTAGCAACAACTAATAATAGAACAAGTGGAACAGTATACTGTAATAAAAGTTCAATGAATATGGTCTCTCAGAGGATCTTAGCGTGCCATCCTCCCCCCTTCTTGTGATGATGGGAGATGGTGAAACGCCCACATACGGAGGTGAAGTCAGGTGAATGATGTAGGGTAGGCACTGTGACGTAATATTAGGCTACTGTTGACCTTCTGCGCGTAAGTCAGGAGGAGCATCTGCTTCCAGACCGCAGTTGGCTGTGGGTGACAGGCTGGAGAGTGAATCTGTGGGGAAGGGGGCCTGCTCTATGCCCATCCCCGAATCGCCGTGTAGTACAAGACTCTGTAGACATGCTGCACTGGGATCTGCTATGGCTTATCCTAGTTGGGTTTGAGGGACCTGCAGGTTCCTTTCCTCCCTTCCTTGCTCACCAGTAGTTTTACCTCGTTTGTATTCATAGTTCTCACATGGTGGCCCTGTTGATTTATTTTGAGGTAGTGCTAGTGATTTTAAGGTCTGTCATACCTCATGGTCCATCTGAATTTTAGCATTCTAAAGGTTTCTAACCCAATACCACCTTTTTTTTTTGTATTTTATATGTTTTTCTATAAAAGGATGGGAGAGTTAAACGTATAATTAAATATGACTGCTGTTTTTAATTTAAAATCTAAATCCTGCATGGTTGAATGGAATAAACTGTTTGTGTTTTTTACAGGTAGCTGTAGGCTATCCCAGCTTGCCTCTGTGTGCACCACCCTCCCTATTAATTTTAAAAGCTGAGAGAAGAAGTAATTCAATGTTGAATGAAATAAAAATAATTTAAAAAAATTTCCTAAGAATTTCTAATTCTGTGATTTAATATTTTCCCCCCAGTCCTTAAGAAGTGTTTTCTTTTGCGGGGAGGAGGTGGGTAAGTACTTACTGAAGCACATTGAGAATGTCTGTTGTTTTTTTTTTTTTTTTTGAATCATGGTATTTTGAAATCTTTGGCATTTGAACCTGCGTTAAAAATTTATTTTAGAGAGTGTGTGTGTGGGAGGGGCAGAGGGAGAGAATCCCAAACAGACTCCCTGCTGCAAGTGGGGCTCAACACAGGGGCTCCATCCCATGACCCATGAGATCATGACCTGAGCTGAAACCAAGAGTCGCATGCTTAACTGACTGAGCCACCCAGGGGCCCCTAGGAGATTTTACTTGTGAACATCTTCCTTCCCTCTTCTATTTTTAGTTTTTTGGGTTTTGTTTTGTCTTGTTGCGTCTTTTGGTTTTTTAACCTGAGTTATTGATGGTCATATTTTCACTTTTTTTAGGTGGGAGTTTTCTGAGCTTTCTTTACCTAAAGAGTGGAATGCATCTAAATATTTCCCCCTTTTTCTCCTGTTTCTTCCCAGGGAAGGAGAAATATATTTATTATGACAGAATTTTATCATATTTTAGGCTCATATCGAAAAATTGACAAGTGCAGGAACTGCTGTATGTAGAAATAGTCACATTGGCCTGGAAAATGAAAGCCAAAAAGAGTGGGAAGCAGTCAAATGTGGAGCCATTGGCCTTGTTTTCTTTTTTCAGTAAATCCTTCTAGTATTAATACCTAGTTTAATAAAACTGATTTTAAAGAGTTGTACCTTTTACGACATTTCATTGAACCACTCTACTTTTAATGTCCTACAGTGTGACAAAATTTTGTCTCCATTATTGATGAAATGGGAGCAGACTTTTTGTATGTTGGTGTTGTCTTTGTGGTATAGATCTGGGGAGAATGTCTTGTTTGGTGGTAAATTAACATTTTGGCAATATCTAGGTCACGAAATAGGATTTAACCTGGGTATGTTTAAACCTGGGTATCCACGTCCCTGGTTGAAATCTTCCCAACAGATTTATCTTTGACCAAGTCACCCTGTTGTGTTGTGCCATGGACCAAGATTGAACAGTGCTGCATCTAGTCCAGGCCTCTCTGAGGTTAGATCGAAGGACCCCCATCCACAATGCTCTTGTAGCCTTCCTCTTGTCAAAGAATTAGAGCTCACGCAGAGGACAGTGCGTAGAGAGCTGCTGTGCCTTCCGTGTCCCAGCCGTGGGGGCCAGTTGGCCTTTTGGTTTTGGCGAATCCTGCTTTATGATAAGGCCCCCTCGCATTTCCCACCGTTTCCGTGAGAGGTGGGCACTGTGCTGTATATGTCCTACAGGGCATGTTGTACTCATACTTGTCCTGTCTGAGTGTGCTGTAGCTCCTGTTGTTGTTTTAAGTTCAACTTTTATCAATAAAGAGAATGTCTTCACATCGGCTGAAAGATGGCTCTGTGGTGTGGTTTGTGGGATGGATTCTGATGTTCCATTTTGTGTTCTGCACGTGGAACTGTCTCGTTCTCCTGGTTCTAAACGTGGCCAGCTGACCGTGGAAGCCCTCGGAGTTCCGCAGTGACTTCATAGAGGAGCTCCTTGGGACTCTGGGACAGCGCCAAGATGTCTCAGTTGAAATGGAAGTCGAAAACCAGCATACCTCTGTCAAACGTAGCCAGCAAGTTTACCTGGGGAGAACACGCTGGTTCAGGGTGAGTGAGGGTTTTGGGTTAACGTTGTCTCCCAAGGATTGGACACGCGGGCCCTGAGATGCATTTGCCTGCAACCAAAGGCTGAACAGGAGGGCATCTCTGTTTCCGGGACAGCTGTAACTGTGTTTGGCCTTAAGTCATCTGCCCCTATGAATTCTTACACACCAATTCCACAAACCATTGATTCTCTTCCCATCCCTAGCATGCCCCCCTAGTGGCTGTTTCAACCTCTCTCCCGTTTCCAGGTTTGTGGCGTGCTCCATCCCGCCACGTCCCCCAGAGCAGGGAAAGGTGAGGGAATAGATGGAGGCCAATGGGGATGGCTTCTCCTGATCTTAACCTGTTCTCTAATTCTAGATAGAAATTTAATTTTTTTTTAAGATTTTATAAATGAGAGCATGAGCAGCAGGAGGGGCAGAGGCAGAGGGAAAGCAGACTCCCCACTGAGCAGGGATCCCAAAGCGGGGCTTGATCCCGGGACCCTGGGACATGATCTGAGCGGAAGGCAGATGCTCAACGGACTGAACCATCCAGGCGCCCCAAGGACATTCCCTCTTATAACCACAGCACAGTAGTCAAAAGCAGGAAACAACATTAATTTGATTATTATCTAAGAATATAGAGTCTGGGGGTGCCTGGGTGGCTCAGTCGTTAAACGTCTGCCTTTGGCTCAGGTCATGATCCCAGGGTCCTGGGATCGAGCCCCACATCGGGCTCCCTGCTCAGCGGGAAGCCTGCTTCTCCCTCTCCTACTTCCCCGCTTGTGTTCCCTCTCTAGCCATGTGTCTCTCTGTCAAATAAATAAATAAAAATCTTAAAAAAAAAAAAAGGAATATAGAGTCCGTGTTCAAATTTCACCAATGGTCCTACTAATGGCCCTTAGAGCTCCCCCCCCAGCCCCCACAGCTCTAAATACTGGAGTCCCATGCCCAAAGTGCTTTGAACCTGATTTTTTTTTTTTTTAAGATTTTATTTATTTATTTAACTGACAGAGAGAGGGAACACAAGCAGGGGGAGTGGGTGAGGGAGAAGCAGGCTTCCCACGGAGCAGGGAGCCCGATGCGGGGCTTGATCCCAGGACCCTGGGATCATGACCTGAGCCGAAGGCAGTCGCTTCTTTGTGGGCCTGTTGCCCAGTGTGTAATTTTTGAGGGCAGCCCCCTTGGTTTGAGGTGGCTATGGAGCAGTGGAGGTGAGGTGTGGCTTGCATGTGGGCTGGGGTGTCTGTCAACCTGCCACCATCCACAAGCCCCTTAACTAGGACAGGTTGGGTATGGTGGGTGGGCAGAGGACTTGGAAGCTGGCTCTGTCCACACTGCCAAATTCTGGCACTTTGCTGAGGAGTTCAAGAACTGTAAATTTGAAACTGGTTTTCCAGGTTAGGGAAAGCGTTTGTCAAGGTAGAAGAATAGAATGTGCTTTATTTAATAGTATACTAACTTGATTTCTAAGTACTTAAAACGACTTGCTCTGTGGACGTACATTTGTTCTCTTGTTCTCGGCCCCATAATTGTTAAGGGTAGTCCTGTTTACAAATGTGGTATGTATGTGTGTATGTACACACATGTTCTTATATGTGTAAATATATACCTATTTGTCATTCTTTTATAAAAATTGGCATCAGGGCGCCTGGGTGGCTCAGTCGTTAAGCGTCTGCTTGCGGCTCAGGTCGTGGTCCTGGGGTCCTGGGATCGGGCCCCGCATCGGGCTCCCTGCTCGGCGGGAGGCCTGCTTCTCCCTCTCCCATCTCCCTGCTTGTGTTCCCTCTCTTACTGTGTGTCTCTCTCTCAAATAAATAAATAAAATCTTTAAAAATAAATAAAAAAATAATTGGCATCATACTGTGCACTCTTTTTTGCATCTTTTCTTACTTATTACTACCTCATGGAAATCCCTGCTCGTCCTCTGCTGAAGGCCAGGTTCAGCCTTTTGAGTGCTGGGGGGATGTTCTGAGCGCAGGCGTACTGATTCATTCAGCCGCTCCTCTCCCATAGCCAATTTGCCTTATTTTTGCCACTACGAACGATGCTGCAGTCCACCTAGCCAGTGGTCTTTCACAGATGAGTGATGTAAATCACTACCCACCACTTCACCTGCTCCACCGAAATAAATCCTGAAGATTGACATGAATGGTTTTTGAATTAGAAATGGAGAAATGCATGATTTAAACTATAGAAATCCTCCATAATCTCACCTGCCAGAGATAACCACCATTAAATTTGGAGTGTATTTTTCCAGGCTCTGTTTCTATGCATGTGCCAACATATACATACACTATATTCTTTTTTTTTTTTTTTTTTTTTAAGATTTCATCTATTTACCTGACGGCACAAGCAGGGGGAGCGGCAGGCAGAGAAGCAGGCTCCCCACTGAGCAGAGAGCCTGACACGGGGCTCTGGGATAGACCCCAGGATCATGACCCGAGCCAAAGGCAGACGCTCAACCGACTGAGCCACCAGGCGCCCCCATGCATAATATTCTTAACAGAAGTGGATCCTTCAATCCACTCCTGCAGCTTTATTCCTCAGTGACCTTTAAAGGCTGTGTTCAGTGGCCTTGTCTTTTTCTTACTCTCTTGGTCCACTCTGAGGCTCCCTTCCTCCTGTCTTTTGCGTGTTTCCCCTCCTCTTTCTGTCCCCTAAATGTAGCCAGTCATCAGTTTCAGGACCCATATTTCCAGGTATTTGTTTCTCATTTCTAATTGGACAGCCCAGCATCACATGCATGAAGCCACTTTCCCTCTTTGCTGCCTTTCCTGGAAATGTTCCTGGCATTTCCCTCAGTTACCCTGGTTCTTGGCTTCCAAATCTCCTTTCCTTTGGCTCCTTTCTCTCCTTTGGTGTTTACATCTGAGCTGCTGCCAAGACAATTTAGGTTGGGACACTGTTGGCCAGTCTTCAGTCTTCCCTCCACTTATGTTGATGAGTTTCCATAATTGCCCTTCATCCTGCTCAGACTCCCTGGCAAAATACTGGAGCTTCTACATTCTGCTTCCATTTTTCTTTCTTCTCTCCCACTATTCCTCCCCTCCTTGCAACCTCAGGAGCCCTTTGTCAAGCCAGGCTGGCTCATTAACTCTGTCCCCTGAGCCTGTCTGGGGCTTGACTCTTTCCTGGCCATTCCCCTGCCATCCTAAAAAGCCCTTTGGATTCTTGCTGGTGAGGCAGACTGACACTCAAATAATGCTAACAAAGTGCTGTCTTCCATCTTACATGGAGGAGCCACTGACCCAGTAGAAATAATGTCTTTTCTATTCTCAGAGTAGAACTCTGTGGACCGGACCGCTCCCACGCTCTCACGTGATCCCATGTTGCAGTGAGGAGGATTCCGTCCTCCTTTCATAGAAGTCCTGTCTCCAGGCGCACTGGAGGGCAGGTGGGGGCGGGGGGGAGGAAGTGGAAAGTAGGGCCATCCTTCCCCATCTCCGGACCCTGTGTTTGACCCTCTGGACATGTGCCTGCCCCTGGACCTTCTTTTCCTGGTATGTGAATTGTAGTTGGTCTCCTAACTGCATGGCCTCCTAAGCCCCTTCTAATTCTGTAGAAAGTGTGGCCTGCTTTAGGAATCCTCTGGCATTCACTTGAGAAGCCCCAGGGCTTCAGTAGGACAACTCCTTCCCATCAGGGGAAAGAAGGCTCACAGGGATAGACTTGGGAAAAGCTTCCTACTGGAGGAGCTCTTGGGGAAAAAGAATGCTCATCAGATATGTGCTGGGCGTGTCTGTGGGTACAGGGCAGCAGCCCCCGACCCCTGACCCTAACTTCTTTTCCACCTTCTTGTGACCTAGCTAGGTCAGCCTCCCACATGGTCTTAGAAAGTTGGAATAAAGTGACCATGATTCCCTATTCTAGGTCAAGACCAGTGTCTTCCGAGGACTTAAGAGAGAGCCCACAGTCTCAAAAGGTAAGAAAACTATTAGAGGTGGTAAAGGGGAGGGGCGTTCCAGAGCCACCCAGATGTCGCTCATTAGCTCAGAAGTCTATCAGTTACCAGTCTCTGCATCAGGGTAGCAAACTCAGATATTCGCAAGGCCAGGTAGGTAAGTTACCTGTGCATGGCAGCAGGCTGGTTTTCCCTTTTAAAACACTATGTTGGCCAAATGCAACAAATCTGAGGCTACCAATTTGCAGTCTCTGGAGGGACTATCCTTAATTTTATCCAGCCAAGTTGTGGCAGGGGTGGGATAGGCTGTACCAAGCCTAGGATAAGCAGTTAGTGTCTATTGCATGCTTGGGGCCGGGGAAGAGAGAGATCATTAGTACAAGTTAAATAAGATTAAATTAAGATAAACTAAATATGCCCTTGCCTTCAAAGAGTTCACTAGGAGATAAGAGTAATAATAGGAGCTATCATTTATTGTGTAACTACAGTCTGCTGAGACTGCCAATGTGTTTGGGGGTCATGTAGCTACTACCACAACCCTGCAAGGTGGGTACTGCAGGTCTCTGTTTTGCAGATGAGAAACGTGTGGCTCAGAGAAGTGATGTGATGTGCCCAAGGTAAATTAGCTTGGAAGTAGGGAGCCAGGCAGAATTCTAACCCAGAGCTCTGGGACTGTACAGCTGTGTGTTTCCCTTGCTGTCTACACATATGGACAGACATGCACAAGTATCATGCATGCATGGCAGATATGAACAAAGAGTTTGGGAGCATGGAGTTGGCAGGGATGACTGTCACCTGAAAGTTACGGAAAAGCTCCTTGGAGGAGGTGTCATTCGAGCCAGGGTTTGAAGAGTGGGTAGGAGTTCACGTCAAGGGGAGATGGTCTGCATTGCATAGAGGGAACATGTGAGTCAAAGTGGAATGCTTGCTGTGTTTGGGGATGATGGAGAGCAGTTGGTGTGCCTGGACCATGGTGTGAGCATTGAAACTAGAAAGACAGGTCAGGGCTACAATGCAAAGGGCTTTGAATGCCATACTCAGGAGTGGGGGTGGGGGCCATGGTAGTAGCCTGGAAAATGTCAGAGCTGGGGTAAAGTTATAATCAGACTTGTCTTCCAGAAAGGTGATTGATCCCAATGTGGGGAGGTGGAGGGGAAAGGAAGGCCAAACTCTGGTCCCAGTTGGGGGACATCCCTATTCTTGTCCCAGCACAAGGCCAGTGTTTGGGATGGGCCAGGGATGTGGGAGAGCAGGGGTTAGGTATAGGAGGAGGATCATAGTAAGAATCAGCAGGAGGGACAGTAAGAATGCATAGACGGAGAAGGGAAGAGCCAAAGGTGGTGCTGAGATGTCTAATCTGAGACCTGTGTGGCTGTGGGAATATTAATTAGCTCACCTGTTGGGCTCCAGGAAGGCAGGTCTTCACTGTGTTCACACATATACCCACAGTGCCTGACATTCCACAAATGTGTATAGACCATGAGGGAATGAACAGAAGTTCACAGGAGGATGAGTGTTTGCTGGTTTGGTGGGGTCGGGGTGGGGAGAGTGAGTCATCCAACTTCCTCCACGTTGTTTTTGGCTTTTTGAACCAAAGTCTTGAATGCCCAAGACCCAACGCAGTGCATTTCAGTGAGCAGCAAACATTCAATGGTTATCCCATGGTCCACTCCTGGCATCCTTTGGGGGAAGCAGCCTTTGATGACCTGAGCCTTTCGTGACCTGAAGCATTGTGTTAAGTGTGTGTAGGGGCTACGGAGAGGAGGTGTTCATTGTTGATGGTTGGATAGGCTGGATAGGCTGGAGAGGGCAGGATAGGCTATGTGGGGGGCGTGGGGAGACAATGGGAGGAAGAAGCAGAAAGCCCCTATCAGGGGTGTCTCCAGGAGCTTTGGTGTGTGTGCAGATGATCTGATCTGACCCTGACCCAGGCGGGCGTCTGGGAAGCTCAGGACCAAATCAAATTGGCTGGGGAAGATGGAGCTGGATTCCTTGGGGTCTTGAATTCTGAGCACTGAAGATTGAAACAATACAGTTACTGAACGGAAGCACCTTATAAATTGGACTCCTGGTCTGTGTAGGTGAGACCTTGTCCGTGTCCGCTACCTCGCTGAGCCTCAGTCACAGCATCTGCAAAAGGGGACCAGTAGTGAACTCCCCAAAGTCAGGACAGACAGTCTAGATCTTTCTTGGTCTTCCTTGGTCTAAAAGGGTTAAAGATTTATTAATTTGCCTCACTGTAACCCTACATACCCTGTCCTCCCCACGAAGAGTCTCTATTTCAATAAGATGTGCTTAGAAATGTTCAGCTCAGGTATCAACCCTCTCACTCCCCGGTTCTTATAGTCCTCTTTGTTTCAGGCATCCACCCCAGGTGGAGTCCAGAAAAGCGAGGAGGTTCTTAGCTCCCCGGCATCATCTATCACCCTTAGCCAACATGAGTCTCAACTGTTTACCCCGCTACACATGGCCAAGATGGAGAAAATGTTTGAGGATGATATTGACTCGAACAGAGGTAAAGCCGCCTTGCAGGCTCCGTTTCTGGTTTCTGCACAGGGTGGGACCCATACCTGGGGGTGTGCAGGGTTCAGAATTGACAAGCAGTTTTTCATCCAGTGGCTTTAAACTTTTTAAAGCTTTCTGTCGTTATATAAATATTGTAAGCATATAGGAGGCTATTTCATATCTAGAAAAGCAATACCCCTGATCCAAGCTCCCGGATGTAACCACTGTCAGCATTTTGGTATAGTTTCTTCCAAACAATTTCATATGTATGGTTTATTATCTACTGCTGTGTGACAGTGTTCTTGCACACGCAGTGGCGTAAACCACACATTTATTGTCTCACAGTTTCGGTGGGCCAGGCATCTGGGCATGGCTCAGCTGGCTCCTCTGCTCAGGGTCTCGCTAGGCCGGGGCTGTGGTATCATCCGGGGCTTGCCGGGGAAAGGATCCACTTCTATGTCCACTCAGGTTGCTGGCAGGATTCAGTTTTTTGCAGCTGCAGGACTGAAGGCCTGTTTCCTCCTGGCTATTGGCCGGTGACTGCTTTCAGCTCCTACAGCTGCCCACGGTTCCTGGCCACGTGGGACTCACCAACATGGTGGATTCCAAGGTTCAGGGTAGCCGGGGAGATCGCAACTCCAGAAAGATGTGTGCTACAGTCTTATAAGTATGCACTTATGTACACAAAACCCCATACATCCTATCACCTCTGCCATATTCTCTTGGTTAGAAGTGAGTCATGGGTTCTGTTCCACTCAAGAGAAGGGGATCATGAGACGGCACGAACACCGGGAGGCGGACATCCTGGGGCTGCCTGAAGTATCTCGGCCACAGATGGCTATGTGTGTTTTCACGTGTCTGTAATTGTACTATGTATGTGACTTCAGACCCTTCTTTTCCTCTGGATGTATAATACCTTAAGGGCTTTTACATATCTTCTGTGGTCTTCCAAACCATCATTACTCATGAATGCAAGTGTTATACTGTGGACTAAGCCATTCCCCTACAATTGGGTATTTAGGTTTTACTGCGTTTGAAGAACATTGTGAAGAACATCCTTTGTGCATCAGACTTTTTCTTTCTTTAGAGCTTAATTTTTCTCCTGGGGGTGATACACATAAAGGCAAGTAATAGGAATACTTAAAGGCATCTTTGTTTATATCCACTAGACTCCAAGTACCAGCTCTGGGGGCAGAGCTCCTGGCCCCATTAATTTGAGTTTTACAGCCATACTGTGATGTGGACAGGAAAGGATAAGAAATCTCCAGCTCACAGATGAACAAAGTGAGGGCAGGGACGGTTGGCATGTGCCTGACCCAAAGATGAGATGGCTCCTAACTAGAGTGATTTGGTGTCGGTGTTTGGCAGCTGGGTCTTGGAGGACCTTGAGTGTGCCAATTTTGACCACGATTTTTATGGTGTTTGTGTTTGAGTAGGCAGTGTATTTAGGCAGTTCAAAAGTCAAAAAGTACTTTGCCCGTGATACTTTTTTGGCATACAGAGAAAATGTCTTCTTCAGGCCAGACCCGAGCTGCCCAGTTCCGCTCCTTCCACAGTGCCTTCTTTCAGTCTCCTGTGACCTGGAGAAGCTCAGAAGCGATGTGGTCACTTCCCCTTTTGGTATGCAGTGGCAGCCTGTCGTCCATGCTGTTCTACGCCTCGTTTTCTTCCCTTCAGCTTTATTGAGCTATAATTGACAAGTAAATTTGTAGCATATTTGAAGCATACACCATGCTGATTTGATATCCATATACATCGAGAAAGGATCCGCACAATTGTCTACTCCTGCTTTTAAGAAAAATAATTTTATCAAGTTTTCCCTTTTGCTTTTTACCTAATACGTCTTGACATCTTTTCATGTCAATGTAAAAAGAGTTTCCTCATTAAAAAAAAAAGAAAAAGAAAAAGAAAAAAAAAACTGGCCAGGTTTTAAATGGAGGAAAGGAAAATTCACCTTTCGTTGATACAGGGTAAAGGAAAGCAGGTTCATTTTTCTCTTTCAAAAGTCTTTTAAAGAGGTGGGTCATGGGGGCGCCTGAGTGGTGGAGTTGGTTAAACATTCAGCTCTTGATTTCGGCTCAGGTCATGATCTCAGGGTTGTGGGATAGAGCCCCACATCGGGCTCTGCGCTCAGCCAGATTCTCCCTCTCAGTCTGCTCCTCCTGCTTGTGCTCTTTCTCTCTCTCTCTGTCTAAAATCAGTCAATCAATCAATCAATCAGTCATGAATATGGGTTCCATAGCATTTCTTGGGAACCCTGACCTGACCATCAGTGCCTGTCTCGGAGGGAAAAGGGGAGATGCCAGGGTTCTCCTGTCTATTCTACAAGTTCCTTTTCGGGGCCTTAGTTTTTTTATTTGTTGATTGGAGGTCTTTGAGGAGGGTTCATGGTTCTTTGTGTTTTTTTTTTTTAAAGATTTTATTTTTAAGTCATCTCCACATCCAACATGGGGCTCTTACAACCCGGAGATCAAGCATGTTCCATCGTCTGAGCCAGCCAGGCGCCCTGAGGGTCTCTGGTTCTTATTTATTTATTTATTTATTTATTTATTTATTTGAGAGCGCAAAAGAGCACAGGGGGGCAGGGGCAGATGGAGAGGGAGAGAAGCAGTCCTAAGCAGACTCTGCGCTGAGTGCGGAGCTGGACGCGGGGTTCGATCTCCCGACTCTGAGATCACGACCTGAGCTGAAACCAAGAGTTGGACGCTCCACCAACTATGCCATCCAGGTGCCCCTGGGTCTGTGGTTTGTAGGGGGGATGCCCGTGCCTCTCCTGGGAGGTCTTAAAAGTGTCTGTGTGCCCCTGGCCCCCGCCTCCGGGGCCTGCCTGGGGGCGCTTGCCCCCCCAGGGGATCAAGGGAGAGCCACCGAGCTGGGGGTCCTGCAGCCCCAAGCCTGTGAGCCAGTGTGGCACCGACCTTCCGCACAGGTGCTCCCGAGGGGACATGTGGGGTGCACATGCCGAGTGTGCTCCCACTTTCGCCAGCTGACGTTTCATCAAGCACTGCCGGGCAGGGTAAGAATCAGCCTTGGTACAGAGCTTCATGGGTTACCCAGCCCTCTCTGTCAGATTTGATTCTGTTGTTATGATGCCCTGTGGCTTTGTGACTTTACGTAGAAGGGGCCAGACACTAATGACAGGCCCAAATGCAGTGACCCGGGTGCCCTGACATGGAAACTGTGCTCTGTGGGCACCCCACATTGCGTGTAGCACTTAAGATCCAAAGTAAATGAAAGAAGGCCCCTTCTGGGAGAGCCAGGGGCATGACCATGCAGTGCTTGTGCTTGGTGACTGTGCCCTAGGAGTGCAAGCACTGTGGGACACACACATACCCCTCCACCCCTCCTCCCCAAATGGCAGAGAGGAGGCTAGGAAACATTTTCTTCTTAAATATTTTAAATATTGCATTTATTTAAAAATGCTTATAGGGGCGCCTGGGTGGCTCAGTTGGCTAAGCGACTACCTTCGGCTTGGGTCATGATCCTGGAGTCCCGGGATAGAGTCCCACATCTGGCTCCCTGCTCAGCGGGGAGTCTGCCTCTCCCCCCTCTCATGTGCTCTCTCTCTCTCTCTCTCATTCTCACTCTCTCAAATAAATAAATAAAATCTTTAAAAAAATTAAAAAATAAAAAATGCTTATAAGTATATAAAAAAAATAGATACAAACAGTCCATAATCCTACATTTTAGCTTTACAAAGAAAGAGAAAGGTGAAGTGGGAGTTTCCCAGGAAAAAGGGGGGGGGGCAGAGGAAAGGTGCAGGGGTGTTGGGTGCTGGGAGGAGAAGGGGTGTCCTGGGACAAGGCTGGGAGGGAGGCAGCCACAGAGGACGTGGGTGCACTCGGGCCAGGAGGGGCCCTGAGCCCCAGCAGCGGGTCTGACAGGGAGGTGACATATCTAGAGCTGCTGGAGAAAGGTAAGTGTCTTGGCCAGGAGGGGATTGGCTCCTCACGTGACCGCCCTGCAGAGGGTAGTGGACATTATAATGGAGATGAGGGAAGGCTTCCGGTTTCATTCTTTTTTTTTTTTTTTTAAGATTTTTATTTATTTATTGAGAGAGAGAGAATGGTAGAGAGAGAGCATGAGAGGGAAGAAGGTCAGAGGGAGAAGCAGACTCACTGCTGAGCAGGGAGCCTGATGTGGGACTCGATCCCAGGACTCCAGGATCATGACCTGAGCCGAAGGCAGTCGCTTAACCAACTGAGCCACCCAGGCACCCCAGGCTTCAGGTTTCAAATCCTCCCAGTGCCATTGTGTGTTCTTGGGCAAACCCCGAACCTCTCCGTGCCTCTTGTGTCCTCATCTGTAAGATGGGGAGAATGACAGTACCTGTCTTCTAGGACCACAGGATTTTTTTTTTTTTAAGATTTTATTTATTTATTTGACACAGAGCATGCACAAGCAGCGGGAGTGGAAGGCAGAGGCAGAGGCAGAGGCAGAAGCAGGCTCCCCGCTGAGCAGGAAGCGAGTATGGGATCATGACCTGAGCCAAAGGCAGACTTAAGCTTAACTGCTTAACCGACTGAGCCACCCTGTCCTAGAAGACAGGTACTGTCATTCTCCCCATCTTACAGATGAGGACACAAGAGGCACGGAGAGGTTCGGGGTTTGCCCAAGAACACACAATGGCACTGGGAGCCACCCAGGTGCCCCTGGACCACAGGATTCTTGTGAGGTTTCAGGAGGGAGGGCACTGGAAACCCCCCTCAGGTCTTCAGCCTGGCTGGAGGTGATGCCATTAGCAGAGATGGCGAACACAGGAAAGGCCAACATATAGTGGAATAAAGATAATAAACCAGGGCGTCTCAGTCGGTTAAGTGTCTGCCTTTGGCTCAGATCATGATCCCCGGGGGCTCCCTGCTCAGCGGGGAGCCTGCTTCTCCCTCTCCCTCTGCCTGCCACTTCCCCTGCTTGTGCTCTCTCTCTCTCAAATAAATAAATAAAATCTTTTTTAAAAAAAGATAATAAACTGGATTTTAAGCATGCTGAGTTGAAGGGACCAGGGGAACACTTGGGAACAGTCAGAGACAAGGGAGACATGTTCTCTCCTGAGATGCAGAGATGGGTGAATAGGTGAGGTCACTCAAGGAGAGTGTCAGAAAAGCAAGGGGACAGTGATGAGAAGAGCTGAGGCACATGCTGAATGACAGGGCAGGGCAGGCAACGGAGCCTGGAGGAGACCAGAGTGACCAGTGGGGTCGCTGCTTGAAGGCAGGAGGCCTTGAAGGCAAGGAAGGGCACCATCAGGTGTGGGCCGAGGTCTCTGGTGGCTGAGGAGAGTGGGTGGGCACATGTCAGGGAGAGAGTGGGTGGGCACATGTCAGGGAGTGGTGGGCAGAGGGGGTGTCCAGTGCTGGGTGCTGGAGGGCACGTGCCGGCAGGGTGCAGGCAGAAGAGAGGAGGATGGGAATGAGGCTGGACCTCCTGGGAAAGGGCCCAGGACCACCCAGGCTGGGGAGTGTTGGCTGTCAGAACACCCCCCTTGTCTTCTGAGCTGGAAGGGGTGACAGTCACAGGTTGTGAGATCGAGCCCCACACTGGGCTCTGTGCTGGGTGTGGAGCCTGTCTAAGAACCTGTCTCTTCCTCTCCCTCTGCATACCCCCTCTCCCGCTCAGGTTTCCCCTCTCTCTCTCTCTTAAAAAAAAAAAAAAAAAAAAAAAAAAGTAGCGCTGGTTAAGCTCAGAGGTGCTGGGAAAGGCGGTTAGAGTTCGCCCTGAGTGCAATTCAGAAGTAAAATAATATGCATCTTTACACTGAGGTATCATTTACTTCCCACAAAATGCACAGGTTTTGGGGTCCAGCTCACAGCATCTTTCACCTGCATACATTCATGTAACCAGCACCCAGATCAAGTTATAGAACATTTCCTGTCCCCCAGAAAGTGTCCTCCTGCCTGATCCTGGTGGTGACCCCCTCCCTAAGGAAGTGATATTTTCACATGTAGGTTTTTGAGTGATTAATTAACCATTTGGCTTGAGGTGGGTGAGGGGGGAAGGGGGCCCTGCCTGGACCCCACAGTGTATGTTTCCTTTCCCAAATACCTTTGTGTCTATTCTCTTTTCTTGTTTTCAAAAAAGTGTTTGGTGAACCGTTGATGAGAAGTGTATTGACCTAACATGGTGCTGAACAATCACAGGCTTCTTAGACACCTGTGTAAGGAGCAGGTTGTTTCCTCTAGTGCTCTCCCTCTCCAGAGGGCTTTGTTCGTTCAACGCTGCACAAAGGCTCTTTGGCTCTTGGCCCCCTCCTAAAGGGAAGGCTCCGTGTCATGGACTGACATCCAACTCATACATGGAAGGACCAGGTTGCCGGGAGCAGCCTCGGGTGCCACCCCGTGACCTTGAGTGCATGACCTCACCTCTGTGCCCCACGGTTTCCTCACGAGTCCCTCTCATTAACTGGTCAGTGGGAACACAGAGAAGCACCCGATATCATCGCGTCCACATCCTAGTGCCAACAGCAGTACTCGGGGAACAAGCGTGTGCCGTGTGCCAAGGACCCAGTCATGGACGGCACAGGCTCACCCTGCACTTGCAGAGCTCACGGGCTAGAGCAGGGAGGCGGAAGGTCAGGGGCGACAGTGGAGCTGGGTGTCGGGGGTAGGAGGCCTCCCTAGATAGTCCCTAGGGAAGGCCTCCCTGTGGAGGGGACCAGATGGTGCAAAGGCCTTGAGGTGGGAGTATGCTCGGCGGTGTGAGAAACAGCGTGGGGACATTATGGCTGGAACCGGGAACGAAGTGGGGGATGGCAGTGGGAGGTGAGGTCTTAGCAGAGCCAGAAAATATGCAGCCTTCGGACTGTGGCGAGGAGTCCAGATATTTGGAGGGGACTTTAGAAGCACTTTTTATAGACTGTGATTATAAAAAACAAAAAAAAAATCCAGTTGGGGATATTGGCCCATCGACAGACAGATTCCCTTATAGTCACAAAACCCAGCATGGGGAGAGTATTTTATCCCTGCCCTCTGCTGTTCTCCCCTCCCCAACTTTCCCTCCAGCCAAAGTTAACCTTTTAATTGCCTTTATTTTTAAAATTTTTTTTAAAATTTTATTTATTTGAGAGAGTGAGAGCGAGAGAGCGAGCCCAAGTGGGCAGAGGGAGGGGCCGAGGGTGAGGGAGAAGCAGGCTCCCTTCCTGCTGAGCAGGAAGCCTGATGCGGGACTTGATCCCAGGACCCTGGGATCATGACCCGAGCTGAGGGCAGACACTTAACTGACTGAGTCACCCAGGTGCCCCTTAACTGCCTTTATTTTATTTTTTATTTTTTTTTAAAGATTTTATTTATTTGAGAAAGAGAGAATGAGAGATAGAGAGCACGAGAGGGAAGAGGGTCAGAGGGAGAAGCAGACTCCCCGCTGAGCAGGGAGCCCGATGTGGGACTCGATCCCGGGACTCCAGGATCATGACCTGAGCTGAAGGCAGTCCCTTAACCAACTGAGCCACCCGGGTGCCCCCCTTAACTGCCTTTAAAAGACACACTTCACCTCTCTCTTTGTATATTTGAATTAATTTATGTCTCTTTGTTGCCATTATTAGTTTTCTTTCCCTTTTTTCCTTTCTTTTTTTCTTTCTTTTCTTTTCTTTCTTTCTGTCTTCTCTCTTTCTCTCACTCTCTTTTTTTTTTTCCTGAGTTTTCATCAGTTTTCTTTGTCTCAATGCCTGGTCCTGTCTTATTTGTTCAGAAATGATAACTGATCTTTTTCAGTAGCCCCTCACCCAGCAGTGCTGTGGGGCCAACACAGGGCTCCGGCGTGGAAGGTGTGCAGCCAGTATTTGTGGGCTGATTGAATCCGAACAGATAGATGAGATTCAAGGGACAAACCAGCAAACATGATTCTCTGGGTGCCCTCCCTCAGCGCCCAGACACCCAAGAACACCGTGGCTGCTGATGGGGCCCAGTGACTTGCTATGACGTGGATGATGTTCTTTCTTCTCTTTTGAAGCCCTGGACATGAATGCTTTCATTAAGGCCATGAGGAAGATTCTGAGCAATATGTCAGATGAGATGCTGGAGGCGCTGTTTCTGAAGGTGGACACAGACTGTACTGGCTCCGTCACCTGGGTGAGGAGGGTGCCCCTGCTGCCTCAGGTAGCTGGAGGGACACTGAAGGGTCCAGGCGTGGTGGATCTGTAGGGCACGTGGAGGGCTGAAGATGGGGAAGTGGTTAAGGCATCAGAAAGCCACCTGTGGATTCTGGGGTGCTTGTTGGGTAGAGGGAACCCTCCTGAGACTTCTGTGAGCAGGGCTTACTGCAGCTCATTCTTCTCCTGGGAGTTAGGAGAGTGTATGACAAATGTCAGTGACCTGGCAGTAAGGATACCGCCCACCAGCCCCCCATTCAGTCCCAGCAGGTGCCACAACCATCTCATGGCCCTTTCTGGCCACTTAGCCAACAGGCAGGCCTGTGGCTTTTCCATCCAAAAATGCCAGGGTTTTAGAGCAGATTTTTTCCCTGATTCTGTATGTTCTGTGATGAGCAGGCGTACCATTCAAGAATATGGAATACAGAAAGATACAGAAAAGTACAACAAAATAGTCTGATGTATTGACATAGCAATGCCCACATGATTATTAGCCTTTATACCGGCGTTGTGCTAAGCACTTTATGTATTATTTTACTTAAATTTCACAGGAATCCTACAGGGTAGGTCTTGTTATTTACCTTAATTTGACAGATTGGGAAACTGAGGCATGAAGAAGTTAAGAAACTTGCCCAGAGTGACAGAGCTAGTTAGCAGCTGAACTAGTCTTCAGACCTGGGGAGTTTGCCGCAGGAGCCCGGGTGTTAACTATTCTGACATTCCTCTCCTCGGCTTAGGCATACATACTATTTTGTTTTTTCTTTCATTTCTCTTAATATTCTACAATAAACATGTTTCCAGAATTCTCTGCTATCTACACAATGATTTAATAACTCCCTCTTTCTTTATAAAGAAATGGTTCGTATGGTGGCCTGTTTTGGCCTTTATGAGGCATCAGTAGATTCTAGAGTTGCCCTCTGGCCTGGCTTCTGGGTCTTCCCCTGCTGTTAACTTGTTATATGAGCTGGGACAACTCATCTCTACTTTTATGGACCTCAGTCTTATTACCCATAAAGTGAGGGTGAACAAAGAGATTCAAACAAGATGCCGGATGTGGCGATGATGTGCAGATGTGTTTAGCATCACGGAAACGCATGAAGGAGGGGGGTGCTGCTATATGTCCTTGGGATCCCAGATCCCAGAACAGCTCAGGGGCTGGGCTCCTCCCCTTGGCCAGCTCCAGGAAGCAGCAGCCAGAGAGCCAGAGAGCCCCTTGGAAGGGGCTGGGAAGCATGGGGGAGGCACCGGAAGCCAGGCATTGGCCCCCAAAGCCCAGTGCTCTGATAGCTCGGCCAACGCTGTCCTGCCTCGTGTTTCTTCCCGAGGCAGCAGAAGTATGTGGATTACATGATGCGGGAGTTGCAGAGAAGGGAGAGGATGAAAACAAGCCAGTACCGCCTGCGCTTCCACCTTCCCATGAGGATCGTCCCCCTGTAAGCAGCCTCTCCCTGGACTGAAGGGGTGTGTGGGAACGAGGAGCGAGCGCTGCTCCCTGAGTCTGCCAGCCACTCTTTGTGGGGCCATCAAGGCTCCTTTCAGCCCCTCGACCCTGTAGGCGAGCCTGAGCATTGAGGTGGGTGACGTGTTCCCACTTTACAGACAAGGAAACAGAGGTTTGGGGAGGTCAAATGAGAATGGTGGGGTTGCTGTTTTGGACCCTCCCTGCAGCATCACCGTTTCTCCTGCTTCCTCCCACCGCTAGTGCTGAGTGGGCCTGGGGCTTTTATCCACAGGGCACAGATGGCTCACATGGCGGGGAGTAAAAGCCATCACGGGAAGCTGCTCCTGGAGGCCACACCAGGCCTCGGGAACGGGCCACTGATCACTCCTGGAGCATGTGGCTCTGTCCCTGCCTTGACCCCCTCCTGACCCTGCCTGTTTGCTCCCCCTCGTGGCTCCTCAGCACCGTGCCATCTGGACCTTCACCTCATCTTTCTGTGCCATGGCCCTGTCTGCTCCCGCGCCTCTGAACTCCCTAAGAACAAGGAACCCTCCAGTGGATCTGGCCAATGGCCCAGGCCTCTTTCCAGAGTTCCTTTCCCGGAGACCACCTGGGGGTTTGCGCACCTCCTGCCCAGTGCAGGTAGCTGGGGCCAGGGAGCCAGGTCCTCTGGTCCAACACTTGGTGACTGGCATTTGTGGCCTGGTTAGGAGGTGCTGTGGCTGGATCTGTTCTCGGGACCACCTCCAGAGCAGGCTATGGGAAAGACGGTGAACCAGAAGTAGTCTCTGCCCCAGAACACCTGGAGATTCAGAGAGATGGTGTAATGAAAACCAGGAAAGGGCAACTAAAACAATTTTGGTCAAGATTCAGTTGAGGAATAGTCAATAAATATGAACGATGAAGGATTTTATAACCATACATGATGACCTGATGTGGCCAAGCCTTCATGCGTCTTTCTATTTCCTTGGGACGTTTAGATTCCCAAGGGTGCTTAAAGGGCCAGAACCAAAAACGTTAAGAAGCCTGTCGCTATTTTCCCCTATTTATTTGCTCAACCTTCAAACCCAGAGAGCATTTCCAGCTTGGCAGAGAAAATAGCCAAGTACTATTTAACTACCTTCATGAACGGGTCATCTTAAAATTTGGCTCCCCATTCCTGAGTCTGGGTCAAGATCACTGAATGCCCCCTCTGGGATGCCTCCGCAGTCTGGCAGGCGGAGGTGCTGGCCCTGTGGCGTAACACCTCCTGAGGGCTCCACTCACTTCTCATGGCTTCTCACCTGTTGTGTCGACCCCTCAGAGTCCCGTGGCCCTGAAGCGACAGGTGGCCCTGGGAATGATGCTTGAGGGCAGACCGGGCAGCGCTGCAGGCCGTGGGGGGCGGGGGAGAGAGAGGAGCCGTGTCCAGACACACCATCACCCTCTCTCCTGCTGAGACTGTTTCGGACGTGGAATTTCACAGGCTTGTGGGTTAGCCCTCAGCCACAGGTCACATGGTGTCCACAGTGAGATTTGCAGAGGACCCCAGCTGGAGTAGGGATGGAGCTGCTGAGGTTCTAATTTGAGCTCTGCCTGTAGCCAGGACATAACTCTAGGCAAATGCTTATCCCTGGGTCCCTGTGAGGTGAGTTAACATCCCCTGCTCCGCCAGGGCCTGGAGGTGTGGGAACGTCAGGTGGGAGAGTGTGTGCTGTGCCATGTCTAGAAGTCAAAATGGTGCTCCCGTTAGCAGCCAGCCCGCCAGCTTAGCCAGCTTGGGGCAGGAAAGAAGGCATCACTGTAGCCTGCTGGGAAGTCCTGCAAGGCCAGGCCTGCCGTGGGAGCCCTTTGCTGGGCTCAGGACCTGGCCTTGGAGATGAGGAGTCAGGTACACGGGGTTCTGTTGGATACACTGTCCCTTGTCTACTTTTATCGCGTGCTTGGGTTATACTCCCTTTCTCTACCCCGAGTTGCCAGAATCTCTTATTATGAAGGTTTCAGTGGCAAGCCCCCCTCCACTCGCCTCCTGTAAACCATTTTTCTCATAAAAGAAGTTTTGCAAAAGATCTCTGTTCTCTGCCTCCTCTGACCCTGTCCCATCCTGAGGAAGCTGATTGGCTGTGTGATAGGAGAAGCTACTGCTTGTGGAGCCCTGTCTCATACCAGCGGCCTTCTTGGGTCTCTCTTTCGGCCACCGCTGATAATGGTAGAAACCCGCCTGGCAGAGTCACACGTCGCGCGAGCGTGCGCACCTGCGAAGGGAGCTCCCCTTGCTTGCTCTCTCCTTCCTCCTCTGTGCTCTTCATTCTGTTTTTGTTTGAGTCCTCTCTCCTCCATCACCTTCCACAGGAACCATGGCTGTGAGATTGTGAAGGTGCAGTTTTTAACCCAGCGATTCAAGAAGACGGGACATCTCCTGACTGTCACCAAGGATGGGATCTTGCAGATCTGGTCTGAGGCCTTCTCGCTGCTTAACTCCTTTAGGGTGAGGGAGGCCCACCCGTGGAGACACATGGGGTGGTCGGGGAGGCTTTGCCTTTGTACCTCGGTAGTGAAGGTGACCCGGACCCAGAGTAAGCTCAGTCTTGGGTTCATGGTCACTGTGGTCACTGCTCCCAGGGTCAGGTTCTGGCTTCACTGTGGGACTGGGACCCTCATGTTCCACTTCTGTAAGCAGGATGACATCTGGGTGTTTGGATGTCCAACAGTTTTTACACCCAGTTTTTCCAAACAGAATGTCACTGTAGCCCTCCCTGGCCACCAGGCTTACTTCTGGGCCCCATTTCAGTAAGTGGTATCATCACCCACCAAGGTTCCTGTGTTAGAGATCAGCCCCCTCTCCTTTCCCTGTCACAACCACTCCATCACCAGGTGCTGCTGATTCAAATCCTTCACCTGGACCGGGCAGGAAATCACAGTGGTTGTGAGAGTGGGCTCTGGAGCCCACCTTAGAACCTGACACTACCACCTTCCAGCTCTGTGACCTTGGACAGTATATAGGTCTCAGTTTCCTCATCTGTCACATGGGGTCACTGTAACCCCCTCAGGCTTCTGGGAGGATTTAATGACATAATAATACCCATAAGGTACTCAGAGTAGGACAAGGCCTCCAGTGAGTGCCGGACAAATATAAGCTGACATCATCATTGTCTTTGTGCTGTTGGCTCCTGGCCAAGTGCAGTAAGTGGGAAAACACTCAGGAAGACTGGCTGTGCACTTAGTGTCACCAGGCCAGGCCAGAATCGTCCAGCACATGAGGAAGGCACAGCTCCCCAGAGAAGGAAGGCTTCCTGAGAAGGCTACCAGCAGCAGGAAGGGTTTCAGAAGCCTGTGAAACAGCAGTGTTTCATAGATGCATCAGGGGGAGTCCCCTGGGGCCGGAGGGTTCTGGCTCATCCCCTCTCGGTTGCCTAGGGAGACAGCTCAGGTCTGTGGAGGTCCAGTGACTCTCTTGGGTGTACTTGGTAGCCCAGGACCAAGGGGGACTCACACCCGAGTTCCTGAGGCTAGGGTTTCTGGCACCCTCCCCCCTCTTTTTCTCTGTGTGTTTATTTTGGTGGGAAGAGGGCACTTTATAGCCTGAGCTAAATAATGTTGGTTATGGCTGCTACTTGATCACCTCAGCACCCCTCAGAGGCCAAGTCTGGGAGGGTTGAGGAGGACAGAGGGAGGCTCACCGGAAGGCCCAACATTCCTCTTTGAGGGGCTGCTTGGGCAAGTAGATATTGGCAAGAGTGATCCACCAAGCACTGTCCATGAACACCCACTGCATGCCGTGGTCATGCAGATGGAAAATACTGGAGTCTGCGGGGAGAGGCCTGGGCTTCACTTCACAGCTGTGTAGCCTTGGACGAGTCACTGAAACTCCCTAGGGTGGCCCTGGGCCTCTGGGAGGAACATGGAGGTGATGGGCATTACAGTCCCCGCTACTGTGTGTAGGTGGCCAAGGGGCCTGGCCCATTGTCCTCACTGCCCAGCTGCCAGCACCAGCTTCTGTGCTCTTGGTGTGTCTGCGTTCTGATGCAATGGTCCCCTCCCTGCCCCAGCCTTTGCTGGCCCTTCCGCATCGCCACCTAGAAGAGCTGCCTGAAAGCCCCCTTCCCTTCTGTTTCATGTGGCACTCCTCCCTGCTTCCTTCAGTTCCCAGTCTGTGGCCTTATTCGGGGAGTAAAATACAAGTTTCTTAGCTGGTCACCCTGAACTCCTCTCCCATCCTCCCATTCCCCGAGCCTCCTCTTTCCCTGGACACCAAAGTCCATTCCTGCTGACATGCCTTTTGTGTGGCATCCCCCACCTGGAGCCTGGAGTGCCCACTCAAATTCCGTCTGCAGGGGTGTTACGTGAGGCTGGCAGGGGAGCGCGGAAAGGCACCTCACACCCTGGCAGGACGATTTCTTGTTCAGAAGCTGCTTGAACCAGGTGACACCCACAGATGGTAAACAAGATTCAGACAAAACAAGCAAAAATGAATACAATGTTCTGTGTCTATTATATCTCAATTAAACTGGCGGGGAGGAAAGAGACAGGCAGAAGGGCAGTTCGTGGGAAGTCAGTCTCCCTCTCCCAGACCCTAATTCTCTCCTGGGAGGTAACTTCTATGACCAGTTTTGGGGTGCTCTTCCGTGGTTAGACTGTACGCACATCCCCCACCCCTTTCTTTTTAAATATACACATGGTAGCACGTGATAGTGCTGCTTTCTACCTTGCCTTCTCATTGCATAATAGATCCTGGTGACTCCTCTCTGTGGCAGGTGCACACCTCCCTCGTTTGTAAAGTCCGAGTGGTGCTGCGGTTTGGGTTTATATCTGCGCTCCTCTGCAGGCAGCCTGTGGCTTGTTGCTATCACAGCAATATAGCAGGGCCCACCCTCGCACGCACTTCTCTGTGAGCAGGTGGGAACACATCCATAGATGTGGCTTGGAAGTAGATCCCAGGATTACAAACCATGCATATTTAAAACTGATGAGTGGGGCGCCTGGGTGGCTCAGTCGGTTAACTGTCTTGACTTCAGCTCAGGTCATGATCTCAGGGTCCTGGGATCAGGCCCCTGTGTCAGGTGGGTTCCACGCCCAGTGGGGAGTCTGCTTCTCCCTCTGCAAGCCCCTCTCCTACTTGTGCTCTCTCTCTCTCAAATAAATAAATAAAATCTTTAAAAAAGTACTTAAGGGGCGCCTGGGTAGCTCAGTCATTAAGCGTCTGCCTTCGGCTCAGGTCATGATTCCAGGTCCTGGGATCGAGCCCCGCATCGGGCTCCCTGCTCCGCGGGAAGCCTGCTTCTCCCTCTCCCACTCCCCCTGCTTGTGTTCCCTCTCTCGCTGTGTCTCTCTCTGTCAAATAAATAAATAAAATCTTTAAAAAAAAAAAAGTACTTAAAACTTTAATGAGCATGTCAAATGGCTCTAAAAAGGGGTTGTGAGGAGGGGTGTTCCTTAAGCCCATTTTACAGATGTGAAAACTGAGACTCAGAGAGGTCAGGGAACTTCAAAGGCCCTATCAGTAGTTGGTGGGAACACTGGGCTCCATACCAGGTCTATGGCTGGCTCCAGGGCCTTGGGTGGCAGGAGAGGGCTCATGGGATCCTGTGCTCCTGGTGTGCTCTGCTGGGCAAACCTCCCCAGCCCAGATCTCTGCTCTTCCTCTGGCCAGCTTAACCAGATCCAGCAGGTCTATAACCTGCAGATGTGGGTCATCGACATGGTGTGTCTCTATAACATGAACCTGATTGCAGTTGCATCTACTGACCAGAAGATAGGTGAGTCCCTGACAGCTCCCCAGGCCTGCTCTCGGCCATTGGAGGGCATGCATTTACACTTGGAGAGACCTGTCACCAAGCCAGCTGTGGGCATGGGTTAGAGTCCTCTGGGGGTGCTGCAGGCTGGTAAGCAGATGCTGCGTGTTGTCACCAGACCCCCAAGGCCTGGGACGTGGGCTTGGGTTCCATGCATGTCTCCCCATCTCTATCTTCCCCAGAGTTCTTTGACATTAGCAACCGTAACTGTGCCCGGGCCTTCACCTTCATTGATCTGGACAGCTGTGTCCTGGCCATGGACTACTGGTGAGTCTCAGGGAGATTGGCACACAGCCTTGGTGGCCACATCACTCAGCAGGGTTGGGACTCCCAGAAAGCCTCTCTGGAAACAGCCCTGGAAAGATTCCCACTCTGTGTGTCTGTGTCCTCTTCAGCAAGCTGCCCCTCCTGGCGGGGGGGGGGGGTGTCACTCAGTCATCAGTCCCTCTTCCTCCCATGCCCTGAGCAAGTCAGCCACCAAATCCTGGCAGAGGCTTGTCCCGCCAAGGCCGAGGACTCTGGGAGTGTCATGGTCCATCAGTAGGGGTGAGCTGATAATGAGCATCTGGAGGACCAGGACTCATTTGTTTGGGTTTTAAAAGAAAACAGTGATTTCTTTTGGACCTGGTTCACCGATGATCTGGATCTGGGCGGCTGGGCCCATGTTTGTCAGCTGTTGAGGGCAAGGCTGGAACTGCTCTCGCTCCCAGGTGGAGGAACGTCGTTGGACACTGGGAGGGTGGAGGGTTGCAGCTGGTGTGTGCAACCCAGCCTTTTCTGTCCCCACCCCCCCTCAGGTCTGACTATCACAGAGGTGTGTTCTGCTACGGGGACACCAAAGGCAACGTCATCGTCTTCACCTCTGACAATGTGACCCACGGGTTGTTCAACCCCCGAATCCTTCCCAGGACCTCCAAATGGGGTAGCTAAGATGCTGGGGAATTGGGGGAGGGGGGAGATGGCCCTGCCCTGAGGAGCTCTTCCCTCTCCCGCCTTCCAGCTCAGGAGCCCCTGAGGGGCAGTGAGGCCGTATGCTCAGCTCAGAGTGGCCTGTGGGACGGGGTGATGAGAGGACAGCGGGAGCCAGAGAGGGCTGAGGAGACAATCTCTGTGAAGGCAGGAGGTTGCACAGGGGAGGCTGAGGGGAGGGGCTGCAGGACCCTGCTCATCCCAGCAAGAACGAGCCTGGGCCAGCTGTGTGACCCTGGGGAAGCCGCTCACCGGCTCTGGGTCTTGGGATGACAGCACTACCTTTCTCCATGGTCGGGAGGAGGGTCTGCTCTCCTTGGCTGGGAGTGGCCTCTGTTGGTGGGGCTGGGGGTGGGGCAGAAAGGCCTGCGGGAGAGCCTGGCTCAACAAGGGTATGAGCATGCATAAGCACCATGACATCTCTTGAGCACTTGTGTGCTGCGTGCTTTGGGCACATAGCCTCCTCCAGTCCCCCACCCACTGCCAGGAGGGAGCCGCTGCTGCTACAGTCCATTAAGAGAGGCAGAAGCGTGCTTTCGGGGGTGCAGCACTTGCATGGGCCCCACAGGGTAAGTGGCCTGAAGCAGGCGGTCCGCCCCAGAGTCTGAAACTTAACCCCTTGCTGGGCTGTACCCCAGACTGACTGCCTGCTGCAGGGTACTGTTTGGGGCGGCTCTGCCAAGGGCACTGGATCCCAGCTCTGGGGCCTGGGGCTGTTGGGGGCTCGGCTGAGCTGGACCCTGTGCAGGATCGAGCCTTTGGTGCACAGTGTCAGGCCTCTAGGTTGCTTCGTACCCATCTAGAGGAGGCCCCGGGCCACCAGGGGCCCCAGCCCCCAGGGACACTGACTCCCCTTCCACCCAGGACACCAGAGCAGCCCCTTGGGCTTCCAGTCAGAGTTTCTGAGCAGGACACTCTCCAAGGGCTCCCAGGTCCTGGTGATAACCTCTCCTGCTGAGCTTGACAGGGCAACACTCCCCCGACTGGCCAGATGGAAAATGGCTCCTGCCTCGGATACAGCAGTGGGCTGGCACCAGCTCCATTCCTGCCTCATCAGCGGCTGCCCCTGGTGCCTTCCCTCGCGCTGCCCCAACCGAGGCGGCTGTCTGGCTGAGGTCATGCCGTGCCACACTGGGAACTGGTATGGGAGGTTATGGTGGTCTTTGAGCTGCGTGTTGGACAGGAGATCGGAGCAGGTGCAGATGAAGCTGGAGTGTAGGAAGGAGGCCTTCCATGCCACATGTGGCCTGAAGGCTGGGTCACGCACGAAGGTGGGCCCACCAGTGTGTTGACTTGGGAGGAGGTGGACGGACCAGCTCTGTGTGACCTGGTTCCAGTTGCTTAACCTCTCTGTACCTCAGTTCCCTTATTAAACAGGGATGAGCAGACTCAATTCATGGCTTTTCTGTAAGGTGGAAGGAGAGCATGCAGTGTGAGGCACACAGTAAGGGCCAGGTGACTACCTCCCCTGACCTCCCGGGGCCCTCTCAGCCTCGTGGGAGAGGCAGACAGGCAAACAAGACTGCACTGCAGCCCTGGCTCAGCTTTCTCCCTCCTGCACCCTTGAAGGGCCCGCCCCACTTCAGCAACACTCCACCCCTTGGGACTTCCCTTGCCAGATGAGACCGGTGGCTTTGCAGCAGTGAAATGCTTGGCATAAGCCCCTAGGTCCCCCTCTCTTTTCTGCATTTTACCTGGGAGTTTCTCTCAGACTTGAGCCCAGATTGTTCCTATCCTTCTGACCCACCTCCTTAAACCCTGCTCTGCAGGCAGACCCAGGCTTGTTCCCATCACCACTGGCTCCATCTGCCTGTGTCAAACCTTTCCTTGTGCACAGGGGCCTTTCCCTGGAGGCTCCCGGGCCCGGCCGCTGGCCCTGGGAGGTTTCGGAGGCCAGGAGACTCTATAAACACCTCAAGGGCCAGGCTTTGCTTAAGGGCAGTTGCTCCAGGCATGTTTGCTGGACAAGGTGGGGCATGTCGTTTGAGGCATGATGGTAAACTTCCAAATGATCCTTTCCAGAAAGAGTAGAGCCTATAGTCTCAGTTGGTTCTCCAGTCCAGCAGAGCTGGAGCTCCCTGAATGAGAATCACCTTGTGTAGATTGCAGTATGCAGGGGAGAGGGAGGAGTCCGGGATGTAGGGCCAGCTCAGCATGCACAGGCACAGGGGCTCCAGGCAGCAGTGTTTATCTGCCTGGGTCTGTGTTTTGGGTGTTGAGTTCACCCCTCCGAATCCACCAGAACGTGGTAAAGCTTGAACGAGCATTTGGATGGAAAAGCCTTTTGAGACATACAGGAGTCGCAAACCAACTCAAGGTGTCCTCTGGGGTTTTGCTGATCTGGCAAAGGCCGGGAGCTGGTGATGTGGACCTCGGTTTTTCTCTCCTATCAGATCACTGGACCAAAGTTTCTGCACGGAAGCTCCTAAATGAAAAGTCCCCTTTGTATAGGAGTTACCAGCTGAAGGTAGGTTGTATCTTTCCTTGGCCTGTTACCATGGTAATTATCTGTACACACTCACCACTCAAAAATCAGTACAGAAAGTGGGTTTTCCCGCTGGGTTCAGTCTCAGGCCTCAGGGCTTGGTCACTGGGAGCAGTCTGGGGGCCGCTGTTGGATCCTGTGGCTCCTCTGCATGGCTCGTCTCTCTCACCACCTCCATTGCTCAAGCCTGGTCCTGGCAGACACTTGGACGGCTGCAGCAGCTTCTAGCTGTTTCTGCACTTCTTTTCTCCATGCAGTGCTTTGCCCCAGTCAGCAGCCAGGGGAATTAGGAGCTAGAAACAGCCATGTCACTTCTTTGCTCAGAGCCCTACCCCCCCCGCCCCTGGGAGCTTCTCATTGTGTTCGGACAGAATCTTACCATGACCATCAGTACATGAGGTGACCTGGCTCCTAGCCTGTTCTCCATTTTGCCTGCTACTTTGCTTCTTCTCATTTACCCCATGCAGAGACGCAGGCCACCTTGCTATTCTCTGAACACCCCAAGCCTTTTCCCACCACAGGGACTTGTCACACTCTGTTCCCTTCCCTAGGTTCCTGTGTGCCCCTTTTTCTGCTTCCTTTGGGGCCCTCACCAGCCAGCCTGGACCAGCCCCGCCGCCTGCCCCTGCCTGTGTCTCTTCCTGCTGCAGTGCTTATAGGATTCTGACACCAGTGACAATGTGTTTTTCCCACACTGCTGTGCAATTCTTGGACCTCAGCTGGGTGACCTACAGTTCAACTCAGTTCTGACACTATCTACCTGGAGATAGCATCAGATCCTACAGGTTGAGGCTCAGTCCCACAAGACTGCTTCCCCTCGCCCCCCGCCCCCTTGGAGGTCAGTCACAAGTTCAGGTTGTCCCCTGTGCTTCTGACCCACCAGAGGTTCCCATGACCCTCTCTTTGGGTTTGATTAATTTGCTAGAGTGGCTCACAGACCTCAGAGAATCATTTTACTTACTAGATCACCAGTTTATTAAAAAAGGCTACAACTCAGGAACAGCCAGAGGGAAGAGATGCAGGGCAAGGTATGGGGAAAGGGGGGGTGGATAGAGTGTCCCTGCCCTCTCTGGGTGCAAGGCTCGCCCCACATCTCCACATGTTCACCAGCCCAGAGGCTCTCTGAACACTGTCCTTGTGGGTTTTTATGGAGTTTCATTACATAGGTATGATTGATTAAATCATTGGCCATTGGCAGTCAATTCAACCTGCAGCTCCTCTCCTCTCCCCAGGGATTAGGGCAGTGGGACTGAAAGTTCCAACCCTCCGAGCTCATAGTTGGTTCCCCTGGTAACCAGTCCCCATCCTTAGGGGCTTTCCAAAAGTCACCTCATTAATGTAAACTCAGGTGTGGTTGAAAGGGGTTCATTACGAATATTAAGACACCTTTGTCTTATCACTTAGGATATTCCAGGGGTTTTAGGAGCTCTGTGCCAGAAATGGGCATGAAGACCAAATATACATTTCTTACTGTAAATCACACTAACACAGCTTACCTCCTCCCAAATTTGTATTGTCCACCCACTGCTTTCTCGTCCTGTCACCCTCATGGGATTGGCAGCTCCTAAGGACAGGCACTTAGGGTCTCCCTGGGACTCATTCAAGGGGAGTCACTCACAAATACCTTTTTCTCCATCTTCTGTCGGAATCTCATCTTGGGCCTCATTTTCCACCCCAGTTGCTAAGTGTCCCATGTTCTGTTCGGTGCCCTGAATTCGGTGCCTTCATCGTGAGAGAGACTCAGTGAGGCAGTGCATTGAAAACGTAGCTCAGTGCCTGACAACCCCCTCCATTCTTGTCCTGAAGAGGAGAATCCCCGGATTGTGAGACCAAGCACAGGGCCAAACTGCAGAGCCAGAGCTAGAGAATTCAGGGCCCGTGCCGTCAGGCCACCCCCTTGACTGCTGGGTCTCAGCCTTTTGTTGTTCAAGTTGCACCAGATAACATTCGCACACACTCCAAATCATGTCCTGAAACACAGAGGGCAGCGGTGGGGCGGGGAAGCCCCTCTCTCCTCTCTGACGGGGATCCCTGTGGATAAGAGCGACTGCGGGCCTGGCTGACTCCCATCTATCCTTTCTCCTGTGCGGGATGGGGTGGCAGATGGTGCTGTCACATGGGCTGACTTCGCCTGTTCTCTAGCTTATAAGCAAGAGTTCCCGTGATAGCAGACTTGGGTGCTTTTCACCTGTCTCACTGACAAGTGATGGCCCAGGACTGGGCTAGGACCGGGGGACCGTGTGGCCGTGTCAGAACTGCGATCACTAGACGGCATTAGGCGTGCTGAGCTCCAGCCCCTACCACTGCCACTCTCTTCCCAGGCTCTCCATCCCAACTGGTGCCAACAGGTCAAGTTCATCCCCCAGCTGAACACGGTGGCCTCCTGTTCGGCCATTGAGAAGTCCTCTCTGGTGCTGACCATGTTGCCGTCCAAAGCCCCAGAGAGCCCCAAGTAAGGAGCGCCTCTCCCCAGGCTGGAGTTGGGGGGGCTGGCCGGGGGGTGATGTGATGGTGCCCCGGAGGGTCTGGCTTCACCTCAGCCATCTGTGGCCATCCCCACTGAGAGTAGGCCCGCCCCCAGGACAGTGGCATCCTGTGGATCTCACTGGGTTCCGAGAACTTTTATGGAGTGCGGTTTTAATCTTTGCTACCAGCAACAAAAATATAACAAGCCTCTTTTATCCGCCAATTTATACGCAAAACTCAGCACAGAAGCTGGCACATAGGGTAAGCAGACCGTCAGAAAAATATTTTCTGAATGGAGGAATGAATGCGAGTTGCTTTACCTCTGTGCCCCTTGCTCAGTGTCCTCATAGAAGGGGGTGACAGCAGTACTTCTTTCCCTTGTGCCAGAGCTGACTGCTCTTTGTGCTATATGGTCAATAATTGGTAGCACTTACTCTTCGGAGATGGTTCTGATCTCTTTCCTTTATTCCAGGTTCCACTACCCCAGAGTGGATTTTTTTCTGCCTCCCTCCCTCCCTCCCTCCCTTCCTTCCTTCCTAATCAGTGATTAGTCACATTAGTAAGTCTATATACGTAGGTTGACCCTGTAAAAAAGTAAAACATAATAAATAAAGCCTTAATCCTTCCCTTACCCAATCCCCACTGTCTCACCCCGTTCTCAAATGTCTCACTTCTATCATTTTCATGTGTACCTTTTTAAAAATTATTTTTTAATTTTTATTTATTTAATTTTTTAGAGAGAGAAGGTGGGGAGGGGCAGAGGGAGAGGGAGAATCTTAAGCAGGCTCCACACCGATGTGGGGCTCGATCTCACAACCCCGAGATCACAACCTGAGCTGAAATCAAGAGTCTGACCCTTAACCAGCTGAGCCACCCAGGTGCCCGTCATGTGTATCTTTCACTGTGCATTTCACAGTAGGTATTTTCTCCTGAGGGATTTTTTTTTTTCCTTTTGCCTCTCCTGTTTCCTTCTTGCTCCTGGACCCTTCAGGTCTGTGACATTTTGCTCCTGGGCAGGTTGAACCATGAACGGCACCACCCCCCTGTCTTCTTGGGGGAGCAGCTGGGTGAGGCACAGTGGGAAGACTGAGGGCCACTTAGGCCCCATCTCTCTCTGTCTGTTCCTGTCCTGGGATGGTAGGGCTAATTTGGTCCCACTCCTCATTTTACAGATTGGAAACCTGAGACCTTTGAGCAGGGGACGTGTCCCAGGCCTCACTGTACCTCCAGTATCTTGCCAGCCAGAGTCCTCCGTGCACATCCCCACCCAAGCCCCTGGCACTAGCTGCTGGTTGGAGAAGGGGTCCCGGAGAGGGCCTAATGCCGTGGGGAAGCTTCAGTCCTGGCTTCCAGGCCTTGAGTGAGGCAGTGTGGTGGGATTTTGCTTGGAGCTGATTTGCAGCAGAGGCTCAATTCTCTGCTTTGGTGGTAGTATTATCTCATGTCTGTGATACGTGTTTTATTCAGCTTCTTGTTTTATTTATTTATTGGGTCTCAGTGGCAGGTGGACATCACAGGATCACCTCATCCTGGCCGTGAGGGTCTCTGTGGTCTGTCCCTGCTGCCTTCCTAATCTCACCTCATCTACCTTCCTCCTCCAGCCCCCTGTGGCCCCCTTGTGGTTCAGGCATGCTCCTGCCCCAGGGCCTTTGAATTGCTCCTTTCCACCCAGTATGCCCTTGTTTCTTCTTTGTTTTTATTTTTTAAACATTTTCGTTACAAAAATTTTAAACACACAGAAGTAGAGAAAATACTATGATACTTTAATATTACTAGTACCTAGTCCAAGTTAATCTCCCCCCAGTTGTCTCTAACATATCTTTTTACGATTATTTGGTAAGAGATATAAACAAATTCTTAGGTTTTGAGCACAGGAATGGTATGGTTTGATGTGTAGGAGCATCCTTCTGGCTTCTCTGTTGCAAATGGAGTGGGCAGGTGTGGAGATGGGGACTCCAGTGATGACACCATTGTAATAATTCAGGCTGCCTATGATGATGGCCTGGAATCAGCCGGTGGAGATGAGATGGAAGGATTTGAGATACACTCTGGGGGCAGGTTGGAGAATGTATTTATACCCATGAGAGCACGCAGACCCTTCGGGTTGTCTGCATGCAGTACACCTGCCAGGCGGCAGGTGGCACCATTGACTGTTTGCTGGTCTTCAGTTCCTGGCAAGGACCTCTCAGGGCATGGCCTCCACAGGAGGGGTCTGGCATTGTCACCCCCAAACTTTGCCTTTAGAGTCAGCCTCAGCCTCCGAGGCACTGTGGGCCTGAGAGCTTGGCTCCCTGGCAGCCAGCACGCGCTGAGTTCTTCAGATGCTTGCAGCCAGCAGTGAATCTGAGCTAAGGAGCCAGGGTGGAGTTGGAGGGAGCCTGTGCTGGGTGTGTGGACTGATCCACAGCGTCTCCCCTGCTTTACCCTCTTCTCTCACTTCTGCCCCCACCACTGAGTCAAAGCCACCTGAACTGCTTGCCATGGCCTTCTTCCCTTCATCCCCTCTGACCTTCTGGTCCCTTCTCTACACAGCAACCATCTGCAGACTGGTCTCCTGCAGCTACCCTGTCAAAGCCACCTGTTTATTTCCCTGCAGGACCTGTCCCAATGTGCACAGGTCCATCTTCTTTGTCTCTCTGTTCACTTACTTGCTCCTGCTGTTTCCCTCTGGAAGGAAAACTCCGTGAAGGCAGGGGCATCTTCTCTATGCCCCTGGTAATCCCGGAAGGGTGTAGATGCCAGTAAATCTTGGTTGCATGAGTGAGTGAATCAGCCTGAAATAATTTCTAGTGACATTTTGGTGACCATTCTTCCAGAAGATTTCTCTGTGCATATATGCATGGAGGGAGATGTATCTGGTTTGACAATAAATGAGATACACGTATTTGATATGCTCTTCTTGAAAGTTTCAGTTTTTCGAGGAATCCTTCCGGCGGTGGAAGGGAGAGTAGATTTGGAGTGGGAGCAAGACTGGAGGTTAAGAGACCTGCTGGGAGGCTGACGCAGAGATGAAGGGGGTCTAAACTGAGCAAAGGCCAGGGCTCTGGTGGGACGTGGCAACGAGGGTTCGGGGCCCAGCTGGATAATGGGAACGCTGGTGAGGGAGCCTTCAGGATGACCTCTAGGCAACTGGGTTAGGCCCCCAGGGAGTGATAAAGGAGCCAGTTCAGGGGCAGTTCTGTGGAGGGCATGCTGCATTAGAGGGCTGGGGTACCCTGCAATGGGGGCCTCTGAGTTGAGTTTCAAAGGCAGAGTTTGAGTAGAAAGAGCAGGATGTATGGATTAAGGAAGAATAGCATGTGCCAAGGCACAGAGCTTCTGGTACTCTCGGGCTGGACACTCCCGAGACCCCTGCCTGGGCCACCCTGGCCCTCCTGAGCCCCATCCACCCGGCTGCACCTGTTCCTCTCCTGGAGCACTGGCAGCTGAGCCTCCTGCCTCTTCCTGCCATGCCCACCCTGGGTCTGAATCCTGACACCCCCATCTTGCCAGCCTTGTGGCCTTGGGCAAACTCCTTAATTTCTGCTTTCCATGTCCTCATTGTGGCACAGGGCTAATGACACTCTCTAGGGTTATATGAAGGCTCCAGATGATGCATGAGACAGCACCCAGCACGGGAACCAGCACAGAACAGGCAGGGGCACCAGGACCCAGGAGCTCCCCTTCTCCTGGCCTTTAGAATCCCCTCATTTTTAAAAATTTGTGTCATGGGTCAAGGGATGCCTGTCTCAGTATGGTTGAAGTGAGGATCAAGTTAAGTTAAATGTATTACGGCTGTAAGGAGTTGCTCCTGCTTTGGGGGTGCCTTCACCTACAGGTGGGAGGGGGGCGCCTCCTCCATGAGCTGCTGGCTTTGGGCTGCGCAACCGCCCTGCCTGTGGTGCTCCGCCCCGACTTGGCTGCCGGGTGAACCCTGGGTTGCTGCGCTTGCTCCTGTCCTTGGGTGAGAGGTAATGGCTGCCCCCTGGCTTCCCTGCGGCCGTGGCTCCAAGCCCGCAGCCTTCGCCCTTTGCTGTTCTAGGTTTTCAGTGCTGAACTTAAGAAAAGGGATTCTTTGCTTTGATTACTGCCCAGACAAGAACTTAGTGGGTAAGTCATCTTCATGTCCCCCAGAAACCCCAGGCCTGGTGGAACCCGGAGGGAAGGCCGCTGGGGACGTGGGGGGAGGCTCTGTCCGGGCTCCTCTCCCGCCACTCTGGTCGCAGCCCGTGGGCACCTGGGGCGGTGTGGTGACACAGGCTCTGCTTGGCATGATGGGGGAGGCTGTGGGGGAGGAGGGGCAAAGGGGCGGATGATGAGCACAACCCCCCATCTGCCACGCCTGCCTGGGGTCCAGGGCCTGGTCCCAGGAGAAGATCCCAGCATAGGCCCTCCATGGTTGACACCCGTTCTTTTGACCCCAGTGACCGGTGGCTATGACCCCCTCATCCGCCTGTGGAACCCCTTCTTCTCAAAAAAGCCCGTGTGGATGATGAAGGGGCATCAGACTTCCGTGACGCACATCCTGGTGAACAGCAAGAATAGCAGCATCCTCCTCAGCGTCTCCAAGGACAAGGTGCTGTCCTCATGGAGCACAGCTCTTCCACTCGCACGGGTTCCTGTTCCCCGGCAGAGACGATGGCCCTGGGAAAACCACGTAGCTCGGCCAGGCCAGGGGCCGCAGTTGGCGGTAGCCTGAGGCCCAGGGGGATGGTGTGACCTCCCTGCCCATGGTTCCACACCCGGCCTGGCTGCCCCAGGTGGAGTCACCATGAGGGGGCTGGGGTTCTCTGACAGCCCCCAGTAGAGTCCTGCACCCTTCTCTGAGCAGTCTGCCAGAGCTGGGTTCCCATGTCGCCCAGCCTGGTTTCTTGCTCTGTGGTCCTGGGCAAGGCCCTTCCGATTTCTAAGCCTCAGTCCCCTCATCCACAGGATGGGTGGTTGAGAGGTTTAGAGCAGGACTGGCGGGAAAGTGGCAGTGTTGCGGTTGGCACACAGTAGGTGTGCGATACGTGTGAGCCACTCCCTGCCCCCCCTCCCCCCCAGCTCTCCTAGTGACCCCTTCTCGGCTGCCCTGGCTCTCGGGGCCTGACCAGACCTTCTCCAGCGCCCGGGACTCTCTAGTTCTGGGCCTGTCACTTTGCGCCTCTGCACCGATTGGTTCAGGGTACCGCCCCGGCTGCGGGGCTGCTTGGCTGTTCTGGCCAATGTGGGGATGCAGCCAATGGCTCCAGGGGTCCTCCTTCAGGGCACACATTTGTGTCTTCTGGGAATCAGTAGATTGAGAGTTGGCAGGACCCTTGGGTCACCCAGGCCACCCTCCCCAGCACAACCCACACTTTCTGTTATCTGGACTTCTCCCAGTAGCCCCAAGAATTGGGTGTCTTGGCGTCTGCTGAAGGATCTGAGGCTGGAGGGGCGGGGGACCGGGACGAGCTAGCCCAAATCCTCACAGTGGCGATGGGCAGAGGCTGGTTATGGATTGGAGTCATGCCCTTTCCTGCTTACTGCTGATGTCTCCAAGCAACGGACATCCTGGAGGGACTTCTGTGGGTTCCTCAACTTGGGATGAACTCAAGGGGGCTGCTGTGGGGACAGGTGGGCTTTTTGGCAACCCTGTCGGTAGGCACTGTGTGCGGTGCCTGGCTTTAGTTGAGGTAGGCTGGAGGGGGAGCCTGTGATGGTCTGCAGGGGCTTGTGCTGTCTTGCTTGGTCTTCATCCTCAGCTGTTGAGTGGCAGCCACTCCAGCAGGGTTGGGGGGTGGCAGGGGAGCCTCGGTTTCCTCATCTGAGCATAAGAACAGCATCTCTGTGGTACGGTTGGCGTCTGCGCAGTAGGTGTGTGTTGGAAGTACTTGCACTGTGTGGGCCCTCCTCAAACCCCAAGGCCTCAGGCACCCACTGCCTCCCCGCGAGTCCACCCTCAGCCTCTCTGCCCATTTCTCACCCCCCAGAATATCCGCGTGTGGGACATGCAGGACTACATATGCCTCCAGTCCTTCTGTGGGAAGCTTTTCGCCCTGGGGAACTGCCCCATCACCAGCATCTACTTCCACAAGAATGAAGACAGTCTCATCTGTAGCACCTATTCGGTAAGTGCTGTGTGGAAGGGAGTGAGCCCCCCGCTCCCGGGCAGGAGCCGAGAATGCATTCATTAGACACTGCCCCATCCCTCAAGGCACCGAGGAGGGAGGAGAAGAACAGAGAATGACAGTAGAAAATGCTCCGTGGTGGGATGGAGATGTATGCCAGGTGCTTCTTGGAGCACAGAGAATGGATCCTTAGCCTAGTGTGGTCAGGGAAGGCTCCCTGGAGGAGGGGACACTAGACTGATGTTTTAAGCTTCCCAGGAGTTAGGAGGGACACTGGACTCCCAAGGAGAAGGCGTGAGAGGTATCAGCAGGCAGGCTGAGGAGCCAAGAGGCCTCACTGGGCTCAGGTTTGTGTGCAGTCAGGACGTTTGATGTTGCAGTTTATTGGAAGTTTCTCCCTGGGGCCAGTCACTGGGGGCAGAGCCCTTCTGACTGCCCAGCTGCCGGCCTCACTCCTCACCTATAGATTGGGATCCTCAAAGGGTACTTGGAGACCGAGGAACCAGGAAAAACAGGGGAGAAGACCACGACCTACAGCTCACCCGTGTGCGCCGTCCTCTACAGCAAGATTTTTAAGCAGGTGGGTGGGCTGGAGCCGGTCATGCCTCAGGCTGTCAGGAGGGCCAGGGGACCTCGGGCGGGACCCAGACCCCCTAAGCGGTCCAGAGCTGCATCCAAGGAGCAGTCAGCACAGCGGCGGGGTGCGGGGGGAGGATTCATCGCTTTGAGGGTGGCGTGGGGGCAGCGGCACGTGGATGAGAAGCAGCCCTACAGGGGGGCCGGTGGCCTGAGGTGGGGTGGGAGCCCCACCACTTGGTTGGGGGATCGCCTCACTCCTCTGAGCAAAGGAAGGCCTGTCTTCATGAGGGCCTTACCGGGCAGCAGGAAGGGCCTAGATGCCCATTTTGGCAGGGCATCGCGGGGAGGGGGGCGCTGGGCCAGCCCCAGCCGTGACAGGTGGGGGCCACCCTTGGGAGTGGGGCCGCTCTCCTCTCTAGGAGCCCCAGCCGTCTGCTCCCCCGCAGGTGGTGAGCGGCTGCCTGAGCAGCTTGGTGAGTGTGTGGGAGGTGGCGACGGGCAGGCGGACGATGGAGTTCTCTGTGACCGGTGACCAGCAGATGGAGCTGACCTCCATGTGCCTGGATGAATCGGAGCGCTGCCTGCTCACTGGTTTGCGGGACGGCACTATAAAGATGTGGAACTACGCCATTGGTGAATGCCTACTGGTCTTCCCCAACACGGACCACCTGGAGGTCAGTCTGCTCTGTCAGCTGGGGCCGGGGGGCACCACAGGGAGATGCAGAGCACAGTGCCCCCGAGCCTGGGGCCCCCCTTTCAGGCTGGGCACATAGACTGCCTGCCTTCATGCCTGCCTGAGCCTTTGTGTTCTCGCCTGTAAAGTGAAGCTAGGTCACAGTGCCTGTCCTGATCAAGCATTCTGCAAGTGCTATAGCTACCCTTGTTCTTTCGATTCATGAGCATACCTTAGCCCGGGTCTGAGAGTTTCGGACAGCATTTCTAGCAGTGGGGCCAGGAGAGCCCCATGATCACTCCTGTTCCGGCAGTGTCTGCCAGGGTCCTAGAGACAGTCTGGGGGTATGGCATAGAGCAAAGCCAGCCACTTTGGGACCTGAGCCCATAACTAACTCTTATGAAAGTCCTTTAACCAGTTCAGAAGGAGCCCTTGGCTGAGTAGCCAGGGATCTGAGTACTGTCCAGACCCTATCACTCAGTTATTTGACCCTCCCAGGGATCCCCCCTATTGAGCGGACATGGATACCTACACTCTCTCCCTGCTCCGAGTCTATCAAACGGGATAATGTGATGTGAGAGCATTCTGAAAAATATATGGTGGTACCGCCTCTAGGGAACTCATCATCATGGAGAGCTTTGACCCGGGGCCATTTTCTCTGAGGTGCCTCAGGGCTCTGTTTTCTGTCATCTTCCATAGATTAGTGGGATTGTCCATATGAACAAAGCGTTCTACGTGACCGGGTGGAGTAAGAGAATCACTTGTTTCATGTGAGTAGCAAGGGTGTATGTGAGTAGCTAAGGGCAGCTGACTGCTCTCCTTACTTCAGATGGGTTCCCCCTTTCCTAGCTTCACTAGTCGTTGGAAGACCAAGCAAGAAATTCATGGCGGGTAATGTCCGGTGCTTCATCTGCTTATCCATCCGTTCATTCACCACTCCTTGAGGCTAACATGTTCTAGATTTTGTGCTACATGCTAGAGATGGGTGTAAACAAGAATGATGGGGTCTCCATCCTCCGAGGGGGAGGCAGAGGCTAATCAAATAACTTCATTTATAATGATAAAGTCTGTTGAGTGCTGTGGGGGAAGGAAGCACAGGTTTCTACGGGGAGGGGATGGAAATCTGATTTCGTCTCAGGGGCGGTCAGGAAAGGCTCATCTGAGGATGGTGTGGGTGGAGTAGGGTCTTCTCAGCAAAGCTGCAAAGGGCTGGGGTAGGAGGAACATTCCAGACAGAGGGAACAGAATGTGCAAGGCCTCTTCTTTTCCAGAGGACCTTTTGAGGGCCATGGCTTCCCTTCTTTAATCCTTACTCAGCTGTCCGGAGGGGGTGGATTCATCAGATTAGTTTATATAAAGCCCCGAGGATAGGGCCTTTGTGGTGGGCACACAGTCGGTGCTCTGTAAATGAGGTTGGTGGGGCAGAGCTCCAACCTGAGTGCCCTCTTCCAAGTTGCCTCCCAGAATCTAAAGGCCTTGGTGTTTCCCGCCCCTGGTGAGCAGTAAGGCCGAGCCGCCCGCCCTCCCACCTCTGGCCCTGTGCGTAGGCTCCACAAGGCCAAGCCGGTGCTCATGTGCTACCACTGGCACACCTTCCACAAGGAGGACGTTCTGAGCATGGCCAAGTACCAGAACCAGTTCCTCGGGACCTCTTCCTACAATGGGGACATCCTCTTCTGGAACGTCAACCTGTTCAAGCCCATCCTCAATTTCAACGCCTCTGTGAGCCCCTTGCCTTTGCTGCCCAAGAAGGTATGGTTAACAGGAGCACCCCCCACTCTCTCTCTGCTGTGGGTCAGACTCAGCTGGAGGGCCGAGTGGGGGTGGTTAGGAAGGAGAGGGGATGTGACGACTTCTTTTGGAGGAGGTTGGGAGCTAGGTAGGTGGGTGCTAGTTTCTAGAATTATCCTCATTTGCCAGACAAGGAAACTGAGGCACAGGGAGGTTAAGCATCTTGCCTGAGGTTGCACAGCTCAGAAGTGATCAGTCCAGACCCAGGTGGTGTGATAGCAGAGAGCCCATGGTGCTGGTCCTGTTCTGTCTAGTAGATGACTCTTTCCTCGAAGGCGGCTCCTATCTTACTCCTCATGGCTGTGTTCCCACTCCGGGCTCACCGGGCTCATGCGAGGGACTTAGGAAACCCACACTGTCTCAGAATTATGCTGTCTTTGCAGATGAAGCTGGAAGGGGCCTTTGGGGTCACCTCATCCAGTAATTTTCCAAACATGTTGGGGAGAGATGCTCAGAGGCTACTGCAGTGGCTTCTCTTGGAGCAGTTCAGCTTTTTACCTGTTTTACACTTCAGAGCTTCCCTTAAGATTACAGACAACCTCACAAATATTTGGAAACCACTGTCCATTTCACTGATGGGGAGACTGAGTCCCTCACAGGAGCGGTGTGCTGCCTGTGGGCACTCAGGGCATTTCTGGTTGGCCCCGGGACAGGGTTATGAGTTCTGGTTTGATGCTTCTAAGGGTACGCAGTTTCTGGGGAGTAAGGCCTGGGGCACCTGGAGGGCCCTTTGGGTATTGGCATTGGGCCGAGGAGGCCCTGCATGTCCCTCTGGGACACTGCAGTGTCACCGGGACGGTTGTCTCCCTGGCACAGGTCCAAGAAGTGGACAACTTCCTGGCCAAGAGCCTATGGTCGGGCAAGTCCTGCATGGAGCACCAGGAGTGGGCTCACAGACCACCAGGGCAGCCCCCGGGCCCCAGAGCCAGGACTGTGGCCAACGCCAACCTGCAACGGAACCTGATGTCGGCCCCCCCGGTGATGAAGCACCCCAGAGACAAGCAGCCAGAGAGGCCTGCGCCCCCACAGGTGGGAGCGGGAGCCGAGCCCTGGAAGCTACCCAGGGGCCTGTCGTGTGTTTGTGTTCTTATATGGAGGCACTCTTTCCAGAGTACCTTTACGTCCATCAGTTCACCTCCCTGGTTAGATTCACCTGATCTAGCCCACTCTGCTGCCTCCAGTCTGGGCATGCTCCCTTCCCAGAGTCTACAAGCTGCCGGGAGGGCAGACCTGGAGGGAAGACAACCCAGAGAACCTAGAATCACAGGCTCGTTCCTGGGCTACTTTCTCAGTCCTCCAGCGAGTGTAATCTGGAAGAGATGAGCCAACCGGGGCCTGCCTACCTCCCCCACCCAGCCTCTCTGAGGCTCCAGTGGTCTGAGGCCCAAACAGAGGCAAACTACTTCCCTGCTCCTCTGAGCCCTCATCTCTGCCCCAAGATTAACCCTTCCAGCCTTGACTGATGGTCTCATTTTGAGGGGAGGAGGGAGATGGAGCTGGGGTGGGTGGTGGTTTGGCCTCTGACTCGCAGCAGTGAAGAAAATATCTTGTGCAGGGCTGGGGGAGCCCAGCAAACTGCTTCAGCAATTGAGCCTGATTCCGGTTCCTGGGAACTGAGGCTTGAAAGAGAAACCCCACCTTCCGCAAATACACAACACTTGTCGGGCATAGGCAGTGCAGACTGGATCCCACGTGGGCTGCTCGGACGGGTTCTGCTGTAAGACGTTTGCACTGGGTCTTATTACAGGACACTTGGACCACCTGTGGAGGATCAGGCTGCACCACTGCATTCACATCTTCTAGAGCAATGACTATACACGCCCTAATCCTCACCTTTGGCCAGGGGTTTTTTCCAGGACAAAGGCGGGGTGGTTTCCACAAAGGCAAACTCAAGTCTCTGTCCTGAGAGCAGAAGCTGCTGGTTTAACATGGAGACTCCCCAGCGCTGGAATGCCTTTACAGGATCCCTTCAACACCAGACTGTCCCTTTCACAGGGCAGTGGATCAACGGAGGCGGGCTGGGCGGGTCGTACTTTCAGCATCTGCCTCTGGTCTCTGTTCCCCCACAGGGTAGGGAGATCCTCCCATGATGACCTGGGAGGCCCATTTTTCTTTTCAGAAACCTGTCCACTCTGGAAGCCCCAAGCTGTTAAGAACGGCCTATGGTGCTCAAAGAGGGGAATTCCAGAAGAAGATACTGCTGCAATCCAACGCGTCGGTGGAGAAGGTGGGCCACGCTTAGGCAGGGTCTGGGCTGTGAACCGGCGTGAACAGTGGGGATGGGCTGGGAAGGGCAGGGCCGACGAGCCTAGGGGGGGCCAGCCTGGCTCTCCCCAGGACCTGGAGAGTCGTGGCGCAGGTGAAGGAACCACTCAGGATTCTGGCTTCAGGACTGCTGCGTGTTGGGGGAAGCTCCTTGGGTATGCCTGGGGGGCTGTGGAGGGTCCCCTCCTGGTTGGTGGGCTGGACTGGCAGGTAGGAGAAGTAGATTTGCCAGAACCCACTGTTAAAATGCCCTTCTGTGCTCTGGTAGGGTGTTTTTTGTTTTGTTTCTAAGATTTTATCTATTTAAGACAGAGAGAGAGAGTGTGTGTGTGTGTGTGTGTGTGCACACACACACACGAGTTGGGGGAAAGGGGCAGAGAAGGAGGGAGAAGCAGACTCTGTACCCAGCAAGGAGCCTGATGTGGGGCTTGATCCCAGGACCCTGAGATCATGACCTGAGCTGAAGGCAGATGCTTAACCAACTGGGCCACCCAGACGCCCATGGTAGGGTGTTTCGTACAACATGTGAGTAGGGATTGGGTCATCTCTGTTCTTCTCCCTTCCTCCTGCACTTTTCCCCTTTCTGACCCTGGATGCCCCTCACTGTGTTGTCACCACTAAATGAAGTGACCTCTAAGGCCCCTTCTAGCTTCGATCTGCAAAGATATGGTATTTCAGAGACTGTTTGGGTTCCCTAAATCCCTACCAGTGAAAATCCACATCACAGTTGTGTTAGGGTGTGGCAGGATGGGCCCTTTCCCCAGCTCCAGGGCACCAGGGACTTGGGAACTGGGGAGCAGTGCCCTGCAGAGCTGGGTCCCGTTGGGGGTGGGGTGGGAGGAGTAGAGAGCTGTGAGCAGCTGGACAGTCTCTCCTCCAGGTTCTGAATGTGCTTTCCTCTCTTTTAAAAAAATGCCTTAGGGGCGCCTGGCTGGCTCAGTAGGTAGAGCATGCAACTCTTGATCTCGGTTGTTAGTTCGAGTCCCACCATTGGGTATAGGGATTACTTAAAAAAAAAAAAGCCTTAAAAAAACTTTTAAAAGTAGTCATGCTAGTTGGTAAAAAAAGAAAAAAAGTGTGTATAAAGCAAAATATAAAGGTCCCCGTTGTCTCACTCACTCCACCCCACTAGTCGTAACAGCCACAGTCACCGCCTAGTGAATTGGTGGCCTCGGTTAGTCTTTATCCTTTTTATTTTTAGATAAGTGATGTAAAATCATAGCATGTCCTACCATTTACTTTCTAAAAACGTAATTAACTATATGGCATGGATATGTTTTCCTATTCGTAATTTAGGTTCATCTTATTCTTTTGTCAACTTACCTTATTCTTTGTAATAATTGCATAGTGCCCCATAGTTTGGAGCGATCACAAATGAGTAGGCCAGTCTTCTCTTAATAGACATGTAGTTGGGTCCAGTTTTTAACTTTGATGAGCAGCTCTGCATTGAACGTCCTTGTACGTATGCTTCTGTGAGCTTGTGTTAAGTGCATTGTGAGGATGGATTCCTGGAAGCAGTTGCCCAAAAGAACCCATCCCTTTCAGCCTCTGAGTCTGACCCAAGTAGATGATGCAAAGCCTGACCTTTGACTGTGACCTAGTCCCTTCAGGGCCCAGACAGTTATTCATTAAGTGTTTACTTAATGTAAACGTGCCAGGCCCTGGGGAGGCAGCAAGAAAAAAACCAAAAACCTGTGCCCTCGTGCAGCTGATATTCTAGTTGGGGTGAGACAGACAATTAACCAGCGAGTAAAATAAATGGTAGGTCACAGGGTGAACAAGTACAGTGGAGAACCAGAAAAGTGAGGCAACGGTGGCGGGGGGGGGGCGGTGACAAGGGAGGTAGAGAGGGTATGGCTGTTTAAATAGGGTGATCAGGGAGGGCTTCATGGAGGAGGTGGCATTTGTACAGAGCTTGAAGGCTGCAGTTGTTTGGAAGGATGGTGATCCAGGCAGAGGGAGCAGCAGATACAAAGGCCCTCACAGGAGAGCTTATTTGGAATCTTCAAGAAAGAACACACTCTCTCTCACTCTCTAATTAGAAAGTGGTACATGTCCTTCATTAAAACTGAAAACTTGAAGCCTTATAGTAGCGTATAAAATAAAAGAATGACTTACCTTCTTCTTCAGTCTCCAGGGACAATGACTGTTAAGGTATCCTGGTAGACATTTTTCTGGGCAGTATACAAGTACATACGTGTACAAAAGTATATATGTACCTCCAACTATTTTTTCACCAAATAGTATCCTATTATATATATGCTACTCTGCAATTTGCTCTTTTTCACCCAACACCTCATGGCACCACTTCCTGCCGGCGTCTGTGGAGCCATGGCCTCTCATTTACCAGCTGCATGGCATTTTGGCATATGGGATACCAGGTCTATCTAGCTAGATACTGTTGCTGCTAGACAGTTAGGTTTGTAGGTTTTGCCTTTGTAGCTAACATTGCCATGAACATCTTTGCACATGAATTTTGGATCTCTCATCTATTTCCCAGGCATAAAACTCTAGGATTAGAAATGCATTCTTAGAGGGGCGCCTGGGTGGCTCAGATGGTTAATCGTCTGCCTTCGGCTCAGGTCGTGATCTCAGGGTCCTGGGATCGAGCCCCGCATCGGGCTCCCTGCTCTGCGGGAAGCCTGCTTCTCCCTCTCCCTCTGCCTGCTGCTTCCCCTACTTGTACACACTCTCTCTCTCCCTGTCAAAAATAAATAAAATCTTAAAAAAAAAGAAATGCACTCTTAGAAAGCTTTTGATATGTAGTGTTATATTCCAGCCTAATAATAATATCAGCAGCAGTTAATATTTATTGGGCTCTGAGTATCTGCTAGATGTGAGCTTAAACATTTACATGAATTATTTTTGTCTCTCAAACAGCCCTGGTGGGTATATACTATTATTATTCCCATTTTCTGGGTAAAGAGACTGAAGCTCAATGAGGTGAAGTGACTTGTCCCAAATTCTCACTGTCAGAAAATAGCCAAGCCAAGGCCTGATTCCAGATCTGTTGGTTTTCAAAGTCTGTGTCCTTGACTGTTTGTACTGCCACCATTGGGAATTCCTTGGGCTTTTTATCTGGACTGGTGATCTGTGTGTAATAGGATTTGTATCATGAATCTTGACAAGAGTCTTTGAAGATTACTTACAAAGGACTGAATGTCTATTGCTGAAATTTCAGGCACTGTGGCTGGTGTGTGTGTGTGTGTGTGTGTGTGCGCGCGCGCATGTGTTGGTATAGCTGGTGGTCCTGTCTGAGGTTGGCCCACTTCTGATGCTGATCCTCCTTCCTAGCTTCTAAGTGCTGTCTTCTACCCCCACTGTTTCTGAAGCAGCCAAGTCCTTTCCCTCTGGGGAACTGGGCAGCAGACAGAGTGGAACTTCTCAGGGTGGTGCCCTGGAGAGGGTCCCCCTTGGTTCCCAGCCTTTCCCTAGTGGACTGGGACAAGGACGCCTGGGGGAGTTTTACCTGCCAGGTCCCCTTCGCCAACCATTTCTGTCCGGCCATCTCAGAAGACCATGGGGGAGGGCAGAAAGGGCACTTGGAGGGAGACAAGGACACAGATCCAGGGGCAGCTGTGTCTATTACAGTCTAGAGATGAAGCCCCTGTCCTTGACCCTCTCCTTAGTGGTGAAGGACGAGATGGGTGGGGAGTGGCAAAACCCTCCAAAAGGCATGAAGCCCAGTCCATGTGTAGCTTCAGCTTCTTCTGAAGGGGTCCCAGGCAGACCGTTAGTCCCCCCTGCTGTTGAGAACTGTCTGGGACCACTGGGGTGAGTGAGTCTGGAATGTCCAACCTCAGTCCAGAAGCTCTTTCCAAAGCAGGCAGGGGACTATCTTTGAGGTCTCAGGGGCCAGGTGCAGAGTGCGAAACGAATAGTGTTGCTTCCCTGCATTCCAACCACATGGATCCTTCTCCATCCTGCCCAGGGTGGGGCATCCTTCTGTGCCCACTCCTGACATTGACCACACAGCCCTGACCCCTCTCTGGCCATCACGCCCCTTCAGCCTGCCCATTCGAACTGTTGCAGGAAGGGTTGGGAAGGAAGCCTCAGCTTTCCCCAGTTAAGAAATGGGAGATCTTTGTGGCACATCATTTTGGTGAATCCTGTGCAGGTATGAGGAATCACATTTTAAGATAATACTTAATGATCTGGAGTATGCTTGTGACAAAATTGTCTTTAAAAATGATAAATAATAACTCTCTGAGATTTATTTTTATATGCCTGTATGCGATATATATACAGAGGTATGGTTTTGGTTTTTAAACAAGACCAGGAGCATTTGAGACTGTAGTTCAGCTGTTTGCTTTTTTTTTTTTTTTTAAACCTAGCAATGTAGAGTAGACAGCTTTTCCTCTCAGTACATATAAATATATCTACTCCATTCTTGTTAATAGCTTCATACAGAGGGCCAATCTATGCTTTTTTGAGCCTAAAACTTATACAATTTGGTAGGTACCCTTTATGAAAAATAACACAAAATTATGAATAAAAAACTAGATATAAAATGAAATTTATTTAGAATCAAAAGAAATGACAATTTTAAAATTTACAACTGACAATTATAACAGTCACCACATGTTGCTAATTCCTCCCTTGGAAGGGCCTTGAACTTGATCTTGAACTTTGCCTTAAGCTTTATGAACTTCTCTGGCAAATCTGTCCCCGACTGCAATATATTTCTTTGGATTTGCCATAATTTATTTAATGAATGCCCAATTGATAGACATTTAACTTGTTCCCAGTTTTTTGCTATTATAAACAATGGTGCGGCTGAGATCCTTATAGATATTTCTGTGTAGTTAAACTAGATTTTCTAGAAGTGGGATTAATGGGTCACCAAGTGAGCACAGTTTACATTTTGATGGATGAAGCCAGTTTGTTCTCCAAGAAGACTGTGATGAGCTGCCTTCCCTCCAACAGTGTGTGAGTCTACCTTTGTCCTTATACTAAGCCAATAATGGATATTAGCCTTTTCTTAATTTCTGCCAGTCTGGTAGGTGGAAGTTTTTTTAAAAAAATATTTCTTTATTTGTAATACTGAGCTTCCTATATGTTTGTTAGACATTTACCTTTCTTTCTTTTCTTTCTTTCTTTCTTTCTTTCTTTCTTTCTTTCTTTCTTTCTTTCTTTCTTTCTTTCTTTCTTTCAAGATTTTATTTATTTATTTGACAGAGAGGGAGAGAGAGAGAGAGAGAGCACACAAGCAGGGAAGCAGCAGAGGGAGAGGGAGAAGCAGTTTCCCCCGGAGCAGGGAGCCGGATGTGGGGCTTGATCCCAGGACCCTGAGATCATGACCTGAGCTGAAGGCAGACACTTAACCAACTGAGCCGCCCCGGTGCCCCTTTCTCTCTCTCTCTCTCTCTCTTTCTTTCTTTGAGAGATAGAGAGTGTATGCAAATGGGGAGGAGGGGTCTAAGGAGAGGGAGAGAGAGAATTTTAAGTAGACTCCATGCCCAGCGCAGGGCCCAACGTGGTGCTTGATCCCACAACTGTAAGATCACGACCTGAGCCGAAATCAAGAGTCGGACGCTTAACTGACTAAGCCACCCAGGTGCCCCTAGACACTTGTATTTCTTCAATGAATTAAACATCCATTCATATCCTTTGTCCGTTCTTTTTCACATTAATTTCTTGGAGCTCCTTCGATGCTTTGGAAGTGAATCCTTTGCCTATTGTGTATTTGCAGATAGTTTCACCTCATCTGCCTTTGTGATACTGCATTGACATTTTAGTTTTTGTCTAGCTATCTTTATTATTTTTCTTTGTGACAATGAAGAAAGGCATTGTTTATCCCAAGATCACAGAAAAATTTGTTATGTTTTCTTCTAGTCATTTATAATTGTATATATATTTAGTCATCCTTCTGTCTGATCTGAGTAGTTTTGTGTGTGGTGTGATGTATGAATCTAAAAATATTTTTCTAAATTGATAACCAGTTGTTCAAATGCCATTTATTGCATAGTTTATCTTTTCTCCACTGGCTTGAGATTCTATCATTCTTTTTTTTTTTAAAGATTTTATTTATTTATTTGAGAGAGAGAGAATGAGAGATAGAGAGCATGAGAGGGAAGAGGGTCAGAGGGAGAAGCAGACTCCCTGATGAGCAGGGAGCCCGATGCGGGACTCGATCCTGGGACTCTAGGATCATGACCTGAGCCGAAGGCAGTCGCTTAACCAACTGAGCCACTCAGGCACCAGAGATTCTATCATTCTTATATAGTATTAGAGTCTTCTATTTCTGGGATCTCTCTTCTTTCATTGGTATTTTTGTCTATTCTTGCATGTATATTTCATAACTTAAAAAATGTGATAAAAGTCTTTATAGACAATGCATTAAGATCTTCATGGTGATTATTTCTGGGTATTGGAATTCTGTGGGTGATTTTAATTTCTTCTCATCTGTCTGTGCCGTCCACATTTTGCATTGTGTGCAAGTATACTTGCATAAAGTGGGGGAAATGCTTGCCCTTTGTTTTTGGTTTAGGGACTCCTGGTTTTGTGACCCTGGCCCCTGGGCCATCAGGAAGCAAGTTAAGCATTTTGTTTTGGACATGTATGATAATAGGGTTAATCAAGAGTTTTTGTTGGTGGCGACATGTTTTGGGGACACACAAGTCACCACACTGTAATTTTTCTTTCTTTCTTTCTTTCTTTCTTTCCTTCCGTCCTTCCTTCCTTCCTTCCTTCCTCTCTCTCTTTCTTTTAGAGAGAGAGAGCAGGGGGAGGAACAGAGAGAATCTTAAGCAGACTCTGTGCTGAGCACGGAGTCCAATGCGGGGCTCAATCTCACAACATTGAGATCACGACCCTGAGATCACGACCTGAGCTTAAACCAAGTTGGATGCTTAGCCAGCTGTACCACCCAGGCGCCCCAAACCACGCTGTAATTTCTGACAGCAGGAATGGGGCAGAGGGAGAGATCTCAAGCAGACTCCCCGCTGAGCGCAGAGCCTGATGCGGGGCTCAATCTCATGACCCTAAGATCATGAACTGAGCTGAAATCACGAGAGGCCACTTAACCAAGTGAGCCACCCTTGTATGTCTTCTTCAACATTCACTGATCACATGCCATATATCAGGCACCACTGTAGTTGCTGAGGATAAAATAGTGAACAAAAAATGACACAAGCCCCTGTGCACAGGGAACTCATAGTGCACCAAAATGGTCCTCGTTACCAGCTAGGTGGAAGGAGTGGTAGATGGTCACCATTCTCACTGGGCATCTAGGAAATTGGGGAGCGGGGTAGAGGTGGTGACTTGCCCAGGCCACTCAGCACCACGTGACCGTGGCCAGGGTGAGTCCCAGCCTACAGCACTGCTGAGTGGGCCCGCCTCTCTTGCACAGATCATCTTCCTGCAGACCAGGCCTCGCCAGCCACGTGTAGCCGTCCTGCTGAGCAGCTGCATCGACGGCCACATCTATGCCTGGTCCATCCACGGGGGTGGAGGCCTGCTGGGGAAGTTCCCTGTTGACTTCCTAAGCCGGGGGGATGTGGTCGTGGGTGCCATGGCCACGGATGAAAAAGACTTGATCCTTGTCACAGGGGATTGTAAAGGATACATCAAGGTGAGGAAGACCTGGCTTGTGATGGAGGGGCTGGTGGCAGCCAAGCTCTGAGCAGCCCCTCTTTGCTGTGTGTGGCACTAGCCTAGTCCCTACTCCCTCTGGGTACTGGTTTCATTTGTAAAACGGTAGGCAGTAGAAGTCCTCTTCTGCTATGGTGTGCCCAGGAAATGAGTGAGGACGTGGCTCCAAAGGGCCGTCCAAGAAGCCTCTCCCAGTGGGTTCCCTACTCCATTTTTCTCTTCCTGCCACTCCCTTACCCCCAGCTGTGTATCTCTCTGTGATCACCTGTCTCAGGAGCTGACTTCATGCTTTGTGGTGAGACATGAGGCAAGAATGTCTTGTCCTTGTGCTGGTCATACCCTCTCTGCATGCCAGCTAAGGGGTCTGGCCTAGAAGGTCCCGAGGGCCCCTTCTGACCCTGAGTGTCTGTGAGTGCTCACACCTCAGAGTGAAGAGAAATAGTCTGGGAGGGGCCCACAGTGTGAGTTGGTGCTGGTGTCAAGGGGTGCTGGACCACTAACCCACATTTTGTGCCTAGATCTGGGACATCAAGGATTACTGCACATTCACTGACAGGTGGTCATCTCAACCCAGTAGAACAAACAAGTTCCAGTTCTTAATTCCTGAACGGGTCCAGATCAACCTCCCACACTACATCCCCTTGGAGGAGAAGGAGGTAGGAAGATTACTGGGGGAATTTAAACCACACTCATGAGCTGGGACCACGGTTCTCTTACCAAGATTCTGAGTCTTTCATGTTTCTCGTTCAAGGTAGTCTGGTTGATGTGGGACAGTTTTTGTTAGCCAGAAGTCACCATTATCCAGTAAAACCCAAGTCTACACACCAAATATACCCACATGCATACACTTGCACATGAACACACACACCCCTTCCATGGGCTTTAATCTTTGCGATGAGGGCCCTGGAGTCATGAATTCTTTTTAAAATAGTGAAAATATTTGGGACAGCTGACTGGCTTAGTCAGTAGAGCATGCAACTCTTGATCTCAGGGTTGTAAGTTGAGCCCAATGTTAGATGTAGAGATTACTTAAAAATAAAATCTTTAAAAAATTAATGAAAATATCTATGTATTTTCTTGAGTAGGTAATATATTTACATAGTTTGAAAATCACTTGATATTTCCCTATTGACTGATGAAGTTGAGCACCTTTTCCTTAGTTATCAGGAAAATGCAAATTAAAACCACAATGTGATACCACTACACATCCGCCAGAATGACTAAAACTAAAAAGATAGGCAATACCAAATGTTGGCAAGGGTGTAGGTCAACTGAAATTTCTATTGCTGGCAGGAATGTAGATTGGTATAATCACTTTGGGGAACTGTTTGGCAGTAATTGCTAGAACTGAATATATGTCTACACTATGATCCAGCAATTCTACCTCTAGGTTTATACCCAAGAGAAGCCTATGCTCTAAAATATAATGAATAAAAACATTAATAGAATTACCATTTGTAATAACTCTGCATATGAGACAACTGAAATGCCCATCAGCGTAGACTGGAAAAATAAATTGCACTGTACACACTGTACAGAATAATATGGGGCATTAGAAATGAATGGTCTGCAACTATTTATTACAAAATGGGTAATTATTTGAACAATGTAAGTGAAAGAAGTCAGACACTAAAAGAGTATATATGGTAAGTTTTATAGATCCATCTATACAAAGTACAGAAACAGACAAGACCAAGGTACCCTATTAGAAGTGACTGTCTTTGTGTGGGGCATGCAGTGGCTAGAAGGAGTCGTGAGGGGGCTTGGGGGCTGACAGTGTTTCCTAATCTGGGTCTGGCCATGCAGTTGTGTTTGGCTTGTAAAAATTTGTACAGTGGTACATTTAGGACATGTACACTTTTCTATATGTATGTTATACATCAATGAAGATTTAAAAACTCAGGGAATGGAAAAGGCTTATAGTGAGGACTCTTAGTCCTCTGCCCGCCGCCCCGCCAAACCAGTTCTTCTTGTGTCATTTTTATTGATTTTTGGTGATTCTTCCAGTATTTATTTATGCAAAGAGAAACGTATAAAGTTATCTCCTCCTTATTTTTACATGAAAGCAGCATGCCATGCACACTGGTGCTCACCTTGCTTTTCTTATTCCATAATATATCTTGGAGATGTATTATCTTTGCATATGAGTACATTTTTCTTTATAGATGTGTAGTCAGCCATAGGATATAGTAATGATATAATGCCCTTTGAAGGGAAATGGAGGTTGTTTTCAATCTTTTGTTCTTAAACAAAAGGGAAGAGTGAATGTTGTTTCATATGTGTGAAAAATATGTCTGAAGGATAAATTCCTGGAAGTGGGATTTCTAGGTCAAGGGGTAGTATGCATTCACAAAAATGAATAGTGAATGTTGTTTCAAATGTGTGAAAAATATGTCTGAAGGATAAAGGTAGAAAGATATGAAAGATATGAACTACCAGAGTGGGCTCAAAAAAAAAAAAAAGAAAATCTAAAGAAATAGAAAATTTGAATATCGCAAGTAAAGAGATTGAATTAGCAATAAAACTTCCCACAAAGAAAAGCCCAGGTACAGATGACTTCACTGGTGAATTCTACTAAATAGTTAAAGAAGAATTGATGTCAATTCTTCAAGAATTCTTGCCAAATAGTTTTCTATGAGGCCAATATTACCTTGATACTATAACCAGACAAGGACATCATAAGAAAATAAAACTACATCTCTTGTGAATATAGATGCAAATATCATCAATAAAATACTAGCAAATTGAATCCAGCAACATATGAAAAGGATTACATATCATGGCCAAGTGAGACTTCCCAAGAATGCAAGGTTGGTTTAATATCCAAAATCAATTAATGTAATACACTATATTACGTGAATAAGAACAAAAGACACATAATCATCTCAATAGATGCAGAAACAGCATTCGAGAAAAGCCAACACCTTTTCCTGATAAAAATGCTCAGTCAAGAAGGAGTAGAAGGGAACTTCCTCAACCTGATAAAATGCATCAGCAAAAAGCAGCTACTATCATATTAAATGGTGAAAGATTAAACTTTTCCTACTAAGATGAAGAACAAGATGAGGATGTCTGCTCTTGCCACTTCCTCTAATGTTTTACCAGCAGGGCAAATAGGCAAGAAAATGAAATAAAAGGCATCCAGCTTACAGTAGCATCAAAAAGAATAAAATATTTAGGGATGAATTTACAAAAGTAGTGAAAAACTTGTATTATGAAGACTTCAAAATACTGTTGAAAAAAATTGAAGACAACCTAAATAAATGGAAAAATATTCCATGTTCATGGATTGGAAGATTTAATCTTGTTAATATAGCAGTATTTGCCAAGTTAATTCAATGTAATCTATCACAATCCCAGCTTCTTATTTTACAAACTGATTCTAAAATTCATATGGAAATACAAGTGACCTAGAATAGTTCAAAAATCTTGAAAAAGAACAGAGTTGGAAAACTCACACTTCCCAACTTCAAAACTTACTTTGAATCTATAGTGAAAATAGTGTGGTACCAGCATTAGGGTAGACATATAGGTCAATGAAATAGAATTAAGAGTGGAAAAATAAACTCTCACATTTATGGTCAATTGATTTTTGGCAAAGGTGCCAAAACAATCAAATGGAGGAAAGAATAGTCTTTTTAAACAAATGATGCTGGGAAAATTGGATATCCACATCAGAAGAATGAACATATAACATAGAGAAGAACATACCTCACAACATACATAAAAATTAACTTCAATGGTCATGGACCTAAATGGAAGAGTTAAAATTATAAGACTCTTAGAAGAAAGCATAGGGAGAAATCTGCACGACTCTGGGTTAGGCAATATTTCTTAAATATGATGCAAAACCACGAGCAACAAAAGGAACAAATAAATTGAATTTTGTCAAATTTAAAAACTTTCGGCCTACAAAAGACACCATTAAAAAAGGGAAAAGGTGACATACAAATAGAAGAAAATATTTGCAAATCATATATATGATAAGAAACTAGTATCCAGACTGAAGAATTCTTACACATCGACAGTAAAAAGACAAATAACCCAATTAAAAATGGGCAAAGGATCCACATAGACATTTCTTCAAGAAGATATACAAATCACCAATAAATATATGAAAAGATGTTGAACATCATTGGGAATTGGGGAAATTCATAGCAAAACAGTAACGAGATCCCACTTCACACTCATTAGGATGGCTGTAGATAATAAATGTTGGCCAAGATGTGGGTAAAGTGGAACTCTCAAACATTGCTGGTAAGAACATAAGGTGGTACAGCCACTTTGGAAGACAGTTTAACAGTTTCTCAGAAAGTTAAACATAGAGTTATCATATGACCCAGCAATACATCCAAGAGAAATGAAGACGTGTCCACACAAAATCTTAAATGTGGGTGTTTATAGCAGCATTAGTTGTAATAGCCAAGAAGTGAAAGCAACCCACGTGTCCACAACAGATGAATGGATAAGTAAAGTAATCAAGTACTGATACACGCCATAGCACCATGTACCTTGAAAACATGCTAAGTGAAAGAAGCCAGTCACACAAAGGACCACATACTGTCTGATTCCACTTACACCAACTGTGGGATGCTGAAATGACCTAAAATCGATCATGATTGTGGTTGCAAACTCTGTGAGTATACTAAAAACCACCGAAGCAAGCCCTTTAAATGGGTAAATTGTATGTGAATTATATTTCAATAAAGCTGTGTTTAAAAGCTATAAAAATGATAGAGCAGTTTTTCTTTTTCACAAATCTTTTTGTTGTTGTTATTTGTAGTTGTTTATCTGCACATCTCATAATTTATCTCATGGAAATAGTATGTAAAACAACATATATCTTTCTAAGACCTTTACTGTGTACTGCCAAACTGCATTCCCAAAGTTTATAGTTTTGCACTTCTAATATTTTCCTTTATCCTTGCCAGCATAAAGTATTTATTATTAGTGGTATTCATCCAAGTGAGGTTTCCTTGGGTCTATAGAGTACCTTGCTTATAGAAGGCGTTCAATAAATAAATATTTGAAGTGAAAAGAAAACTTTTGGCTGATTTTTAGATGCAAATGGTTTTCTTTGATTTTAATAAAGATATCTTTGCTTATTAGTGATGTTGACATCTTATTTTATTGGCCATGTATGGTTTTGTGAATTGTCTCTTCACGTCCTCTGTCCATTCTTCTATTGTGGTAACCATCTTTTGTAAGTGATGTATAATTCTTTTTAAACATATTAAAAATATTAACTTATTATCTGTCATATGTATTACCAATATTTCCCCCCAATTGGTCATTTGCCTTTTAATTTTATTTATGATGATTTTAAAATTATAATTTTTTTTCGGTCAAGCCAATTTTTCTTCCCATTGTGGTACTTCTCATTGTCAATCACTTTCTTATTCAGAGGTAAGCCAAATACTCCTATTTTCTTTTAGATGTTTTACAGTTTCATTAAAAAGAATTCTTTGACCCTTTTAGTGTTTCTTTAGTTGTTTTTTTAAATTTTTAAAAAATGTTTATTCTAAGTAGGCTCCATGTCCAACATGGGGCTCAAACTCCCAACCCTGAGATCAAGCGTTGCATGCTCTGCCAACTGAGCCAGCCAGGCGCCCTAGCATTTCTTTAGTTGTAAGAAACACAACAACAGTTGAAGTTTCTCTTGATAGTTTATCCGGTATTCCAGCACTTTTTTATGGGTCATGCTCTCTATTACCACAAATTTTCCTGCCACTATTACATACAGATGTTTTATGTAAATGTGTGTTGGTTTCTGAGCTTTCTATCATCTCCCATTGTTCTGTTTAAAATTTTTATATTGTGACTTAACATACTTGAATATGGTAAAGTTCATCCCTTTCAATATTGTTTTATTTAAAACAGTCCTGGTTATTTTTACTCATTTTCCAGTTAAGTAGAGTTCATCCTTTCATAGTGAATGTGATCTATCACTCCCTTGCTCACCCTGTTCTATTCCCAGTGCCCAGCTGAATAATTTTAGAAGAAGACCCGGCTCTTGTCCTAGCCTCACCACTTTCTAGCTATGTGGCTTTGGACTCACTTCTCTCCTCTGTGAAATGGTGAGACTCACACATCCTCTAAGGTTGTTATGATGTTCAAATGCAATAATCTGTATAGATGCAATTGGTAAGCAATATAACAAATGCAAATGCTTTTTTATGATTTTACCAAGGGACCAGTGAAGGCTAGACAAGTGCCAGGACTTACCTAAATTAATGTGGGAACATGTCTAGAACTAGAACCCTGGGACATGAGCCAGGGGACTGTGACCTAGGATCCTTACAGAGGGCTCGACTGCCTCCAGTATAAGTAGTTCTCCTGTACTGTCCCTTATAGGTCGTGGCTGGCCAGACCATTTCCCTGGTTCCCCCCAAGCTTCTGAATTCCTGGAAGGGCCATTTGGATAGTGTGGCAGACATCCTGTATGTGGATAGCTTCCAGCTGGTTGTCAGTGCTGGCCAGGACTGTGACGTCAAGGCTTGGAAACTCTCCGGTGACACCATTGGTATGGGTCCTGCTGAAGGTCAGCCATGCCACATGGCCCATCATGGTCCTGTCCCTGTTAGAACCTAAGCTGGCATAAACCTTATATCCTGTGGGGTGGGGTTTCAGGCCACAGAAGCTGTCTCTGCTCAAATAGTATCACAGGATGTGAGTCTTTCCAGTTGTCCGTTCAGCAGTCTATTCAGTCATCCATCAACTGTCCATCCACCCACTCACCCGCCCACCCGAAATTATTTGCCTGTGTATATTTTTGCAAATCATATATCTGAGAAGGCACATTCCTTTCTCTTTTTAAAAACAAACTTGTTGAGTTATAACATACATAAAGAAAAGCACACAAACCAAAAGGGTTCAGCTTGTGAATTTTCAGAAAGTAAATACACACCCATATAGCCATCACATAAAAAGCATCTTATGCTTTCTTACACTTAGTATTTTCATGGTCTGTCTCTGAACTCTTCTGCCTGGCCCCCAGCCTTCATTGTATGGCCACCATAAACCCTGTGAAGGCCTGAGGGAAAGGGTTGGTGGGTAGCTGCAGACTTGCCCTGTGGCTGGAACATCCTGGGTTATAATCTGTCATGTCATGTGAGGCTGTTAAAAGTTCACTAAGGACTCGTCTGATTTCTCCTCCTCCACAGAGGGTTCATCCTCCTCTCATTACTCTGTCAGGGTTGAAAGCAGCCTTGGTCTCTTATCTCTTATCAAAGGCTTATTCCTTTCTGAATTAGTTCACTTAGATTTCCTTGCATTTCAGCTCTTATATGGGTAAAAACTTTCTGACTATTTTTAATTTCTTTCTCTCTATGATGAAATTCCTCATCTTCTACTTTGTATTCTTGAACATTTTGATCAAAGTTATTTTAAAGTCTTTGATAATCCAGTATCTGGTTCACTTCTGGGTCTATTTCTATTGCCTATCATTTCTGTTGGTTCCAAACGTGACACAGTAACAAGGACTGGATTTACATTCCCACTTTAAAAGACTAAAAGCATGAACAAAATATATATAACAGTTTCCAGACATTAGACAGCAGGCAGCAAAGAATAGTAATTCCTGAGGTATAATTTATAATAATATATTATACATAAAATAATATAATACAAAATTAGTATAAATTATATATAATATATACAGTGCATTTGTAATATAAATTATATATAATACAATATAGACATATACTATATAATGTATATAAATATTATGAATATACTTCATGTGTCACAAAAGGTAGAAGAAAACATCAGCCTGTTAAGGAGAGAACTTAAATATATATAAAAAGACCCAAATTGAAATTAGAAATTGAAAACAACAATGTCTGGGGGCACCTGGGTGGCTCATTTGGTTAAGCGACTGCCTTCGGCTCAGGTCACGATCCTGGAGTCCCTGGATTGAGCCCCGCATCGGGCTCCCTGCTCAGTGAGGAGCCTGCTTCTTCTCCCTCTGACCCTCCCCCCGTCATGTACTCTCTCTCCCTCTCATTCTTGCTCTCTCAAAAAAATAAATAAATCTTTAAAAAAAAATAAAAACAACGTCTGAGATAAAAATACATTGGATAGGGTGAATAGCAGATTAGATACTACAGAAGAAAAGATTAGTGACTATGAAGACATAGTAATGGAAACTGAAAAAAAGACTGAATAAGTTGACATTTTAAGTTATGACATGATGATTTGGTATATGGGTACATTGTGAAATGATTACCACAATCAAGATAATTAATACATCTATTACCTCACATAGTTACTTTTTTTTTTTTTTTTGGTGGTGAGAACACTTAATATCTACTCTCTTAGCAAATTTCGAGTATTCAATACAGTGTTGTTAACTGCAGTCACCATGCTGTGCATTGGATTCCCGAACTTATTCATCTTCTAACTGAAAGTTTGTACCCTTTTGCCAACATGGCTTTTCAATCTATCTCCGTCCTTATATTTAAATGTGCTTCTTTTGTGGAGCATTATATTGAGTCCTATTTTCTTCATCCTGCCCGACAATCTTTGCCTTTTAATTGGATATTTAGTCTATTCAAGTATTAATGAAATTACTTATATGGTTTAAGTCTATCATCTTGATATTTGTTTTCTGCTCTTTGTTCCTTTATTCTTCGTTTTCTGCCTTCTTTTGGATTAATCACGTCTTTAAAACAATTACCTTGTTTTATTTCTTTATTAGGTTTTCAATTGTATGTTTTTATAATATTCGTTAGTGGTTACTCTAGAGATTATAATATGCACTCTTGACCTGATACCACTGCTTGTGCAAGAATCTTACTTTTGGGTGCCTGGGTGGCTCAGATAGTTGAGCGTCTGCCTTCGGCTCAGGTCATGATCCCAGAGTCCTGGGATCGAGTCCCGCATCAGGCTCCCTGCTCCTTGGGAGCCTGCTTCTCCCTCTGCCTCTCTCTCTCTCATGAATAAATAAATAAAATCTTTAAAAAAAAAAAAGAATCTTACTTTCTTCTTCCCACTGCTCCTTCCCTTGCTCACGCTCTCTCTCTCTCAAATAAATAAATAAAATCTTAAAAAGAAGATAAGAGTCAGTAGCTTAACCGACTGAGCTACCCGAGCATCTGTGCTAGTGTTTAATTCTTTAAGCTTTTATTTATCTGAAAACATCTTTATTTTGCCTTAAAATGTTAAGACTATTTTACTGGGCATAGAATTCTCAGCTGGAAGTTTATTTTCTTTCAGTACTTAAAAAAAAAGATTTTTCCGTCATCTCTGGCTTCTATATTTTCTTTTGAAATGTCAGTTTTAAGTTGATACTTTATTTCTTTTTTTTTTTGAGAGAGAGTATGTGAGTGGGGTGGGGTGGGGCGGGGCAGAGGGAGAGGGAGAGAATCTTAAGAAGAATCCACTTAGGCAGACTCCAACATGGGGCTCGATCTCATGACCCTGAGATCATGACCAGAGCTGAAATCAAGAATCTGTTGCTTAACTGACTGAACCACCCAGATACCCCATAAATTGATATTTTGATGGTAATTTTTCTTTTTTCTTTGTTTTTGGTTTTCAGCAGTTTGACTATGATGTGCCTAAGTGTGCTTTTATTTGTGTTCATCCTGCTCAGAGTTCACTGATCTTTTTCAACCTGCGGGCTGCTATTTTTCATCAGTTTAAAAAAATTGTCAAAGATTATTCTTTAGTACTGCTTTTGCCCATCCTTCCTCTCCTCCCATCGTGGGGTTTCAGTTACATGTATGTTAGAACATTTGACTCTGTCCCATATATCTCTCCTATTCTGTTCTGTTCTCTGTTTGTTTTTTTTTTTTCAATCTCTGCATTCCATTTGGATATTTTCTGCTGACCTGCCTTCCAATTCATTAATCCCGTCTTCTTCTGTATGCAGCCTGCTATTAAATCCATTCAGTTAATTCTTTTTTTAAAAAAGATTTTATTTATTTATATGACAGAGAGAGATAGTGAGAGCAGGAACACAAGCAGGGGGAGTAGGAGAGGGAGAAGCAGGTTTCCTGCTGAGCAGTGAGCCCGATGCAGGGCTTGATCTCAGCCAAAGGCAGATGCTTAACGACTGAGCCACCCAGGTGCCCCGCATTCAGTTAATTCTTAATTTTGTTTTTTTTTCCCCTCAAATACCCATTTGGTTCTTTCCTATAGAATCCAATTCATTGTTGAAATTCTTCTTCTCCTTCACTTTGTTCATATTTTCTGTTATTTTATTTAACTATTTATAATTGTTATTTTAAAGTTTTATCTCATAGCTCCAATGTCAGAATTATCTGTGGGTATGATTCTAATGCCTATTTCTTTTTTTTTTTCATTATTGGTTATACTTTCCTGTCTTTTTACATGTTATATGCATAAAAAAATCCACCCCTCCAAAACCCCCCCAAAACAAAAACAACCCCCTCACCACCACCAAAACTAAAACCAAATCCAAAATGAAACCAGAGACTTTTCTGGACTTTGTATAAAAGAACCACAGAGAGTGACATTGGCATGATTTTCCTCCAGTGCATGTGCTCGTTCCTCTGTATAGGGCTGCTCATCTCACTGCAGTCAGAAACTGAGCTGGGTTGCGTCTGGACTGCCGATTTTGGTGGACTCAGTTTGCTTCTGTCTTCCATTGTGAAGTCTGTCTCAAGGGTGAAGTTTGTTGTGTTTGCTAAAGGCTTCTTCCTCTAGTGGGACTTTGTCTCCCAACAACCTCATTCTCTCTGTGTTAGCCCAACTTCCAGGCCTCCAGAGCCCCCAGTGCTCAGCGAATGTCCTGCGGGAAACACAGCGATGCATGTGAACTCCACTAGATTTGATCCATCCTGCCAGCCAGAATGGCTCTCAGAAGCTTGGATGGTTTCTTTTCCTTCCAGTAGCTTCCTTTGTCTAAGCAGAGCCTGATTCTTACTCAGCCCATGCCCAGACTCAGAAAATGCTCCCAGAGAAGGAAGCAGCCCTCAGTTTCAGTTCTTCTTGGAAGGACTCTTCCCTTTCTGTAATTTTAGTTCATCTACTCTTTTTCGCTTCTATAGCTGTCCGATGACTTTTTAAAATAGGATTTTTTTACTATATTTTTTTAATCTTTAAAAATTCTGCAGCAGGAGAATGGCCTACTATAGCTATGCCCTGCCCAGAGCAGGACTCATGTTTCTCTATTCTCACTACCTGCTTTCTCCTCCAGCCCTGTTCTTCCCCAACCTCACATCTGATGGACGCCTGATCATTTTGCACCATTGCTACTTTATACATGAACCACGTAAGCCCAACCGAGGATCACTGTCATCACCATAGTGCTCTTTCCATCTCAGCCTATATGGGGGGCAGGATGCTTTGGCCTGTGCTCCAAGTATATTCTAGGGCTAGTGTCTGGTTCCTTCAGGTATTTGTTGAGTAGCCAGCATAATGCCTGGCATGTGGTAAGCATCCTGAGGTGCAGGCCAAGGGTAAGGGGTTTCTAGCTGACCCTTGAGGGTGGAGGGTGAAGGGCAGAAGGATCAGAGGGGAGGTAGACCAGTTCTTGTTACTGAGCTGGGTCTGGTTAAATCACAGGGACATTTGGCCTGAGTGTTTGGAAAAGGTTGCAGGATATTCAGATTGTTGGTGATCTTAAAGTGGGAAAAAGCTCAGAGGAGGAGGCTGACTCTACAGATGCTGCCCAGAAGGCCTTCCGTCCAGAGCTGCGGTGAGTTATCCCAGCCCACTTGGTCTTTGCTGGCCCAAGGAGGGGATGCCGGGAGCCTCCCTGCAGGTCCTGGGCTGCCTCATCTGGGTTGGGTAGAGCTAGGCATCTTTGGGGAAGGCCCTCAGAAAGCCAGAGGCTTGGGACCTACAGGAAACTTGACTCTACCAGTGGCAACTGCGGCCTACGAGCCCAGCTCAGCTGCAAGTTTGAATGGTACAAACCAGCAGAAAATACAAAAAGGCAAGCCCTTCGATGGGCCCTGGCTCCAGAGCCAGGTCCAGATTAGCCAGGGCTGGCTTCCCTGCCGAGGCCATTTCTATGTGGCTAGAGGTCCCCGGTAGGAGAGTGCCCGGGGCTCTGGTCCTGACCAGATGCTTGTGTTATTTCCCTGATTCATGGGGAAGTCAGGCTGCTGCTTGCAGCTTCTTTCTTCTCCAGGTTCCTCCTCCACCCATGTCCCACTCTTACTCCTGACCAAGTCTCAGAGAATTTGGGGTCATTCCAAGAAATATTTATTGAGGTCCTGCTGAGTGCCAGACTCTGTGCCAGGTTCTAGAGATCACAAACAATCCAGACACAGGTCCTCCCCCAGAGAACTTACAGTCCCCCTGGGGAAATGGACATGCAAACTCATGGCTGCTGTTTTATATGGTAAAGCGATGGGACTGTTAAGAACAGGAATGGCTCAGAGGACAGTCACCTCATTGGGTGGATCAAGTAAAAAAAGCTTCATAGGAGAAGAGATTTTTTGGAGTTGGGTCTTGATATGTAAGTAGGAGTTTTCCAGGCACCCGTACAGTCCTTGGGGCTCCTCTCCTCTTGTCAAGGCATACATCTCTACAGTCCCGTGTGGGGTTCGCAAACAAGGCAGGGGCAGGGTTTCCCTGGGAGGGAGAGAATGTTTAAATATTTCACAAGGGGAGGCCCCGGTAAGGTCAAGATGGGGTGTCGGGCCTCCATGGCGGGGGGAGAGTACAGGGTGGTAGGATAGGTTGCAGGACTTGTCAGGGGTCAGTTTAATCTGGGCTTTGCTAACATTCCCTGGACGCTTGTTTAATGATGGGCCCCAGGCAGTAGGGCCTCAGAGGAGGGATGAGAATTTTGGGAGAGGATTGGGCCCAGGAGGGAGAAGCCCTCTTGGGGTCCATGGGAAGGCTGCCCCGCCTTGTGGTGTGAGGGCATCTTATGAAGGAAAGCCCCTTACATCAGGGAGCAGCAGGCTCTGGCCGAGGCCCTGGTGTACCAGCGGCGGGAGCAGGTGGCGCTCATGGCTCTCCTGAATGGGAAGGCAGACGCGGAGGCTGAGGCGTGGGCTAAGCTGCAGAAGATCACCCAGACGTCCCCATGGGCTGGGGAGCGCTCCCCGGAAGACATTGAGTGTAGCTGGTGCAAGTGGGAGTCCAAGGGCAAGCAGGTGAGGCTGCGTGGGGGACCCAGGGGCAGAGAGGGGCCCACCCCGGTCAGCCCCGAGGCTTCACTCTCGCCCATGGTGCCCGCAGATGAGCGAAGTTGTGGGAGCAGCGTACAAGCCCAAGGACCGGTCGCGGAGTTCCCGACTCCTGTCCACCCACGTGCAGTATGACTGGATGAAGTACCAGGTGAGGCAGGGCGGGGCTTGCTCCCTGAGATGCTGGTGCGGGAGGCTGGGGAGCCCCTCTCCATTGACAGCCCATCCACAGCCACCCTTGTGCCCACAGGGCCCTCCAGTCGGAGATAGGGGAGCGTCAATCCCTTAACAGAATGCTGGGCCACAGGCAGCTCTGGGATGAAGCTGGTCTGGGTGGTGTTTTTGCCGAGGCCCTGGTTGAGGCCATGGACACAGGTGTTGTCTCTGAGGACACACCTCATTGGGCCTATGGGAGGAGGTTCTCCGTAGGCCTGGTACTTTTGATAGACTTCAAAGAAATTCCCAGAGTCTGTGGCTCTGCGTTTGGTTGTTTGTCTGCCTCCATACCGTGGGCCGCTCCAGAGCAGACACAGGGTCTCCTGGTGCCGTGTAAGGGATGGAGGGAATGGAAGGGCACTCTCCTTGGGAAAAGAAAAAGGGAGCCGGGGATTTTGCAGGACAGCTATGAGTCCCATCCTGCCTCTTGCCTGGGCAGACTCCAGCCTCCTCCAGAGGCGTCTGCTATTAGAGCTTCCTCCCTCGCTGGTGGGCACTTGAAGCGAGAGAACCCCTCTGTCCTGGGCGGGGAGAGGTCAGTGAGAAAGGGGAGCTGCTCAGCATTCCCGCCTTCTAGAGATGGGCCTCAAAGTGCAGCCTGGTGAGTGCCGACAAGAGAGGTGGGGGCCCCACTCGGGTCCTGCTTGAGGCGTCATTCTAAAGATGAAGACAGTCCCGCGCTGAGCACAAAGTGTTGTTGCCAGCACCAGGAGAAGGGCTAGGTGCCAGGCCTGGCACACAGTGAGCTTGCAGTGCCAGCAGGCTGGGGAGAGGAAAAACCTCTGGAAACTTCTGGAGACTTCTTTTGTCTGGGAAGACCCCAGGGCCCATGCTTCCTGTGAGCCTGCTCTTGGTCCTGGGTGAAACATCCAAACTCCCCTGCTCTGTTTCTCCCCCAGATTTCACCTCAGATCTACCAAAGCCTGCACTTCAACAGACTGTCACCCACCCACACACCTGACCTCGTGCTGCACAACGTTCTAGAGCAGCAGGGCCCGCACAGCCACCTGGCAGCCCACCACAGCCACAAGGACCCAGATCCTGATAGGGACACCAGCTCGTCAGCCACCTCCCTCCCCGTCAGCGACACCCTCACCCTGACAGCCTCAGACTCCGGGTTCCTGGAGTCTGCCTTGTCCAGCTCCCCATACCTCCGGGCCTCCCCCTCGGTCCTGTCCCAGGCACCCAAGTACATCGTGCAGAGGTGGGCGACCCCCATGCCTGCTGCCTCATCCGTCGAACTGCTCTCAAGACCTCTGAAGGCCACCCTTCGGTCCTCCACGAAGAAGAGCTACCGCATCCGGTTCTAAGGTGGCCCACCCTCTCTCCAGTCCTCCAGCGCAAGGCCCAGGCCCACGGGCCTCCTGTCTGTCCCTGGCTTATTACCCCTGCTAGGCCCAGAAGACAGAGACCTTCTATTGACCTCCTTCTTCCCCAGAGTCCTGGAGAAGAAAATAAATATTTGCACATATCGGAGTCCCATAGGCCAGGAGGTTGGGTTGTGTGCCCCTTGCCACCTTAGACACCAGGCTGTGTCTGACATTGGGCCGTGTTCCCCCCCACCAGGCCCTGGCTGGATGCAGGGGAGAGTCCCCTCCCCCAGGACACCTGGTGCAGCCGTCCGGCAGGTGAAGCGTAGGGCTGGGACCTCGAAGGCTCCATGGTGATGTGGCTGGTGGGTCACGCCGCTGGGATGAGCTGTTTGCTTCTGAAACTTGGTTCAGCCTCATGGCTAGAGTGAGGCCCAGCAGCCATCTGGAGGTGGTGGTGGTGGCTGTGTGTCTCCTGCCCTGCTGTGTGTCTGTCCTCCTCTGCCATCAGACACTAGCCACAGGGAACTCTGCATTTACAAATTGTTCTGCCCCTCCTGCGAGGGAGGCCCCGAAACGTGGTGGAGGGCACCTCGGCCTGGCTCTGTCGCTTTGGACCCAGGTTTTTCTGAGCCAAAGCCCTTGATCCTTCCACTGTGTGCGGCTCTGGGCAGCGTCTTGGGTGGAGAACTCAGGGTGGGTAGGGCGGTGGTAAAAGCAGTGGCAGGACCAAGGCCTCTGCCCGGAGGTGGGGGGCAGGCCATGGGGGAGGGGTGGGCAGAGGAGGGGATGGGAAGTGGTGATTACCAGGCCTCAGGGGATTTTCTTAAAGGCCTCTGCAGGCCCTTGCCTGGAGGGAGATTCAGGGTCCTTTAGGAGCTGAGATCCTGACTTAGGGGCCATCTGGCTGGACACTAGGGGTCAGGACAGGTCAACCTCTGGTCAACCTTCCACCTGACTCTGCCATTCGGTGAACCCTCCCCCTAGTAGGACCCAGCCCCACTACAGCAGCATTTTACTGCCTCTGCCCACATGTTTCGGTGTAGGTACGCTGCAGGCACTGAAGAAAATTACCGTTGGAGTCTCACCTCCTACCCGGGCAGCAGCTAACCGTGAGCATTTGTCTCCAGCCAGGGGAGCTTGCTGACGGCCCCTCCAGTGGGCAGGCTCCCCTGATGCCGAATCCCAGGCCCAGAAGCACCACCTACAGTGATGTGTGTCTCCTGCTGCTCACACCCAGCCCCTCCTGGCCTGAGCCCTGGATGGGATAGGGGACAGATCATTCTGGAGCATCAGGGTCAGAAGGAGCTTAGAACCCAGACGGGGGACTGGAGGTCAGTGTCACACTGGAGTTGGTGAGTGAGGAAGCCGGGTTGGTGGCCCAGTGTCCGTCTTGTGGTCGCCTGTGCTCCCTGAGCCCCAGAGCGCCCCTCCTCACCTCAGGCCCGGCCTCACCAGCCTCTTCCCTGCCTGCTCTCTGCCTTCTGCATCAATGGCCTTGAAAAAGCTACTTATATTTATTTAGCTCTTTTCTGAGTCTAAAAGTAGCACAGGCTGAGTGTAGAAAACTCAAGAAAATACTGAAAAGCATAAAAGCCAATAAAACCCATCTGGATCCCATCTCCCAGAGATCACTTTGGTGCATTTTCCTCTAGATGTTTTCCTGCCTTTGCACACATGTGTGCGGACCTCATATGCACATGTAAGAACCCTCAGTTCTTGCACACTCATTTGCTCCTCGTACCTCACACCCACGGCTGCATCCAGCCCCTCGCTGGGTTGCCTTCTCCAGGATGGAGGACCACTGCCAAGCCACTCTTGGAGGGCACATGGCTCTGGTTTGCCCCCTAACCACGCACCGCTGACAATCCAACAAAGGAACAGACATTAATCTCCAGTGGAACAGAAACTTTTTCCCGGGCCCAGCTGGGCTGAGGAGTCATGGCCCCACAGGCCGACTGAGGGTGGGTGTCCTTCCACCAGGAGATGGGGCACGAGGGCACGGAGGGGAGTGGGGGGGACAGCCTTGTCCTCAGAGAAAAGACATCATTGACCTTGTTTTCTGGCATCACTTCCCTATTTCACACTTGTTCAACAGTTACTGAGCACCTGCTATATGCCTGGCACTGCCCTGGGCACTGGGGATGCCAGAATGAAGAACACCCAGCCATTGCCTACTGGGGACACAGACCACTCCTCTGTAGTGTGGATGCATCTTCTCCCTGGTTTATCCAACAGATGATCTTAGCACAAGCATGGGGCCCCCAGGGGGAGGTAGGCGGAGCTCGTGGGACAGAGTGCAGATGCAGTGTGGATCAGGAGAAGCCATCTGAAGTGGCTTCCTGGAGGAGGGGGCCTTTAGCCCAGAGCCAGCCAGGACCTTTGTGTTTGCTGTCTGCTCTGCCTGAGAACGGCTTCTGTTAGATCAAACGGCCTCGGCTTCATGCACTCCCCAAATAACTTCAGGTGCCTGATACCCGGGCATGCTCTACCCCTGCTCTGCTTTATTCTCACCACAGTATTTCTGTGTCTAGTTCCCACTGTGCCCCTCCCCCCACCCTCCGAGGGCAGGACCATGTCTATCTTGTTCACAGTTCCCATGCCTGGCATAGTATTTGGCACATAGCAGGTGCTGGATAACTATTTGTCCACTAAATACCTGTAACTATGAGCACTAAGTCTCCCTGCCCCAGGAGGTCCTCTGAGATTGACCTCACCCTGGTTTTCCCTCTGGGTTTCTATGTTCTTTATTTGCCAGCCCTGGATGGACTGTGGATTGTCCCTCCCCATTGGGAGACTGCAGACCCTGTCTGTGAGCCCCAGGTGGCTACTTGGAAGGGGCAGGGGACCGGGAGCCTTGAGGTTCCACCTGGTTCTGGTATCTGGGCTTCTTTTAGGATTCTATGCTGCATGGATCCTGAGCGGGGTCGGGAAGGGTGGGCAGGTCTTGGATCGGCTGGTGGTAGTGTCAGTCAAGGGCAACCACAGGGGCAAAGGCCTGGGTGTGGGGCAGTGAGGAGGGTCTGGGAGCTGGGCTAGGGGTCTCATTGTTCTGGAGGCCCGACCAGGGTGGGGTGTTCTGTGGGCTGAGCTCGCCGTGGGCACAGCACCATCTGTGTCCTGTGCTTGGGGAGCGGGGTGTTACCCGCACCCCGGACATGCACCACACCCCGCACGAGTCCAGCACAGGAGGGGGCAGCCTGGGACCCAGGGAGGGTAGATGCCTGGACCAGGGTCCCTGGGGGCTTTCCTACTGAACAGTGGTGTCTGGCCTCTGTGGCCTATTTCCCCACCAGCAGAGAGGACGGCCAGGGAAGAAGGCCCCAGGTGGGAATGAATCTGCATTTTTGGAGGCCAGTGTGGCTGAGGGTTGTGAACAGAGGAGGAAGGAGCCGTGGGGACAGACACTGAGGGACCAGTCACACGGGGCTTTTTTCTCTTGGAAACCCTGAGGGCATTTTAATAAAAGGTGCAAAGCACTCTCAGGTTTGTCTTGAGAAGCTCCCTCTGGCTGCCTCGCGGGGATGGACTGCAGAGACAGAAGTGGTTCTGGGATTCTGGGATGGGGGCAGGCCGGCACTGGGTGGCCGGGACCAGAGGGCGGCAGGCCCCGATGGCGGAGCTAGCCGTGGGAGCCTCTGACATGGGCAAGGGAGGAGCTCTGCGCTGCTCGTGGCTTTTCCTTCAAAACTTTGTTTCTCCTTTTTATTTCAAGAGTTTTTAAAAACTATCAGATTTCCTCAATTCTCAGACATAATTTTTAAATCATATTAAACAATTTTAAAAAGGTTTCAGTGATTGGGATGTGTCTCTCATAATTCCATGACTTTTTCCCCTGGGCGAGCTGGTGCTCCCTCTCGATAGGACGGGGCGGTGAAGGCACGCCTGCTGGGGAGGGAGCGCCCCCTGGTGAAGCCAGACCTGGTCACAGCCCCCAGCCCGGCTTGGAGGGTGGGGGAGGGGATTCCTTCCCCTGGAGAGGAGTTGGGCTTGTGGGGGGGGGGGCTCTAGTTCTTCTTGGAGCCCGTTGAGGGGATGTGACAAGGGGGCAAAGAAACTTTCCATTGTACCAGATATTTTACACACATTTTCATACAAAATTCCAATGCAGTAGGTCGTCTATCCCCATTTAACAGACAAGAAAACAGACTCCCACAGGATGAGTTGCCCAGGGTCACCCATGTCAGCTAGGTTTCCAACCAGGGATTTCGGGTGTTTCTGCCCCTTCCGGGCCAAGATGCTCAGGATTTGGGGGTGCTGCATTTGGGTGGGGCATCCCTTGAACGCTGGAGACAGAAAAGTGGTGGAAAGAGACCCCCACTTCCTGTGGCAGGCAAGGTCAAAGGTCAGGAAAGGGGATGTTCCGTTGCCTCATTTGCCCCGCCAGCCATGCTGTTCAAACTCTCCAGTGCACTGGGTGAGCAAGTCGCTCGCTTTTTCTGAGAGAGCATTTTGTCTGTCCTGCCCTCTAGGCTGGGGCCCATACCTTGGTGGGGGAGGTTGGGGTTTGTGGGGAGTGGGCTGAAGGGAAGGAAGTCTTGGTAGATGGAGACGCTGTCCCATGAGTCATTTCGCTTTGCGAAGGGGGCAGCAGGGCTCTGAGTCCCAAGGCATGGCTTCTGATTTGAGGAGCTGAGGAGGGAGCCCCCAACCCATCTGGCCCGTCCAGCCTCAGTGTTCTCCTTGCCCACTCAGTCACAGTGGAACTGGACAGAAACACCTTCTTCTCCCAACTTCTCTCAGTTGCTACTTCTTTTTTTTTCTTAAAAGATTTTAAAGATTTTATTTGTTTTACAGAGAGAGAGAGCACAAGCAGGGGGATCGGCAAGTGGAGGGAGAGGGAGAAGCAGGCTTCCCGCTGAGCAAGGAGCCTGATGTGGGGCTCGATCCTGGGACCCTGGGATCATGACCTGAGCCGAAGGCAGATGCTTAACCATCTGAGCCACCCAGGCACCCGGAGCTGCTGCTACTTAACATGCAGAGTTAAGGAATATTTAAGTCACCTGGGCTCTTTAAATGTTATTTGTTCCCCCAGGGTGAAGGGTGGGCAAATATGTGGCATGTGTGGAACCCCCTCCCTCCCACCTCTTGCTCTTGGAGGACGACACTACTGGATCAGGCACTTGCTTGCTGAGCCTGCATGTGACTTCAAAATCCTTTCCCAGGCAGCCCCTCCCAATCCATCCCCGTTGGCACTTGAGGTTCAACTCAGTTATCCCGACTGTCCCCCCCACCCCAGGGCCAACTTTAGTCTGAAGTCAGTTCATGGGTGCCTCTGTTTAGAGAGACAGGAAGCCAGAAAACAGAGCTTCACCCTATGGCACGGGAACTCAGTCCCCGACGGCACAGGATACAACGTGCCTCTGCTGTGGGAATTCGGTGAGATTATCGCAGTGCCTGGCATGGAAGAGTAACCAATTTTTATTGAGTAGTTGTTTTGCCCCAGGCATGACCACAGTTAACCCTTATGACGATGGGACTCAGAGAAGTTGGGTAACTGGCTAAGGTCACACAGCTAGGAAGTAGCCATACTCCTAAGCAGCTCCCCAATCCCACCTCTGCAGTAATAAGAATGCCTGACAGTTATTGAGCACTTACTATGTGCCAGGCACTGTTCAAAAGACTTTGTGTCCTAAAGTCTTGACTTTTAATCCTTGCAACAATTCACACAACTGACTACTGATATTATCCCAGCCTGCTAGATAAGGAAACTGAGGCACAGAGAGGCACAGAGAAGTGTCTTGCTGGTTAGTGGTGGGATTGGTATTTGAAGTCGAGAAGAAGCCTGGCTGCAGAGCTTTTTGGATTCCCCCCCCCGCCTTTTGTCTTCTTTTTAAATAGCCTCTGTTTTTCTTTCTTTTTTTTAAAAGATTTTATTTATTTATTTGACAGAGAGCAGAGAGAGCGAGCCAGAGAGCACAAGCAGGGTAAATGGCAGAGGGAGAGGGAGAAGCACGCTCCCCACTGAGCAGGGAGCCCCACTGAGCAGGGAGCCCCACACAGGGCTCGATCCCAGGACCCTGGGATCACGACCCAAGCCAAAGGCAGACCTCTGTTTTTCATCAGCACATTATCTCAAGTGTCTCTGAAGGTACTGATGCCCAGGGATTGTGAGCTGTTGTTACTGTCACTGTCACTGCAGGCACGAGCTGCAGGCTGGTGGAGAGGGGTGGGTGGACCGCACAGCCCCTACACACTGAAAGCAGAATCAGGTGCATAGGCGGAAGATGGTCCCCCCGCTCAGGGTGGAAGGGCTTGGCTTAACGGCTCCTCTGAGTGGCGGAGGAGCAACATCCTTTTTGGAAAAAATTCCATCAAGATAGGGAGAATAAACAGGGACGTGGCACTGGACCCACGCCAGAGCCGGACCCACAAGGGCAGGAAATTGACATGGGGAACGCCACCAGGACACGGTGCCTGCCGACGCCCCGCTGATGTTTGTTGAGAACTCTGTACCTCTTCACACGGCCCCAGGGCTGCAGTCTCGTCTGAGCCTCCGAACAGCGCTTGCTTGCCAGGCAAAATGACTGCTCCATTTTACGGATTAGGAAATCAAGGTTCAGTGAGGAGTCTGACTTGTCCAGCGGCACTCTGGCCCCCTGCACTGATCTCCACCCCCAGGCTGGAATGCTACACATCCAACGTGGGGCACAGCTACTCTGGGTTCCCAGGCCTGGGGTACACAGAGGCCTGGGCCATTGCCTCTGGTGCAATCTGTTAGTACTGAGGCCCCGACAGGGTCTGACTCTTAGGGCCTGACATATTCAGTGTCCAGACTTCTTGAATCTTTATCCCAGTGGTAGAATCACAGGAAGAAAGGGCCCAAGGAAGTCTGGCTTCATGTCCATTTTTGCCAGTCATGCTGGGTGTCCTCAGACAGGCTCTGTGCCTCTCTTAGAGTCTCCGTTTACCACGTGGGGCTTGAATTAGATTCGTGTTTCTCAAAGTGAGGACCTTGAACCATCTATGGTAAGTGAGATGATTTTAGGGGGACACGCGGTTAAATAACAGATGTACAGTTAGAACACATATTCTGTTTTTCTCTCATTTACAAGATTTGCATAGAATTGGTTTTTCTTCTCTTTTTTATTAAGTTTTTAATTTTAATTCTAGTATAGTTAACATATTGTGTTCTATTAGTTTCAGGTGCACAATGTAGTGATTCTACACTTCTATACATTTCTCAGTGCTCATCGTGATAAGTGTGCTCTTAATCCCCTTCACCTGTTTCACCCCTCCCCCCCCCACCCGTCTGGTGACCACCAGTTTGTTCTCTAGAGTTAAGAGTCTGTTTCTTGGGGCGCCTGGGTGGCTCAGTCGTTAAGCGTCTGCCTTCAGCTCGGGTCATGATCCCAGGGTCCTGGGATCTAGTCCCGCATCCGGCTCCCTGTTCCGTGGGAAGCCTGCTTCTCCCTCTCCCACTCCCCCTGCTTGTGTTCCCTCTCTCGCTGTGTCTCTCTCTGTCAAATAAAGAAATAAAATTTAAAAAAAAAAAGAGTCTGTTTCTTGGTTTGTCTCTCTCTCCTTTTTTTTTTCCTTTGCTTGAATTTGTTTTCTTAAATTTCACATATGAGTGAAATCAAATGGTATTTGTCTTTCTCTGACAGACTTATTTCACTTAGCATTCTATTCTCTAGATCCATCCATGTTGTTGCAAATCGCAAGATTTCTTCTTTTTATGGTGAATAATATTTCATTTATAGATACCACATCTTTTTTTAAAAATAATTTATCTTTTTTAGAAGTTTATTTATTTTTAGTAGTCTCTATACTAAATGTAGGGCTCGAACTCACGACCCCAAGATCAAGAGTCACATGCTTTTCTGACTAAGCCATCCAGGTGCCCCAATACCACATCTTCTTTATTCATTCATCTATTGATGGACACTTGGGCTGCTTCCATAATCTGGTTATTTTAAATAATGCTGCAACAAACATAGGGGTGCATGTATCCCTTTGAATTAGTGGAGTTTTTTGGGGGGTAAATACCTAGTAGTGCAATTACTGGATCCTAGGGTAGTTCTATTTTTAACTTTTTGAGGAACTTCCATACTGTTCTCCACAGTGGCTGCCCCAGTTTGCATTCCTACCGACAGCATATGAGGGTCCCCTTTCTCTACATCCTCACCAACACTTGTCATTTCTTATGTTTTTGATTTTAGCCGTTATGACATGTGTGAAGTACTATCTCATTGTAGTTTTGATTTTCATTTCCCTGATAATGAATGATGTTGAACATTTCTTTATGTGTCTATTGGCTATCTGTATGTCTTCTTTGGAGAAATGTATGTTCATGCCTTCTGCCCATTTTTTAAATTGGATTATTCATTTTTGGGGTGTTGAGTTGTATCAGTTCTTTATACCTTTTGGATACTAACCCTTTATCGGATATGTCATTTGTAAACATCTTCTCCCATTTATCTTTTAGTTTGGTTGATTGTTTCCTTTGCTCTACAGAAGATTTTATTTTGATGTAGTCCCAACAGTTTATTTTTGTTTCTGTTTCCCTTGCCTCAGGAGACAGAGCTAGAAAGATATTGCTACGGCCAATGTCAGAGACATTACTGCCTGTGCTTTCTTCTAGGATTTTTATGGTTTCCGGTCTCACATTTAGATTATTTAATCTGTTTTGAGTTTATTTTTGTGTGTGGCATAAGAAAGTGGTCCAGTTTCATTCTTTTGCATGTTGCTGTCCAGTTTTTTCCCAACACCGTTTGTTGAAGAGACTTTTTCCCATTGCATATTCTTGCCTCCTTTGTCAAAGATCAATTGACCATATAACTGTGACTTCATTTCTGAGTTTTCTATTCTGTTCCGTTGACCTATGTGTTTATTTTTATGCCTTTGTAATATAACTTATAATTCCAGAAGTCCAGAATTCTGTTATCTCTAGACTCCCTGGCAGGAGATAGGGTGCCTGACCCAGGCTGGTGAAAGGGCAGGACTTGGGTTTGCACCAGGAGATCCTGGGCCCTGAAGACAGTGATATTGACTTGTCCCCAACAGTACCCTGACTGTGACTCACTTAAGAAGGTTATCTTCAGGATGTTCCCTGCCTTGGTAAGTGGGTCCTGGGGCTCTACCTGGAGGTTTGGGAAGAGGTGAAAGGTTTGTGGGAGTCTAGAGAGTGAGGTGGTGGTGGCAGAGGGAGTCCCAAGTGTGGGGGAATCCCAGGAAGAGACATCATTAGGGAAGAAAAACCCATGTGTTATTCTTGACTGAGTGTATTACTTGGACTTTGCCTTCATGTGTATTTTTATGCTCCCTATTTTTCAGATGAAGAAACTGAGGCTCTGAGGAGTTATGTGGGTTTTTTCTGGCTCTCTAAGGCCTGAGACGTGCTGGGGGTGAGGGAGAGGAATGCAGTGTCTCAGGATTGAGTCAGTGTTCCACAGAATGTGGGCTGCAGAGCTGGACCAACTAGGGTTCAGCTCTTAGCTTATCTACTCATTCCTGGTGTGACTCTGGGCAAGTGTTTAAACTTCTCAGAGCCTCAGTTTCTATCTTTATAAAATGGGGATAAATGATTGGTGGTCGAATTCCCTAGAGGGAAGGGACATGGCCTGGCAACAGAAGCTCTGGATTCTCACAGAACTTGAAGTTGGCAGTGGATGGCCCTCAGTGCCCTTTGTGCCCGCGGGTGGGGACCTTGGTGCTAAAGCAGATGCTGTAGGAGGAGAGCCGGTGGATTATGAAGATATGCGCCCTTGGGAAGCTACTGCTGAGTGGCCAATGGCTCACCATTCGTCTGCTCGGACTCCAGGTGGTGAGGGCTGCACAGGGGCGCCCTGTCTTCCTGCTCCTTCCCTCCCCAGCCCTGCCTCAGTGGCCCTTAGGAAAGGGCTGCCGGGCTCTTCCCCAGTGCCGTGTGAGTGACAGAGCTGCCAGGAGCAGGAGGGAGCTGCAAGTCTGGGCAGATCACAAGAAATCCCACAGAAAGTGGGGGCTGGGAGGGGCTCACCTCGGAGCCTCTCTTTGCCTTGCCCCACCCTCTCTTGCAGGACCTGGTCCTCCAAGTCATGTGTATGGTTTATGGGTACAAACTCATGGTCACCAGGGACATGTCAGTTTCCAGACCTACCTCCTGCTTTGCCCTTTTCTTTCCCAAGTCCTGGGAAGCTGGGACTTATGAGGAGCCACATGCCCTTCCAAACCTGCTGAGAAAGGGGGATCCCACTGCAGGGTATCAACACCTTAGGAATGCAGGGGCCCATCCTGATGCGACTCACAGGGTTTTATTGGGGTGGGGGGTGGGCATTGTGTCCTTCTGTGGCTTAAGAACACAGGCTTTGGTGCCTGACTGATCTGGGTCCAAATCCTGAGTTGCTGTGTGACATAGGCAGGGTACTGCCCTTCTGTGGGCCTAGGTGGCCTCATCTGTCAAGGGGGTGGGTGGGAGGAAGCAGAAGCATCCACCTCCTGGAACAGGAGCTAAGGCAGGTGACAGGCTTGCCATGTCACAGTGACAGCATCTCATCATTGTCAAGAGCTGGGCAGCGCAGCCGGGTTCCACCAGCACCAACACCCCACCTTTGCAGGCTGCCTGGTGCCATGGATCCTTCTGGCTCGTGTCCTAGATATGGAACTGGTGGTGTCACCATGAAGATTATCCAAGTGAGCCCCCTTGGCATGGGTACCCCCTAACTCCCCGCCTGCTTGTGTGCAGGAGCTCGGGGCTGGCCTGCGGCCCCGGCCTGCGGCACCTCGGTCCTCCTGGGTGAGAAGTGGCAGCACTCTGTGTCTCCAAAGGCCCTTCCTACCTCTCCTCAGGGGAGGCCAAAGGGCAGGAAGCAGCATGCCCATCTGCAGGTGTGGTGACTGAGGCCCAGAGAGGGACGTGGCTGGACCCCAGGCTTCCCACTCTCCAGACGTGAGAGCCCTGTTCTCCAGGGAATGCTACTGGCCTGACTCTGACTCTAGACTTGGTCATGACCCTCAGGGGAGTGTCCCCTTGAGACTTGCCCAACCTTCGTGGGCCGCATGTGACATCCGTGCCCTATTACAAGTAAATGCCCCGGGCTGTTCCCTGATTCCCAGAATGGGAGGCTGGGCTGTCCCCAGGGCAGGGCAGTTCAGGGCATCAGCCCCCCTCTCACGGGAGGTTCACTCTTCCCACTTTGTTTCCGGAGCCCCTGCTGTGTGCTAGGCTCCAGGGACACGGCGGCGGGGAGAAGATGAACAGGCCTCCCATGCAGCAAACAAGGGAGAATAGTAAAAATGATCACATAATGTAGAAGCCAATAAAACGTGGGTTGGGAAAGACACGTGCAGTGGGAGGGGACAGAGAGTTCATCGGGCACGTGATCGGGGCAGCAACCTGCAGGCCCCAGGGGCCAGCTGGTGGATGTTCTGGGGAAGATCCTTCCAGGCGGGGCACCGCTGAGACACTGCTGTGCTGTGGGAGTGAGGCCAGCATCAGGCGGCAGGCAGCAGGAGGCTGATGCAGAGGGAGCCCAAGGAGCGAGGGGGGCAGCCCGGCCCGGCAGGGCCTTGCGGATCAGGAAAAGGAGGGTATTCCAAGTAGGAGGGGCTGGGAGCCCCATCTGGAGATTGGAGCAGAGCCAGGGAGGAGGCTGCTAGGAGCAGCCAAGGCGGAGCCACTGTGCAGAGGAGAGTTGGGGGTATTCGGAAGCTGGAGGCGGGTGGTACCCATGGGCAGGAGTGAAGGGTGGGGCAGGGAGGCGTCTCCCCCCCATCCCTGGTGTTTGTCCTGAGGCCCTGTGTGCTGCAAGCACCACCGAACTCTCAGATAGGTAGGCGGTCTTTCCCCCATTTTAGAGAAGGGAGTAGAGGCTCAGAGAGGGAAAGTGACTTGCCAAGGACACCCAGCACAGAAGCCAGAGTGGGATTTACACCCAGGCCAGGCCGACCCATGCTCCCATGGCACTCCGGGGTGCCTTCCTGGTTCGGCTGGCTAGGTGACCATGGGCCAGTGGCTAAATCTCTTTGAAACTCAACTGGAAAGTGAGGCAGCCCCTCCTGGTGATTCAGGTAAGAAATGCCAATATCCCAATGGGTGGTACTTGACAGGCAGTCCAGGGCGAGGACCCCTCAGGGAGGAGGGGGAAGGAAACCCCTCTAAAACCAGGTGTGAGAATCCACAGAATTCTGGGCTTCCGAGTAAACCCCCCTCACCTGGGCTTGCACACCTCTTGGGACAGGGGCATCAGGCCCTCAGAGTTGGACTGTTAGAAAGTCCTTCCTTGGGGGATCCACTTCTACCTCCTGCTCTGGCCCAGCTCAGCCCAGGAGGGCAATGTGGGGTGGGGTGCTCCCTTAGTTTCACATAGGCGGCAAGAGAGACCTCGCCATGCTGGGTGTTGGGGGCCCCAGCACTGCCTGCCTCACCCTCCCTGTGGACCCACAGCCTCAGACCACCTACCCCTACCATCCCTCCTTTCCCAGCCACCAGCAGCGACTCCAGAGCCAGACAGCCAGCCTTGAACTTGAACTCCAGCTCTGCAGTTCACAAGTGACCACATGGGGGCCGCTTCTCCCTCAATTCCTCCCATTGTACTTCCCTCATGTGGCTGGTGGGAGAAGTGGATGTGGGGGTATGCGGCAAGCGCCCAGCTCCAGGCCCCGCGGGGCCAGCCCTCCATGAAGGGTGCTTGTTACTTGTCATTTGTATCTCTCACCCACCCTTACAAAGCGCAGGGTCTCGGAGCCTCCTGGGATGACACCGGGCATATCTGTGCTAATTGGAGAGGACTATTTGGGAACTTCTGTCCTGTCCCAGGGGGCCTACTGGAGGTCAGGCCATCACCTGGGCACATGGCTGGCTGGTGGCATTGATGGTAGATAAGCTGGCAAGGAAAGAAAGGAGAGGTCACTGGGGAGCTTTGCTATTCTGAGTCCTGGCGAGGGACCAGGCCTCCCCCTCCTCTGCTTTCCCACCTCAGACCCACTGCAAAAGCCGAGGGCTCAGCGGACTCTGGGCTGTGTATTGGGGGGCAGAAGCTCCCGGGATCTGGGGCAGGAGGCTGGCCTAGCCCCTCCTTCCCCTGGTCAGACCCCTCCTGGAGACCAGCCCCAGGGAACCACCCCTGAGAACTGAACAGAGCAGGAGGTGTTTTGCCACCATGAGGAATGGGCAACTTCTGTGTGTCCATAGACCAGGAAGGTGAAGGGATTCTGGGGGCCCCAGAGTCTAGGCCAGCCTTTCAGGCCACCCAGAGCTTCGCATAAGCCCTGGGGCCCCATGGGTGGGAAGAGGGGTAGATGGGGGTGCTTCCTTCTAGGTGCCTCGCCTGTGACCATGACGCATGGAGACTAGCAGCATCAGCTCCTCCTTTCTGGACCTAAGTCATCCCCAGAGCCCTGGGAGGGAAAAATGGCCATTGTGGGATTTCCCACTGGCCTGCCTGCATGGGAGCTTGAAGCTGGATTTGACTCGAGGAAATAATGTGGTACTTCGCTCACTCTGTATGTGAGGGGTTCATACCCATCACCACAGTCAACAAGGACCTCTCACATCAGTGGTTTGGGGGCCTCAGTCCACCATTGGCTGGGAAGAGGTGAGGACTAGCATCTCCTGGGTGCATATGGGGAAATGGAGGGTGACTTCCTCTAGGTCACACAGTGATGGAGCGCCAGGCAGGGGTGGGGCCCAGGGCTTTGTCTTATCACTGGTCTGGGGGCCGCTGAGTCTCAGAGAGTCTGAGGCCTCTCCCATCTGCCCTACCTAGCCTGGTGTCCAAGGATTAGTAGGATTAGCTCAAATCCTGGGGCTTGAGCTAGGCTTATCGGAGGCACCACTCTGGGGGCCTTAGGGGGGTGGTTTGGCACTCAGTACCTCCGGTCCGCCTTGGTCGCCGCAGAGAGCTTACTCCCACCTTGGCCGGCTGCCCCACTTCCTTGCTCCAGTCTCGTGGGTGGGCTGAGGGGTGGGCAGGCAGCCAGCCTTGTGCATTGTGGACCCGGGTGTGGGGTGGGGGGGACGGAAGCCTAGAGGTAGCCTTTGTTCTCCTGCAGGATGCTGCCACAGCAGGGAGCCCTCCCAAGGGAGGAACAGCCTCTGACCCCCTGCTGGGCTGAATAGGTTTCTGTCGTGGGTCTTGGATGAGACTGGGTCCCTCTTGGGGCCTGTCTCCTTATCTGTGCTGAGGACCGTTTGCTGTGGCCTGTACCACGCAACCCAGGGCCTATTGACCTTGGAGGATGGACTGTGAGGCAAGTGAAGGGGAGACCCACGGTGAATGAAGGGAAGCCTGGTCATCCAGGCAGGGGCTGAGATGAAGCAGTGGGTGGCCCTCATGAAGAACAAAATGCCCCAGGGATTGAACGCCCTCTCTGTGCCGGCTGTGCGATTGTCTCCGGGGGCCTGGGGGGGATGAGGAGGTCAGGCTGCTCTTAGGGTCCAGCTGGGACAAAACCCAGGGTTCCTGCCCTCTACTCATGGTTCCACAGTCAGTCCACCCGAACCTGCTGGAATTTGAAATGACTGTGGGAAGGTTGAAGGGAGAGCAAGCCCCCAGGGGCCTGCGGGGTGGGTTAACGTTGCAGCTCCACCATAACCCACCGTGTGAGCTCAGGAAGTCTCTCTGCCTCTCCCGTGCCCGTCTCCTCATCTGTGGGGGTGCCGTGGGGATGAGATGAGGCGGTGGCGATGAACACACTTGTGCATTACGGAATGCTTGTGGGTGACAGGAGCGTGCATCTAGAACACTGGGGAGAATTTACTTGAGTCCTCCAGAGGGTGGGGACCATGGAGGGAAAAGTGCCACATGAGTGTCAAACAGCAGGGGTTTCCTCCACAGCTGCTCTCACCATAGAAAAATGTCACTGAGGGCGAAGATCCCATTTATAATCACCCTACCACTGGTAAAAGATCCAGGATTAAATCTGATAAAAAAAAAAGTGCAGAATTCATATGAAGAAAGCAATGACACTTTACTGAAGCTGTTGAAGGAAAACTTGAAGACACAGAGAAAAGACTCCATGTTCCAGGAAGAGAAGAACTGATGTGGCCAAGAGATTTATTCTTCATACGTGAATCCATAAATCCACTGCCAGTCCAACTGTTAAAAAATGCAACTTGGTTGACACAAGCGGATGGGAAAGTTTGCCTGGCAGAGAAAGTGTATGGGAAGCAGAAATAAAGGGCGAGGTGCTCATCATGGCACACACCAACACATGCTCCAAAGCTAGAGTAACTCGAAGGATATGGTGTTGGTGCAGGATGAGGCAGGGGGCTCAATGAAGTGAGAGAGACCAGAAGCTGTGTGTTGACCCTGTTTCCAAGCTACAGAGGAAAGATGGTCTGTTCAATAATGGTACTGTACTGTGGCCTTTGGGTAGTCACTTAATAAAAATTAAACTAGATCCCTACCTCACACCATGCACAAAAATAAATTCCAGATGCATTAAAGAGCTTTTATACATCTGAAGCCTGTGTGTGTGTGCACTAAAGAGCATATCCATCACCTATCATGTATCTATTCTTCTATTTGTAACACATATATAGATATGCAGATATAATAAAATCAGTAGAAATGTCGGAGCATATTGTTATAATCTTGGAACTGGGCAGGTCCTTCATGAAATGCATACAACTTAGAACCTATAAAGGAAAATATGATTTAACTACATAAAGTTTTCAAAAATATCTGCTGAACAAAATACATGTTCAACAAAGTTAAAAGACAAATTACTGGAAGAAAACATGTAGAACGGCTGAGTGAGGCTGGGAGGGGCATTTGGGGGAGGAAGTGGGGGTGTGTATGGCTCTGCTTTTCATCAAATCTCAGGACGGTGCAGCTTTTTAATCACAAGAATGGTTCTCACAAAATCTACGGAAATAATGCCGGGTTGGCTACCAGGTCCACCGATTGCGGAGAGCAGCCCGGCGGGTGGCAGGAGTACGAGGTGACCCTTTGAAGGCCATCCCACTGTGGAGACCATGGGAGGGCAGGTCCTGGGGCCAGGTGCTGGTGAGGAGCCTGGCGGATGGCCAGAGGGACAGATTCTGCAAGAGGACAGGTGCCAGTCCAGGGCGCCCTCCCAGGAGACTAACATATTTCTGATTTATCCATCCTTGTAACGCCCAGCTGGACCCTTACCAGCCTCTGTAATCTGCCTGCCCCTTCCTGTATGAATCCCCTCCTTTGTAGGCTCCATTCCCTGGGTTCTTTCCAGCTTGGCCAGCCTGTCCCCGTCCCTGGGGCCCTGCTTAGGGGCAATGTCCCCCACCCCCCACAACGGCCTCCTACCCCCTACCCGGGGATGGAGGTTGACAATCACCTTGGTGATCTTTTATCTAGCGCCTACTATGTGCCACGCTCTGTGCTGAGAGCTCTGTGGATGGAGTCAGGGTAGATACTGACACTAGATAACTGTTTCTAGCACTTCCGTAAGCTCTTGAGTAAATACTAAACAAGTGGGACTCAGCTAAGGCAAAGATTATGCATGCAAAATGAGTGACTGCTTTAGGGAAGAGAAACTTCAAAAAATTTACATCTGCCTTTCTAATAGTACACAGTAATGATGGAATGTGCTATTGTAATTTATAGGATTTTCTTACATTTCTAAAGTATCCCAAATTGTCTCCATGAAAGGATTTAAGGTATTTTATAGCTTTTTTTTTTTGCAAATTTTTATTGTGGTAAAATACATATAACATAAAATTTACCATCTTAACTATTTTAAAGTTTGCAGTTCAGTGGTATTAACTATATTCATAATCATGTGCAACCATCATCACCCGCCGTCTCCATAGCTCGTTCCGTTTTGTAGAACTGAAACTGTCTATAATTAAACCTTTAGCCCCCCATTCTCCCCTGCCCCCAGCCCTTGGTAACAAGTCTACTTCTTGTCTCTGAATTTGACCACCCTCAGTAGCTCATATAAGTGGAATCATGCCGTGTTTGTCTTTCTGTGACTGCCTTATTCATTTAGCATAATGTCCTCCAGGTTCATCCATGTTGGAGCCAATTGCAGAATTTCCTTCCTTTTCCAGCTGAACAATATTCCACGTGTGTCCATGTCATATTTTGTTCGTCTGTTCACCTGTTTGTTGGACACGCGGGTTGCTTCCAGGTTCTAGCTATTGTGAACAATGCCGCTGTGAACATGGGTATTCAGATGCCTCTTTGAGACCCTGCTTTCAGTTCTTGCGGGGCATGTACCTGCAGATGTGGGATTGCCGGATCAGACTGCAATTCTAGTTTTAATATTTTGAGGAATAACCATGCTATTTTCCACTGTGGCTGTGTCATTTTACGTGCCCACCAGCAGTGCACAGGGTTCTGATTTCTCCACCTCCTCATCAACTCTTATTTTGGTTTTTTTATAGAAGCCATCCTAATGGGTGGGAGGTGGTATCTCAATGGAGTTTTGATTTGCATTTCTCTAATGATTAGTGATCTTCACTGTGCTTACTGGCCATTTGTATATTTCTTTTTTTTTTAATTGTATATTTCTTTTTTTAAAATGTATTTGGCAACCACGGTTTGTTTTAAAAGATTCTATTCATTTGAAATAGAGAGAGAGGGCATGAGAGAGGGGCAGAGGGAGAGGGAGAAGCAGGCTCTCCACTGAGCAGGGAGCCCGACGTGGGGCTCGATCCCAGGACACTGGCATCATGACCTGAGCTGAAGGCAGACGCTTAATGGACTGAGCCACCCAGGCGCCCCCATTTGTATATTTCTTAAGAGAAATGTCTATTCAAGTCTTTTGCCCATTTTTGAATTGTTTTTGTTGTGGTGGTGGTTGAGTTTTAGGAGTCTTTATATATTCTGGATATGAATCCTTTATCAGATATATAATTTGCAAATATTTTCTCCTGTTCTGTGGGCTGTCTTTTTACTTTGTTTACTTACCATCTTTGGAGGCACAACATGAAATAGATGTGTGATACCTGGAAAAAGTGAGGTCCAGAGAGGGTGTGTGTCCTGTCTAATGCCACACAGTCGATGGTCTGTGTGATGAAACATTCTGTGGTGGACAAGGTGGGACTTCTCATCCCCCACCTCATCTGATACAAGAGCCACAATCTTGTTCTGTTGTACAGAGGGGGACATTGAGGCCCTGGGAGGGCTGGGTCTTGCCCACAGTCACACCTGGGTCAGGGCGGAGCGTGACGTGAAGCCAGGGAGATGGCTTACGTACAGGTGTGAGACTGCATAGCTTTAAATTCTGGTGCAACATTTGTGAGCTGTGACCTCTGGCTAGTTTTTGCTTGGAGACTTCACTGTCCCCATCTGTGACATGGGGCCTCGTGGGGCTATTGTGAGGGGGCCTGGACACTCGGGACATGGTGGAGAATTGCTAACCGTGGCCTCAGACATCACATGTTAGCCCACCCTCACTCTTTGGAGCCAAAAGACACTCAGTCTTGGGCTGAGCTGTGAAGAATAAACTTTAATCTCTCTTGGGGTAGGGGCTCTAGTTCGACTGCTCTCTAGGGCATTCTAGGTGGGGTCACAGAGCCGTGCACACGCACTCGGTACAGGCAAGTGAAGCGTGGGTTCCCCCAGTTGCTCGATATCTTCACCTTGACAGCCCCAAAAGCTCGGGCAAGCTGGTTCTGCAAGAGACTCACAGACATGGAGCCATTGGCTTCCACTCTGCCTTTCCAGAGGGGTGTTTGGAAGTGGAAAGGAAGGCTCCCATTTCACAGGTGGGAAAACTGAGGCTCAGAGAGTAGAATGGACTGAAGCCACACAGGAAATTGATACTCAGGGGCTGGCATGGAAGGTGCTGAGGCCAGAAGGACGGATATACTGTGATTGAGAAAGTGTCCCAGCCTTGGGGCCCTGGTACATATGGCTGTGGGACCCCAGGGCAAATCACTGCCCCCCTTGGGGTCTCAGTTTCCCCCCTCCGAAAGATGGGAGGGTTAATATCTGCTTCCCAGGTTTGCTGTGGGCATGAAACAAGATCCTGGAGCTAGCTGGCCTGCCACCTGGTAGACGCTCAGTGAGTGCTGCCCTCTCCCCTTTTTGCCCGCCCCCCCCCCCCCCCCCGCCCCAGAGGGGATGGAGCCCAGTGCAAAAGCTGGGGCCTTGGCCTTTGAGATCTCACTGGATGCTTTGAACCTCCCAGGGAATTACAAAGGGGAACCTGAGGCCTAGAGAGGAAGGGAATGGCCCAAGATCACGCAGATTTGTGGGGTCGGGATTTGGGTCAGTGTCAGCCTGAGTCTCAAGGCCATTCTACCAGCTACCCCTTGTGTCCTGCTTCTGTTCCCAACTTCCGCCCCTTCAGGCCTCCATTGGATCAGGAGCTGATAACGGGGTCTCCCAGGATGGAGACGCTAAGTTGGAAGCCAGCAACCCTGGCCCAGCGGGCCCCTCCTGTTTCACATCTGCTGTCCCTGGAGGAACTGCAGCGTGTGGGCTCCGGGGCAGGTCGGGGGAATGATGTATTGCCAGAAGCTGGATGGATCTCATCGGGGTCCCATTTTGGCCCTGGGCAGTAGCTCCATGCTCTGAGCCTCAGTTTCCTCACTTGTCAAGTGAGCTAGTGACAGTTGTACACCCCCGAGGCTACTGGGGCGACAAAATGGGGTTCCCTGGGGAAAAGCCCTGCACATGGTGTACGTTCAATATGTGCTCGACATGGGCAGCTTTTCTCCGGTACCTGGAGCTGAAACATCTGAATGATGTTTTCCGGCTGAAACTGAAATGCCCCCAGGAACACCTCCTCCCTGGGAGACCCTTCCATGCCCTGTAGAATCAGAACCAAGGAGAAAGTATCAGGTACGGGGAGGGCCTTCAGAGGGTGCTGCCCCTCTCCAGCTGAGACTTGCTTACCTCCCAGGATGGGGAACTCCCTACCTCTTGGGGCATCATTCCACTGCAGCACAGAATAATGGATAGGAAAGAGCACTTGACTGGGAATCAAAAGCCTGAGGGTCCTCTTCTAACTCTGTCACTGACTTGTAGGATTTGAGTGTTTCCCTGACCCTTTTCTGGACCTCAGTTCCTTTGTCAATGGTCTCTGAAGACCAAACTGGCTCTGAAAAGCTTGGCTTGATATAAAATAGCTGCTTATCGCCCATCCTCAAAGGCTGTGATCAGCTCTGAACCCGGCCACCCTCAGCCTTGACAAAGCCTCAGCCAGCCTCTCTAGCCTGGTGGGTTGTGCAGACGGAGCGCCTGGAGTCCCACCATATGAGGCTGTCCCCTTAGCCAAGCCTTGCTCCCTGCTGGGGCGTGCTCACGTAAATGACGAAGTCCTTGGGAGCGGTGTCCAGGCTGCCCGACAGTGAGATGGTCTTGGGGATGTGCTGCAGTGTCAGGTTGGACAGGTAGACCTTCTGGGCCAGTCGGATGGTCACCTGGCCTCGGTCCCCGGAGAAGGCCCAGCAGTTGCCAGGTGTCATGTTGGGCTGGAAGGGGCAGGTGCAATGGGGGCCATGCTGGGTGGGTGGGTGAAGGTGAATTCCTTGTCCCACCCTGGCTCACCTAGATCTCTTTGCCTCCTGGATGAGCCAGATCCTTCCATCTACAAAGCTTAGGTCAAGCACCACCAACTCCAGGAAGCTCCCCTGACTGCCGGCAGCAAGAATGAGCCTTCTGCTCAGCCCGGCACAGGGAGGACAGGAGCCTGCTTGGGGCCGTGAGGGTTCCTTGACCCTCAGGTCTTGAGGCATGGGTGGCGGGCCCCTTCCGGTGCCGAAGCAGGCTGTCCCTTCCCTGCCCCTGCCCCGTCTCTGTGTTGTGTTTTTACCTCTCCCCCTACCCCAGGGCCCCACCCCCTTTGCGCACACCCCCAGTGTCCACTTCCAGGTCCTGCTCCCAGAACCCTGACCACACCCCTGCCACCCTCTCCTCATCCCCCCAGCCCCCCTGCCTCGAGGATCACGTCCGGGGGCTGCGCATAGTTCCACAGCCGGATCCAGTTCCAGTAGGAGCGAGCCTTGTCGTGGTTGTACGTGGCTGACGTTTGCTCAAAGTCGATGGAGGCCCCTGTTTGGGAGGGAGGGTCTGGTTGGGCACTGACTATGTGCCAGGCGAGCGCTTTGGGTGAGCCACTGGCCCTCTCTGGACTTCGGTGTTCTCTGGGAAATGGGAGTAAGAAGAGCAGCAACAACAGGAATGCTAACATTCACCTCCTGGCGTTGCTGTGAGGAGCAAAGGAGTTAACCCAGCGAAGTCCTTCCCTCAGAGCCTCATTAATGACAGCCTCCTCATTATTCTGATGGCTGTCGTTAGGCCTATTGCACAGAGGAGGGCACTCCTGCCCTGAGAGCTTAAGCCCATGCCCTCTGACCCCACATGCCCTTGGGCCCGGGCCAGTCCACGCTGCCCGCCCTGCCTCGCCTCCTTCCGCCTGCCCCTCGCATGCTCCTGCTGCCTCCCCACAGGGGTACCTTCACTTGGGCTCCCCTGGGTCGGGAGTACTTTTCCCTCCTGGCCAGGTCTCAACTCAAACGTCCTCCCACACCGCCCTCTGCCCGGGGCCCCTCTCTCCCAGCCACCAGCTCTGGTTTTCCACAGCACTGATTCCCACCCACAACTGTTCTCCCTGACGTGGGGCAGGTGCGGCTCTGCTGGCCTCTGGGTCTGGAGGATGGTGAGTGGGTAGAGGGGTCACGGGGGGCCTTCTCTCCCTGCCTCAGCCCCCCTTTCGAGACAACAGAAAATTGTAGCAAGAGAACCATCTGGGGGCCAGAGGTTAGCTCTGACCGTGAACTTCCCAGCAGCAGAGAGTGCACCAGACCAGAACTGAAATCCATCCTCTGAAGAGTTTCTGGGGAAACTTGATGCGGGCAGACTGTCGCGGTGTGGGGGGTGAGGGGTGAGGGGGAGTCACTTACCTATAGATTTTAGGGCAAAGTCTGGCTTTTCAATAAAATCTCCTTGTATCATCTTCATTATTTTCTGGGCAAGTTTTTCCTGAGGAGGCAGAAAACACAGGCTCTGTGCTGATGTGTTCTGACAGGTCACGTCCACGCGTGTGTTCACACCAAGTGACAGGTGACTGCAGGAACTCTCTTGTCCTGAACTGTTTACCCCTGCCTGTGGAGACCGTGGCTGGTCCTGGCAGAAGACCACCCAGTCACCCCACTGTGAGGAGGCCCAGGTGACACAGAGCTATCCCTACCCCCCTGCCCACTGGGTTTCTTCGGGGCTTCCACGTGCATCATGACAGGCTGTTCCACTTGGGACAGGACTCTTAGTGAAGAGGCAGGGGGTCTGGAGTCAGACAAACTTTTACTGCTGTGGGGCTTTGGGCTAGTTATCGCCCCTCTGAATCTTGGCCTTCTTTGTTTTTTTTTTTTTTTTAAGATTTTCTTTATTTATTTGGCAGAGACAGACACAGTGAGAGCAGGAACACAAGCAGGGGGAGTGGGAGAGGGAGAAGCAGGCTTCCCGCGGAGCAGGGAGCCTGATGCGGGGCTCGATCCCAGGACCCGGGATCATGACCTGAGCCGAAGGCAGACGCTTAACGACTGAGCCACCCAGGTGCCCCGATCACCCCCATTTTAAAGATAAGAATATTAAGGCACAAAAGGTAATGTGTGCAAGGTCACACAGCTGGTAAGAGGCAGAGCCAGGCAGTTTGGTCCCAGTGTTTGGGCCCTTAGCTACTACACTCTCCTGCCAGATAAAGACTGCAAAGCACTTAGCACAGTTGGTACTCAGTAAATGCTGGCTATTATTTTTATTAGACTCTTCAAAACTGTGGCAGATTGTATTTCCCCAAAATGGCCACAACAAAGTCTCCTGTAACACACTTTTCTCTCAATATGACTTTGATACTCTGTCTGTTGAGAGGTGGGCCCGTGGCTCTGGCAGAGGTGATGTCATGTGACTTCTGGACTAAGTCTAAAAGGGGGTACAGCTCTACTTGGTTCTCTGGGGACGCTCACTCTTGGAAGCCAGCTACCATGCTGTGAGGAAGCCCACACAACACTGAGAACACATGTATGAGTGCTTTAGTCAACAGCCCTGAGTTCCCAGCTGATAACCAATATCAACTTCTAGACATGTGAGTGAAGATGCTTTCAGATGGGTCCAGATACAGTTACCAAGTCACCCCAGCCTTCAAGTCTTCCCAGGTGAGCCTCAGGCATTGTGGAGCAGTGACAAACCATCCCCACTGCATCCTATTTGAATCCCTGACCCACAGAATCTCTGAGCATAATAAAATGATTGTTTAGCACCACCAAGTTTTGGAGCAGTTTGTTGTGTGGCAGTAGTAACTAGACTAGCCACAGGGTTGCAGGGCAGTGATTATGATTTGTTTTGTTGATGTGGAAACTCAGAAATTTTGGTGACCTGCCTAAGCTCCAAAAGGTAAGAAAAGATATTGCATCCATAAGACAAGAATAGAAATCTATGAAAAGGAACACCCAGAAAGAAGAAAAAAAAGAAAATTCTTAGGAATTCAGAATATATTAACAAAAACGAAAAACCCAGTAGAAGTTTTGGTAGATAAAGCTGAGATTATGTTCTCAATTTCAGAACAAACAAAGAGAAGAAAACAGGGAGAAATGGAAGAAAATAGAGGATGAGTTCAGGAATTTAACATCCAAATAAAAGGAGCTTCAAAAATGAGAATAAAACAAATATGGCTGGGGGGGGGGGAACACCCATTTAATCACATGAGTAAAGAACACTTTTTAGGACTAAAGGACATGAGTTTCCAGATTGTAATGGCCCCAAGTGTAGCCAGCCCATAGGCAAATTATCACGACATTTAAGATGTAAGGTGAGATGTAGGGCTTCCAGGTAAGATGTAATAAGTTACAGAGGATCAATGCTCCGAATAAAAACAACTAGGAAAGGCCATATAGTTTACTAAATCATATTTTAAAGCCACCACTGAGCTATGGGAGCAATGAGAACCAGAGGGATTAAAAGTATAGAGAGGAGAGACCCATTCTGAAATCCGCTAACAATATTTTAATCCCTGGGGGCATTTGATAATTCTGGGCATGAGCTGAAGACGTGGATTTAGGCTGAACAAGGGCTGCTACTGGTGAAAGAGAAAGCAGCAAAGATTTTAACAGTCACACAGGACTAAAAAGACAAAATTGGAGACTTGATGAGCCTCAAACCTGAACAGTTTTCCCTATAAGATGTTAACTGAAACCCAGAACTATGGAAGGGGCTAAAGAGCTACCTTGAAAACTTCTGAAAGACAGAGTAAAACTTCCCAGTCTCACAACGCTTGGGAAACCAAGTCCCTTTCAGTGAGGGGACCTCAAAACAAAATAAGCAAGAGATTAAAGCCCTAGAAAAGTCTTCTTAGTATATATCAGAATCATTTGGAGGGCTTGTTGAAACACAGACGGTTGGTTTCCATCTTCAGTAGGTCTGAGGAGGGCCCATTGATTTGTATTTCTAATATTTTCCCAGGTAATGCTGATGCTGCTGATATGGGGGTCACACTCTGAGAACCACTGCCCTAGGGGGAGTGGTGAATCAATACTCAGAAGCTTTAGCTGCACCTGAAGGCACTAAACCAATTATGGACACAATTAGAGGCTGAGAATCCAAGCTTGCCCCTGGCAGAGAAGGTTACCCCTGGGGTCAGAGATTTTGAATTGATGCAGGGTTGGAAGACAAAATTGGAGACTTGAGAAGCCTCAGACATATGCTCAGTCTTTCCCAACAAGACATCTACCAAAAGTTTGAAGCTGCATGGGCATGACATTGAAGGGTTAAGCTGAAACCTCTGACTAAGTCTTATACAAATTGCAATCCAGGTCTGAACCAGCACAATGAAGATCTACATAGAAGTGATCAGTGTATTCATCTTCCTTACAAAGAAAAGGGAGAACTCTCTCTAGTTGAAGTTATAATTATCCGGAGCATACAGTTCTTTTGTATACAATGTCCAGAAAAACACTAAAAAATTTCTGGACATGAAGATACAAGACCATATGATTGATACTCCAAAGAAAACCAGATAATAGAGAAAGACCATAGATGATCCAAATATTGGATTTAGCAGACAAGGATTTAAAAATATCTATGACAAAATGTTAAATAAAAGAAAAAATGGACACCATAGATGAGATGTTAGAGAGTTTCACCACAGAATTAAAATTTATGAAAAAGAATCAAATATATATTCTAGAACTAAACAATGCAACGTATGAAATTAAGAACTTACTGGAAAAAGTTTAATAGTAGATTGGACAGAACAGAATACAAGATCATTAGTGAACCTGAAGAAATGTGAATAGAAAACATCAAAAACTTAAGCACATAGAGAAAAAGAATGAAAATCAAACACACCAGGTAATAGCATAGGAATTATGTGGAACACACTCTAAAATTCTAGCATAGATGTAATTGGAGTCCCAGGAGAGGAGATAGATAGTGGGGAGGAAACAATATTTTAAGACATAATATATTATTAAGACATAATAAAAACAATATTTTAAGACATAAACAAGGAATTTAAAAAACTACTGAAAAACATCAACCCATAGATCCAATAAGCTCAGCAACCCCACCCCAAGCAAGTTAAATATAGAACACTGGAAATAAAAAGAACATCCTACAAACTCCCAGAGATAGGAAAAAAAAAAAAACAGATCATACTCCAAGGACCAATAACAGCACTATTACACTTCTCAACAGCAACAGTATAACTAAAACACAATAGTGGAATTCTTTCGAAAATTTTAGGGGAAACTTTCCTATCTAGAATTCTACACGCAGCCCAACTACCAATCAAATGCAAGGGTAAAATAAAGATATTTCCAAATGTGCAAGTTCTAAGCAAATTAGTACGTCTCCTATTTCACTCTCTTCCAGGAAGTTGTTGGGGGATGTGCTCCAACAAAACTTGAGAAATAGGAAAAAAGGCATTAAGCAAAGAGAGAAGTCAGATGTTTGGGAGCAGAATGGCCAGGATCTCACCTCGTCTGACATGGCTTCCATCAACTGGAGCTTGGCGATGAGCTGGGTCATGTTACCTCGGAGGTCCTGGATTTCCCCAGTGTGATGCCGCACCTTCTCCTGGTACATTCTTAGGAGGAAGGAGATAAAACATGGACCAACTGATTCGTGATGCTGCTATTGTCACCCTCAGCTTCTACTTTTGTCAGTCAGCCCACAAAGAATTAGCCTCAGATTTGCTCACTCTCCTGGGCCCATCTCTGGCCCCACCCAGCAGGTTCTTATCTCTAAAATATTACTCATGCTCTTCCTCTTACTTGGAATATTTTTAAATTCAACTTACTCCTTCCAAATATTCGAGTATTTTGTTTGTGATTAAGGATGCTGCCACCAGCAGCATCAGGATGGTAACATACCACCAGGTGGTAACTTGTTGGTTAAAATTTCTCCTCAGCTACCATTTGCTGAGGGCTAAACTTAGGCCAGGAATTATTCAGGACAGTTTACAACTTCTTTAATATTGATAATTATCCAGAGCACGGTGGGTGTTATGCCTCATCTCATAAATGAGAAGTCAAAGGCCCAGAGAGGTGAAGTAACTTGCAGAAGTTTAACCATGCAGGAAGTATGGGAGCTGGGATTTAAACCTAGGTTGGTCTGACAGCAGAACCCACATTCGTAGCTAATACATCACAGGACCTAGATATAATTATGGTGTTTAGGTGATAATAAGACTATTTAGCAGATTCTTCTTACCTCAAGCTCTGCAGTGGACTATTTATGCTGTCATCCTGGTAGGGTATTGAGGAAAGCAAGGGATCTTTTTCAGATGCCCTAATCTGGGCCCAATAGAACTTTATCCATCCATTCTCTTACAACCATAAATCCATCCATTTATCCACCTTCCCATTTACTCTTCCATTCATTCACCCACCTACCATCTATCCAAAATCCAATATACCTTCCATTTTAAATCCATTCATCCACATCCATCCACCCTTCCACCCATCCACCATCCCATCCAACCACCCTTGCCCACTCATCTACTCTTCCATTTATCCAACCTTCTTTAACCATCCACCCTCCTACCCATCTAACTTACCTTATATATTGACCCTTCCACCAATCCTTTCACTTTCCCATCTATCCAACCTCTCAGCAACCATCCATCCATCCATCCATCCATCCATCCATCCATCCATCCATTTACCCACCGGTATATCCCATCTGCCCTCTCATCGGTCCATTTTCTCATCCATCCAATCTTCCATTCATCTGTCCATCTATCCCCCAGCCATTTCCCTACATCCCTGCATCCGTCACTTCCATTGCCCCATCCACTCTCCCTCCATTCCACATTTCCTTCTGATCATCTGGTCAACTAACACTGATAGTGACAATCCTGTGCCCAGAGCTGAGGTGGACATCGCTGGAGTGAATCAGACCTGGCTCTGTCTTCAAGAGCTCCCAATACAGTTGGGAAAATAGTCATGATTCCAGAAGATTGCACTCATGATTACAGAAAATTGTGGGAGGAAGGGGGAATGTCATCACCTCCACCTGTAATTTCTGAGGGAAGTGACACTATAGCTGGATTTTGAAGTGTATGAAGGAGTCTAAAAGGAGCGAAGAGGAGAGGGAGGGACAAGCTCCTCAGATCCCCTTCTCGTTAGCCCTTCTGAGACTCTTTACTGTCCTCTGACAGGGATCTCTGGCCACTGATTTCTTCCTCCTTTCTCCCCAGGAACCACAAAGCAAATGGTCTCATTTCATTTGAGCAGAAGAACAAACTGCCTTGCATAGAGAGAAAATTGTGTTCCATCCTCACTCTCCCACTTTAAGGGGGAGATTTGGCAAAGGAAAGATAGGTAACCTCTGGGAGTAAGTGACAGGAGAGTCCTGTAAGAAGAAGGACGATTGCATCTGGTCTTTTAAAGTCACATTTTGGTGGGAGAGATGGGTTCCAGGTGGGTGGCATGGCAGAGGCAGAGATTTGGGGCTGGAATGAGTCAGGAACTGATCAGGGTCCAGATGTGGTGAGAGTGAGAGAAGCTGATGGAGGCAACATTGCTTAGTTGGGGTGAGGTTAGTCGGTGGTGGGGCCTGAAGAGCGCACACACTCACCTGCCAGACTTCCATTTTGGATGGTAAGTGCATAGAAAACATCCAGAATCCTGTGGGGCCAGGAGAATGAGAGTAAGCCATGTAAGATGAAAGGTTAAAAGCTTAAGCTCTGGCATTAAGGTATCTGGATTCAAATCCCAGCTTTGGCACTAACATTGCGTAACTTTGGAAGAACTTATTTAATCTCTCTATACCTAAATTTCCTCCTCTGTAAAATGGGAATAACAGTAATATTCACTTCATGATCAAGCGATATCATATATGCAAAGTGTCTCACATAAACCAAATAATCCATGTCCTGTCTCCGTCCCCATTCCACTGGGGAGAATTGGTGAAGAAAAGAAAATGAGATGGTCTTCCCTGCATATTATGATCTCTGTGCTGCCTGAAATCCTACCATTCAAGCCATTATCAAAAGTCTTTAAAACCTATTCATCGTTCATGATAAAACAATCAACAAACCAGGAATAGAATGGAACTCCCTCAATCTGATAAAGCCCATTTATGGAAAACCCACAGCCAATAACATACTTAATGGTAAAAGACTGGATGCTTTCTTCCTAAGGTAAGGAAGAAGACAAGTATGTATACTCTTGTTGTTTCTTTTTTTTTTTAAGATTTTATTTATTTATTTGAGAGAGAGTGAGGGAGAGCACAAGCAGGGAAGAGGGATAAGTAGGCTCCCCGTTCGGGGAGGGAGCCCAATATGGGGCTCAATTCCAGGACCCTGGGATCATGACCTGAGCCGAAGGCAGACGCCTAACCAACTGAGCCACTGAGGCACCCTTACTCTTGCTATTTCTATTTAACATTGTCCTGAAGCTTTTATCCAGGTCAATTAGTCAAAAAAAAAAAAAAAAAAGAAAGAAAGAAAGAAAGAAAAGGCAGATGACATAACCTTGCATACAGAATCCTGAAGTATCTAAGACTGCGTGTCTTGCCCAGTGTCAGAAGTAATAAATGAATTTAGCAAAGTTTCAGGATACAAGATCAGTATGTAAAGATCAATTATATTTCTAAACACAAGCAATAAACAATCTGAAAATGAAATTAAGAAAGCAATTCCATTTACAATAGCATCTCAAAAAATAAAATACTTGGAATAAATTTAACACAAGTGCAAACCTTGCACTCTGAAAAAAACAAAACATCATTGGAGGAAATTAAAGAAGACATAGAGATACATATCAATAATGGAAAGACAACCCATGTTCATGGATTGGAAAACTTAATATTGTTAGGGTGACACTACTCCCTGGGGCACCTGGGTGGCTCAGTTGTTAAGCGTCTGCCTTCGGCTCAGGTCATGATCCCAGGGTCCTGGGATCGGGCTCCCTGCTCAGCGGGAAGCCTGCTTTTCCCTCTCCCTCCCCCTGCTTGTGTTCCCTCTCAGCCTGTGTCTCTCTCTGTCAAATAAATAAACAAAATCTTTAAAAAAAAAAAGATGACACTACTCCCCAAATTCATCTATGAATCAAAATCCTAGTAGCCTTTTTTTAAGAAATGGAAAAATTGATCCTAAAATTCATTTGGATATGTAAAGGACTATAACTGCCCAAATAATTTAAAAAGAACAAGTTGGAGAACTCAAACTTCTGGATTTCAAAACTTACTACAAAGTTATAGCAATCAATCCAGGGTAGTACTGGCAAATAGCTAAACATATAGATCAAGGGAATAAAATTAACCGTCCAGAAATAAACCCTCACATTTATGATCAATTGATTTTCAATAAGGGTGCCAGACAATTCAATAAGGGAAAAAATAGTCTTTTCAATAAATGGAACAACTGGATATCTACATTCCAAAGAATGGAGCTGGACCCTTACCTCACACCATATGCAAAAATTAACTCAAAAATGGATCATAAACCTAAATGTAAGGGCTAAAACTATACAAATCCTGGAAGAAAAAGTGGGAGTAAGTCTTTATGGCTTTAGGTTAGGCAATAGTTTCTTGCATCTGACATTAAAGCACATATATGACAAAAGAAAATATAGATAAATTGGACTTTATCAAAATTTAAAAAATTTGGGACGCCTGGGTGGCTCAGTCAGTTAAGTGTCTGCCTTCGGGCTCAGGTCATGATCCCAGGGTCCTGGGATTGAGCCCTGCATCGGGCTCCCTGCTCCATGGGGAGTCTGCTTCTCCCTCTCCCTCTGCCTCTTCCTCAGCTTGTGTGCTCTTTCTCTCTCTCTCTCTCTCACTCTCTCAAATAAATAAATAAAATCTTTTTAAAAAAAATTTAAAAATTTGTGTCACAAAGGAAACCATCAAGAAAGTGAAAAGACAACCCACAGAATGCGAGAAAATACTTGCAAATTGTATATCTGATAAGGGACTTGTATTCAGACTACATAAGAAACCTTTACAACTCAATAATAAAAAGACAAACCAATTTAAAAATGGGCCAAGATCTGAATAGACATTTCACCAAAGAAGATCTACAAATGACCAACAAGCACATGAAAAGATGCTCAACATCGTTAGTCATTAGGGAAATGAAATAAAAACCACAGTGAGATACCACTTCACCCCCTCCCCAAATGGCTAAAATAAAAGATAATAACCAGTGTTGGTGAGGATGTGGAGAAATTGGACCCTCATAACGGTGGTGGGGGAACGTAAAATGGTGCAGCTACTTTGGAAAAAAATTTGGCAATTTCTCAGATAGTTAAGTATAGAGTTGCCTCATGACTCAGCAATTCCACTTCTAAACATAAACCCAAGAGAAATTCTTTCTTTATTTAAAGACTTTATGTATTTATTTGAGAGAGAGAGAGCCAAGCAGGGGAAATGGCAGGCAGAGGGAGAGGGAGAAGCAGACTCTCCTGCTGAGCAGGGAGCCCAATGGGGGACTCAATCCCAGCACCCTGGGATCATGACCTGAGGGACGCTCAACCGACTGAGCCACCCAGGTGCCTCTACCCAAGAGAATTTAAAACATGTCCACACAAACATTTTACAGGAAGATTCCCTGGAACATTATTAATGGTGGTCAAAAAGCAGAAACAACTATAATGTCTATCAAACAATAAATGGACAAACAAAATATGGCATATCCATACAATGGAATATTTTCAGCCATAAAAAAGGGTCAAAATGCTGTTCTATGCTACACCATGGATGAACTTTGAGAACACAATGATGAGTGAAAGAAACCACCAAGACCCCATATTATTGTATGATTCTATTTATATGAAATGTCCAGAATAGGCAAATCCATACAGACAGAAAGTGGATTAGTAGTTGGTCGCCTGGGTCTGGGGTGAGAGGGAACAGGAAACCAGTGATAGCGACTGGGGAATTTCTTTGTGGAGGTAGTGAAAATACTGGAATTTGATAGTGGTGATGGGTGCATGACTTTGTGAATACACTAAAAACCACTGAATTATACATGTGAAAATGGTGATCTTTATGGGATGCGAATTATATTTCAATAAAGCCATTATTTTAAAAAATCTTATTTGTTGGGTTAAGTTTCCTAGGAATTTCTAATTTCCTAGGAAATTCTGCACACACACACCCTCACCCAAGTCCACTTCCCTGGGCCAGTATGCTTGAGTGGAGGGAGGAGATCCCTTTGCCTGGGAAAGTAAAGCTGTGATGTGGGAGGTGGGTAGCAATGGTCGGAAGGAGGCCACAGAAAACTCAGAAATAAGTAATAACGATCATACCATGGTTGGGGGAGAACTTTACAGTTTTCAAGGCTTTTCTTAGTTTTCAAAAAATTTCCTTGGTCATCAGTTAATTTACTCCTCACAGCAACACTCATTAGACAGATGGGGAAACTGAGGCTCCTAGAAGGTCACTGTCTTGCCCAGGGTCACATCGTCAGTGTCAGAACCTTCACTCTTTCCCTCCCCAGGTTGGGCGAGAGCTCAGGGATACCTCTACCTGGGGCAGGGCCCTGGAGACGTACCAAAAGCACAGAGGACCAGAACACCTGTCTTTTCCACGAGCTTCTGGAAGAACAGCTTGCATCTGGAAGAGAAAGAAGCAGCGGTCAAGGTGAAGAGGGGCTTTGCACAGGCTAGCAAGTCCTGGCCTGGCCCTTGCCCTTTTCCCACCCGGAAGGGCAGGACCCACCCTGGGCAGTGAGACACCCCCTCCAAGATGCTGACTGAGTCCTAGGGCTGCACAGCATCACAGGGGAAAGAAAGCTCTCACCCCCGTATCTGGGGCCGTCAGAGATCCACTCACAGGGGTCACCCACATCCTTTTCACACGCTTTCTCCATCTACAAACTGTCTGTTCCCTCACTTCTGTCCTGGTGAGCGCATCCTTCAGAATTCAGCACAGAAGAACGTCCCCTCCTCCTATGACCTCCAGAGTCAACACCAGCCTCCTCCCCTTGCCACTGGTTTGGTGTCTGCCTGCCTTCCCCCGACTGGGAGCTCAAGAGTGGTGAGGGTCAAGTCTGGGCCCAGAGTAGGCATTAAGATGTTTAGAATGCAAACTCTAAGGGAATGAATGAGGTGAAAAGCTCTGCAGGAATTCGGAGGAGTTTGCATGGACCAGAAGGGTGAAGGGAAAGGATGGGACAGGCATTCCAGGCAGGGAAAAACAGCATGTGCCAAGGTACTGGGGCAGAAATAGGAATAGCAGGCCCAGGGGGTGAGAACCCTAGCCTTGCCGGCCCAACGGATCCACAGCAGGACACATAATGAGGCGGCTCAGAAAGGAAGCATGGGAAAGGATTCCAGAAGGCTGCAGGTGAAGGAGGGAGCCCCAGGGGGTTCTGAGGCGAGAGATATGATAAAAGCCAGGTTTGGGATGGCTTCTTTGGTCTGGTGATCTCACCTGCAGGTACTGAACAGAATCTGGCGAACCTGAGTCCTCAAGAAGCAGGCCAGGCTGGTGATCCAGGCTGCAGGGGAGGCAGGAGGGCGGTGAGCAGCTGCACCCTTGTTCTTACCCTACAAAGCCTTGCAGGGGGTGAGGCCCTCTTGCTGGGAGACCCTCTCAATTTTCTAATCAAGCCCAGGGTAACCCTGCTCTGCTTATGGGTAAGCGCCAGCGCAGAGGGAGGACGGGTGCTAGAGGTGAGCATGGCTTGCGACCAGCAGTTAATAGCTACCTAACAGCGACTCGGGAGCACAGCAAGTCTGGGATGTGCCCCTGCCCATTCCCAGACCCTGGGAGTTTCTCAAGGGCAGGTCCTTGTCTGGTTTATCCTTGGCGGCCTGGTGTTGCCCAGCAGGGAGCTAGATAAAAAGTTGGGATTCAGGAATAGATAAGTAGGTGGGACAGAATGATGAGACCACGGCTCATGGACAGAAGAATGGACAGAAGAACGATGAGGCCACGGCTTGGAAGGTGGCTGAATAGGAAGACAGATGAGAGGATGGGCAGATGGAAGGCTAGCTAGAAGGATGGACGGGTGGCTGCCTGGGTGGGTGTGAATATCAGCAGGTAAAGGAACGGGGAACCTGATGGTCGATTCGGTGAATGGTTGACTGGCTGGCTGAAATAACGGGGCCCACGGATATGACAACAGATGGCTCTGTGGACAGATGATCCGAGAAATGACTGGTGATGAGTAAGTGGAGGGGCAGGTGCATGAACAGAGAAGTAGAAGACAAATCTTTAGAGTGTGGTCAGGCCACGTTTCTGAAGTGAGGGCGCGTGGCATCAAACCCTTTCCGTGACTTCACCAGCGGCCTCCTGGCCCAGGGGCCGGGATGGTGGTCGAGTAGGGGAGGGCCTGACAGTTAGCTCCTCCTCCAAACAGCGTGTCTCCCTCCTACTCCCTCTCTCCAGCCACCAAAGAGATCCTGGCTGGAATGACACCCCTGACACTTCCAGAGTTCCCTCCCTCCCCTGCAGCCTAGCAGAGGCCTTACCCGCCCCCCCCCCCAGGTCAGCCTGGCCTGCGGCTGGGCCCTCTTCCCAGGCCCACGCTGAAGGCCAGGGCTGTTCTTCAGTATGTACGTACACACACACGCCAGCAGGCACTGGGTCAGGCCCAGGGCTGGGGCATTGATGCGGATAGGCAACACGAAGGCATCACCTGCAGAGAGCATGGGGCTGTCATGTCAGTGCCAGCCTTGGGGACATGGTGCCTTGCAGACACCAGGGGAGCACCCTGAGCTTGGGGCGGCCGTCCCTGCTTCCCACCCCGCCCCCCACTGGGTGACCCCGGGGTGCCCATCTGGGCATCTCTGAGCCTCGGCCCCTTACTGTTCACGAAGACCCTGGGGCTCCCCCTCCCCTCCCTGCTCACTCGTGTTTGACAAAGTGTCCTCTGTTATCCTGCAGGCGTTCCGGCTTCTTGAGGCGAGCCTGGGGACGACAAGACTCAGAATCGCATTTTATAATTTTCAAGAAACGCAGTGTCCCCGTGTTGCAGATTGAGAGACTGAGGCGCAGAGAGGTTTGCCCGAGACCGCCAGCCTGTGAATCAGGGACACACCCAGGGCTGACTGACCCCAGACCCAAGTCTCTTTTGAGGGAAGGACTCCGTCTGCTGTGGTAGGCACCAGTGGTTATCAGCCAAAAGCCAGTCCCTCCCCTTGCTGGCAGGAGGCTGGTTTTGGTGCCTTGTCCCCTCCTACCCCGCCCGTGTGCTTTTGGATGATCCTGATTGCTCTCAGCCTGCTCTAGGACTCCCAGTGCCTTTGCTGTGGTGGGCTCGGTGGGGGCAGGTCCGCAGGGGTGAGGGGTGGGGGTGGGTTGGGTATTGGGGTCTGGCACTTGCGGAAAAGGCTTTCTCGTCGCTAAAATGAGACCCACGGGAAACAAGGCCCACTCTCCTTGCACCTAGACAGCCAAGCTTCTCCAGGCCCCTGGAACTGTGGTAGCCAGCTCTGACAGCGGGGAGGTCAACAGGAAGAGCAAAAAGATGGCAGGGACCTGGGTCTCAGGGGACATTGCAGACACGCAGCATTGACGTGCTCTGGAGCCATCCACCTCTTGGGACCTCTTGGTGCGTGAGATAACAAATTTTTATTTATTTCTTAAAACAATGGTCTCCAAACATTGATTATTATACCCTCCCCCAATGTATTTATGTTTATTCCTTAAGAAATTATATATATAACACTACATATATATTATTTACTCTTTCAAATGTGCAAATTTATTTATACATTCTTGAGTAATAGAAATTAAAAGAGGGTGAGCTAAAAATATATACACTGGGGTTCTAGTAAGTTCTCCCCTTCACCCCAGGGGATTGTTTTGGATACCCTCTTGGGATATACACCCCGTTTTGGGGGCCCAGCGGTAGGCAGGTAGATGGCAGAGGCGCGCATTTCCCCACTTACCGCCGTCTCCCTCACTAGCCTGAGACCTCCACGGGAGCAGGGAGCACACCCGCTGGGTGCAGCCCGTGTCCCCGGCACCCTGCCCAGTGCCCGCACACAGTAGGTGCTCAATAAGCACGTGTTGGGGATGACTGCCCCTCCACCCCCTTGGCGGGGAGATTTTAGGAAAGCCACCATCAGACCTCCCCGACCTCAGCTGCTGCCTCCATGAAGGCCGTGGGTCATGCCCACTCACCTCCAGGGGATAGGGCAGAGGGCAAGCGTTTTGTAAACTGCAAAGAACCGGGCAGGGGGAGGGGCTGCCGTCCTCACCTCCTGGGCCTGACATCCTCGGGCGGGTCACACAGGTCCCCGGGGCTCCTTGAGGACCGTGGCATCGATTTTCTTCTCTAGGAAATCTGGGGGGGTCGGTGGTGCGGGGGCTCTCTGGGAGTCAGCGAGGGGGAAGCGGCTGCCACCGCTGCCACTTCCTAGCGTTCCCTGGAAGGTGCCACACGGGATCTCGCCAGGTCAAGCGGAGCTGTGGGCACTGTGACCTCATAGAGCAGGGGGCGGGGGGCGGGGTCTCTGCCCAGTCTCCAGCTTGGCCCTGGAACTCCCCCTTGGACGGACACATTGTGACCCACTTTCCACTTTCAAGATGAGTAAATTGAGGCCCCAGGACAGGAAGGGCCATGCCAGGATCTCAGGGGCCGTGCACGAGCCAGAGCGGAGGCTCCAAGGTCCAGGCCAGGCTTTTTCGTGCCCCCAGCTCCTTCCCTGCTCCAAGGTTCCCAGACTTGCCACCTGCCTAAGCACCTGCTTAGGCTGTACGTGAAGGCATCTTATATGCGAGTCTGCTCACTGGTGGATGTCTCGCAGAACACAAAATGATGTATGTGCTGTTGTTTTAATAAAGTTCTACATTTCCTGGAGACAAATAAAAGCATAATAGAGTGGAAATGTCTGGCTATGTTTTTTTTCCTGTCAGCCCTGCTGATGGAGAGTTTATTCAGATTATGAAGCTAAAAGGAACTCCTTTTGCCCCTGGGTGGCAGTTACTCAAATTGTAGGCTAAGTTCCAGTGGTAAGATGAAGAATCGTCCCTCGGGAAGGCCTGCATACTAACACCTGAACGTGGGGCCGTGTTAGGTTACAAGACGAAGGTGATTTGGAGCTTGCTGATGGGATTAAGCTCGCTAACCAGCTGACCTTGAGATAGAAGAATATCCTAGTTTATCAGGCGGGCCCGGTGTCATAAGGGTCTGGTAAATGGAAGAGGAACCCTCAGCCCAACATGCTGGTTTGAAGGTGATGAGGCCTTAAGGCAGGCCGTGAAAGCAGCCTTTGGAAGCTGGAAAAGGCAGGGAAACGAATCCTCCCCTAGAGTTTCTAGAAAGGAACAAAGTCCTGCTGATACCTTGATTTCAGCCAAGCAACATGCATGTTGGACTTCTGACTTCCAGAAATGTAATGAGTTTGTGTTTTAAGTCACTACGTTCGTAGCAATCTGTTATAGTAGCACGAGGAAACTCATACAGTACCCCTGAGAATATTCGGTGAAGGGGAAGCCCTGAAATGCTGCCACTAGGATTGGTACGAGGGTCTTTCAGTTGTTCATTCATTCATTCAACAGATATTTACTGAGCCCGTGGTATGTTCCAGGCAGGGGCTGCAGAGGTGAACGGAACCAGCTCCTGTCCCAGGTGAGGAGGGCAAAGTGGCTGGGGGAGCGCCTTGCCTGTAGCAGGTGCTCACCCAACATGCTGGCCGCTGCTGTAGGGAGGAGGAGCTGGTGAGGATCTCCCTCCCGTGTGTCCACTGGCTGTCAGTCAATATGCCCTGCGCTGGGTACGTCGAGGAAGAGGAAGTGTTCATGCCAAGAACAAACACTGAGAGTGGCTTTGGTCAATATTTGTGCCCCTTTCCACCGAGTCTGCTGTTTGCCCCGGTGACAGTGAGGGCCAGGGAGCCAGGAGTAGGCTGTGAGGGAGTACCTGGCATATGAACGGGGCAGGGGGGCTCTGTGCTTTCAGGGGAGGGCTTACTGGGCTCTGTGGTCCCGGGCAGTGCTGTGGACCCTAGTGGGGATCCAATACAGGGTGGGCTTGGGCTCTGGGCCTGATATTGGTCCTGGTGTGGAGTCGGTGGGAGCCATGAAGGGCTCTGGAGTGGGGAAAGGTTCCAAGTCCCTTTGTGCCTATACTCCAGCTGAGCCATGCAGAGGAGTGGACAGGCTTTCCCTGCCGTTATGCTACCACTTCCCGTGCACAGTAAATGCACAAACACATACAAATTCCGCCCCCACTCATGCCAAGGAACAGTCAACTATTCACCCATAGCGTCCACACACGCACCTAAACCACACACCCACAGACACACTCCGTGTACCAAGTGCACATATGCATACTGTACACAAAACTCCCATGCCTGCACTCATGTAGGTTCATGTACACAGGCAGGTACATAAACCGAGATGCCAACATGCCCGCTTCATGTACACACTCACGCACACACATTTTCCTGTGATGCTAGTCATTAGTACCTAATGCGCATGTGTGTGCATGACTGCACACACGCAACCACATACATAGAAACACACACACCCCCTCCACACACATATACAAGCTTCTTCTTGTGCACACACAGCTCCTTGGGCGCAGACAGCCAAGGCGGAGGCTGGAGTTGGTAATGCAGAAAGAGACGATGGGCTGCATCCACTGTGAGTGAAATAGGCATTTGGAGGGAGCCTGCCATATGAAGTAGCAGGGATGGGGTCATCCACACGCCCTCTCGTCTGTTGCCCTTTGAGTCAGGGTTCAGTGTGTGAGCAGGAGCAGGGCTCAGTCAGTGACTGGAGCTAGGGCTCAGGTAACCTCCTGCTCCTCCTAAAAGGGTCATGTTTCTGAGAGAGCTGAGAGGTGCCAGGCCCCAGAGGTTAGCAAGTCAGCCCCCTGACTTGGGGCATCCATGTCCTCCTGGGCCTAGCCAGGCCTGGCTGGGATGATGAGGGGATCGCCCTCAGAGCAGTCCTCTTTCTCCTGGCCTAGGATGACCTGGAGCGGCCCATCCCAGGGCCTTGTAGCTGTTGGCAGCAGCCTGGTTACGTGGCAGCCCCACCACACACATAGGATGAAACATTTTGGCAAAGGCCATGTTTGCAGGGAAAACACTCGCAACCACAAGCAAACCTGCCCCTCCCTGGGTCCCTTCACAGCCGGCCCTGCACCTCCCGGGAGCCTCATAAAGCAGCTTCCGCACCCGCCAGGGGCTCAGGAGGCCTTGGCTGGGGCTGCGAATCCACCTGTCCCCAGAAACCACCTGAGGTAGGAGTGGCGATAGGGCTGGCACTTCTCCAGGGAGGAGCCTCGACTTCGCCATCCGTTCAATGGGAATACTACTTCCGACCGCCTTCTACATGGACAAGGGTCCATCCCCGGTCTTGTTTTGGGACTTTGGGCAAGTGCCACTTCTCTGGGCCTCCGTTGAGCCCATCTCATCAGTGGGCCCTCACGCCTGAGTCAGACACAGATCCGCCTACTGGGCTGAGCTGGGTTGGGAGGGCTTGGGAGGTCCATGCAGAGGCCTGCTTTTAGGACATCCCTCCCCTGGTACGGGAAGAGATGAGGATAGGAGCCCCTCTGGATCCTCTGCTGGCAGGTTGGAACAGTGCGGCACTAGGATGGGCTGTCACATGGGCTGAACCCCTGGCATCAGGAAACACAGCCCTGGGCCTCAGGGTGGTGGGCCTGGGCTCTCTCCTCGGGGCAGGAAGCGGCTCGCAGTCTCCCTACCAGGAACCTCACCCTCCTGCTCTGGCATGGCTTGGGTCCTACAGCCGGCCCTAGTTTGCGGTGTGGCCTTAGGCAAGGCCACGTCTTCTCTGGGTCTTGGGACCTGCTTCCAGACCAAATCTCCCTGTGGTTCCTGAGGAAGCAGTCAGGGCAGGTGATCCTTCCCAATGCAGAGATGCAGCACTGATGTGTGGGAGTCCCGGGTAGGGCTGGGATCACCATGCAGGGCTTGCGACCTCCAGGCTGGGGTGGGGTTCCAGCAGCCTGGAGGGGGCACGTTCTGGACAAGCTCTCTGATGCTTGTGCCCACCCCAGCCCACAGATCTTGGGGGGTAGTGGCCAGGACAGCGATGGCTCGGGCATGCGGGCTGGATCTGCTCTTAGCACTGCTGCTGCCTGTGGTCGGCACCTCCCTGCCGGGCACCGTGGTCAGACTCAACGAGGCCGTGCTGAGCTACGGTAAGAGACGCGCCCTGGCCTCTCCCGTGGGTGTCTGCACATGAGCATGTGCAGGGTCCCAAGTGTGTGTGCGTGTGTCTGTGACCCCAAAAGCCCCACAAGGACCTGGATTTTATCTCACGTACCGCTGTGTCCCTGGCCCCCAGACAAGGTCTGACAAGGTGCCACTCGGCAAACACTTCAAAAGTGAATGCGTGTGTGGGAGCGTAGTCATGTCCACCATGCGTGTGTGCAGGTGTCTCAGTACGTGCCTGGGTGTGTGTCTGTACAGGTGCGGCTGCACTCCCTGGGGGTATCCATGCAGGTGTGCATGGTAGGGGCGGTGTGTGCACACGCATGCTGGGCAAAGGGTCTAGCACAATACTGGAGGGAGTGCCCTGGAGCTAGATCTCTGTGGGGTACACAGTGAGAAGACCAGCCCTGCTCTGGGCCCCTCTCAGGCAAGGTCTCTATCCTATGACCACTGCCCCATCCTTCTAAGACCTGCCCCATCCCCCGAGGAAAGCACGATGAGAAAACCTAGGCCCAGGGAGGGACAAAACTTCTCCCCAGTTGCTCCCAGGATCCCACCAAAGCTGCGTCAGGGGTGAGAAATCAGAAGCCATTTCCCCCAAGACCAGACCAAACTCAGATTACGGTGTGAGACACTCAGGTCAGGCCATAGAAGAGACCTTCCGTGGCCCAGGCCACAAAACACCAAGGTAGCAGTGTCCCCGTGGCGCACACACAGCCTCCAGGACCTTGTATCCGGGCAGATAGGTAGGCGGTGAAAGGGGTCAGTAACCTGTGTTAGTCTGTGCCTGGCACATGGAGCCATTCATGGAAGCGACAGGCAGGGACATGAGGCCTGCTGCCTTCTGCTGGCCATCCTCCCTCTGCCCATCCTCTGTGAGGCTCCTTTGTCCCCAGAGCGCCATCCCAGACGCACGGGCCTGTGTTCTTGGTGGAAATCCAGCGGGAAGCCCAGGCTGCACATGCCTCTTTCTAAGTTCCCACAGGGAGCCTGAGTGAAGTTCAGGCCTCTGGACTCTTCATTTGGTGCTCCCTTCCAGCCCCATCCCCTCTCATCTTTGTTCCACTCCATGTTCAATTGTTTAATTAGTACCTCCCTCGCTCAGCAGGACAGGTGCATGAGGAGGTCCAGGGGCTTGGGAGCAGGCGCCTCAGCCAATCCAACTTCCCCTTCCCAGGTGTCTTCACCTCTCGGTAAACCGGGCACAGTGTAGCTACATCACTCAGAATCGTGCTTGGCCCAAAGGGAGACAGTCATTATTATTACCCAAATAAATAGCAACAGTAAGAGCTAACATTTACTGTGCACTGAGGCTTTACAAAGACACTACGGGACGGGTACCATCATAATCATTGCAAGTTTACAGAAGGGGAAACTGAGGCACAGAGCAGCCACATCGATAGTGAGTAACAGAGCTGGGATTGGTCCCCAGCAGTCCTCAACCTCCGTGGGCAAGGGTGACCCTTCTAGTCTCTGAGTCCTCTCTGCCCAAGATGTGGGGCGGATGGTGGTGGGTCGTGTGGTCTTGCTCTGTGGCCCCGGAGGGCAGCCTGACTTTATCCTGCTCTGGCCCCCTAGTGTCGGAAATCGGGAAAGCCCCTCTTCAGCAGGCTCTGCAGGTCACAGTCCCGTATTTCTTGGACTGGAATGGCGAGGTGCGTCAGCCCACCAGGTTAGTGCTCCCGCCTACTGGGGAAAATGCTTTAGCCTGCCTGATGAATACCCCACGCATAGGTGAGTGTTTCCCACCCTCTGGACGAGTGCTTCCCTCACCAGGTTAGATATTCCCACCCTTTAAGTGAGTGGTCACAAGATGATTGAAGAGGTGGGTCGGAGGCAGAGACATGGCGGTGGCCGGGGGTGGGGGGCTGGTGCCTCTGAATTAGTAGATTTCTGCCCCCAGGGGCCAAGACTGTAGCTCCTGGGTCCCCAGGGCTGGCAGGACCTTTGGCTACTTTCTCCAAAAATGAGACACCGAATTTAGACCCAAGTCTGAGCCTAAGCACCCCCACACCCCTGTAATGAACAGAGACTCAAAAGCAGAGGAAGATGGGGTCCATCTCAAACTCAGATCCAGGGGCCGGGCGAGTTGTCCCCAAGCATGTGGGAATAGACTCACTATTGCTGGATCTCTGGATTCCCAAGAGAAGTCATATATATATTTAAAATCTATCAAGTCTTGAATGATGGCAACTAATTAAAAAACACTGGACAAACCAGCAGCTGGGGTGGAGGTCCCCAGTACGAGGCCCTGAGGGTAGGGCTGGGGTCCTGCCCTTGAAGGATGGTGAACTGGGAACAACGCAGACACACCCGACAGTGGAGGATTCCTCAGGGTTTTAGGGTTGGCCCCACGTGGCTGTTGGCCAACAGCACCGAGTGTCCTTGTTTGCAGAAGTGGGAATACATCCAAGGTGGTTGTCGAGCGAAAAGAAGCAGGTTCTCAGTCAGCCTGTGTCCCAGAGAGAGTTGCGGAAAGATGTCCGCTAAGTGCCAACAGGGAGAGTGTTTGAGGGTGGAGGTTTGATGTGACTTTTCAAATTTATATCATTTTGTAGTGTCTGAATTCCCACCCCCAAGACCGGCATAGGGGAAAAGATGACTCATTGAGGAAAAAAAGAGAAAGTTAGTTAGAAAGTACTTAGCAGTCAGAATAGGCAGCTTTGAAGAGAATGAGTTTCCTGTCCCTGGAGGGCTACCAGCCAAAGCTGTAGACTAGAATGCTACAGAGGTGATTTCTGCCCTCTGTGCGTCCCACCTTCCAAGCTTTCCCGACCTCTGTCAGAAACTAAGATCCCTCCAAGACCCGAATAATCCTCTCCCTCAATTCCTGCCCCAGGCTGGGAATCCAGTCTGCACCCTTTCCCTGCCAGCTGGTTGTCCAACAATGGCTTGCATGCCCCCTAGGTTGGAGAACTCACTACCTCTTCCTCATTCCATGGTTCCAATAGTCAGACAGTCCCTCTTCATAACATCAACAGTGTGGATATGGCTCATAACACCCGCCCCAGAGTTGATCCCAAGGTTTAATGGGAGCCACCCTGTCACCTCCTTTCCCACCCTGCAGGATCCAGATTTCGAATGTCCATGTGCCCCAATTCAACCTGAAATTCATTGCCGATTTGGGGATACGAATGTTGGTAGCAGCCAATTTTACTTTCAAGGTCTTTCGGTGAGTGAATCTAGGACCTGGCGGGGGTGTGCAGAAAGATTTTCAGGGAAGCTCCAAGGGGCAGAGTGAAGGGAGAGGGGCTAGCAACTCCCAGGTCCTGTACTCAAGCCTGCCACTCCCTGTCCAGTGCTCTTTGCCACCCTCCCGTGCGGGCGTGAGACAGTGAGAATTTGAGACCCTGGGTCCTGCTCCACAGCCGTGTAACCAGGCAGTGGGTTCACCCCTGCAGCCCTCAGTCTCCCACTCTGAAGTGGGAGGAAACTCTGCAGCACGGCTTTGGGGGATGCAGCATACACTCCATGCTATAATTAAAATCACACCTCCCCTTTCACAGTGCAAGGCACGGAGTAGGTGCTCAGTAAATGTCGCTATTAGAATTATTTCTGTGTCCCAGTCACCTTGTATGTGTTTGATTTCCAAATGATCAGCCAGGCATTCAGAGGGATCTCTTTGATTTGAACTCATTTATGCTGACACTGCCATTGTGTGAGTGCTCACTGGGGGCCAGGCTCCAGGCAGGGCATTTTCACACGGCTGCCTCACAGAAAGCTCAGCACGGCCCTGAGGGAGAGGTGTCGTCACTCTCATGTCCATTCCACAGAAGAGGGAACTGAGGCTCAGGATGGGGGATGGGGAGTGACCGGCCCAGGGTTTCACAGGGAGAGGGCGTTGGGAGCCAGAGTTCACACCCCTCTGCTGCAATGTCTGTGACCCTGAGTGGAGTTTGGAGGGCCTTGAGCCTGCCCCCAGGGGGCCATCTCATGCTGAGTGGGGGTCCTGCCCGTGTCAAGTGGAGGGCAGGCTCAGGCCAGGGGGGTTTGCAGGGTAGGCTCTGCTGGGCAGTGCTGCCAGGGCTCAGGAACAGTGTCGCGCAGAGTCCCCGAGCCCCTGGAGCTGACGCTGCCCGTGGTCCTGCTGGCCGACGCCAACGTGGCTCAGGGCTCCATCAGGACCCCCGTGGTCAGCATCTCTGCCTGCTTCCCACTCTTCAACAACGCCGCGGTGCTTGAGGGCAGTGCCAGGTGAGTGCCTGGCAGGGGCGGGGCTGCAGGGTCCGACACCAAGGCTGTGGTGCCATTTCTTGAGCTTCCTACTCCAGCCTTCACCCGATTGCCACAAGGGGCCTGAGAGAGCCCCAGGATCACACCTGTTTTATGGCTGAGGACACTGAGGCTCAGGGAAGGGGAGGGACTTACCCAAAGTCACCCCGAGAGTGGGCAGCCAGAGGCCACGTCCCCTCTACTGCACCCCAGCCCCCCTGCAGCACATGACCATGCACGCCAGCCATTGCCGCAGTACTCAGGGAGGATGCTGGCCTGATGTGGCCACCATGGGCCTCAGGGGTTGTCCCTCCCTGCAGGGATGGGGATTCTGAGGTCCAGGGGGCTGGGACCCATCAACCTCACTGTGAGTCAGGGCTGCCTCTAAAGCTGACCGGAGCACCTGCTGTGTGCAGAGCAGGTTCAAACCCTTTACTACATGACAGTAGCCTAGCCAGGAAGGCACAAGGATCCCCTCCATCTTACAAGAGAACAAATGGAGGCACAGAACAGTTAAGTGACTTGCCTAAGTTTACACCGTGGGCAAACGGTGCGGTGGGTTCGAACCCCTATAGCCTGACTCACCTCCTGCTTGATGTCTCCCTTCCCACACGTGAGCTGGGTGGGAATTTGGGACTGGCCTCTCTCCACAGAGGGGGCTGGGCATCAGTCCATCCCTGCTTGTGTCCCGTGACCCCCCGCCACCCTCTGGAGCTGCTCACAGAAAGGAAAACCCAGAAGTTAGTGGCATTAAAAACACAGCTGCCATCCCCCCACCTCCCCTGAGATGCAGTCCGTGAGCTTGGGCTGCAGCTTGGATCGCCATTTATGAACGGATAAAGATGTGATACACACACACACACACACGCACACCACGGAAATTTACTCAGCCATGGAAAAGAATGAAATCTTAACATTTGCAACGACATGGACCGAGCTAAAGAGTGTAATGCTAAACGAAATAAGTCAGTCAGAGAAAGACAAACGCCATATGATTTCACTCATATGTCTAATGTAGGAAACAAAACACAGGAACAAAGGGGGGAAAAAGAGAGAGAGAGAGGCAAACCAAGAAACAGACTCTTCATTAACTGAAATTTAAATAAAAATTTAAAAGAAACCCCAAGGAACCATAGTTTCCTATGGATCCCTGCTCAGAAACCACTTAGACCCATCTCCCATTGTTCAGAGGGGAAACTGAGGCACAGAATGAGAAAGGGACTTTACTGGGGTGTGTCACACAGAATTGGAGCCCAAGCAGGAAGCACCCCCAGCTCATTGGGTTCAAAGCGGCCAGGAAGCCAGCTGGCCAGGAACGTGGCCAAGTCCGGCCTTTGCAGCATCTTCTCTGTCTCCCCAAAGCCTGGCCTCATCATCACGTTTTGGCCACTTCCAGACCCCAGAACCAGTGACCTCTACTTTGAGGCTCGGTTTCCTCATCTGTGGGGCACTGTGTTGGCACATGGCAAGGTGCAGAATAGGACTCACACTGGCCCCCTGGCTCGGGGGAGACACTCCTCTCTCCGACGGTGGCTTTGCCCGGAGAAACGGGCCCGAACCCGTGACCCGGAGCTCAGGAGCGCTGTCTCTCTCTCTTTCTTAGCGTGGCCCCTGGGCTGCTGGTCCCGGTGCAGAAGCACATCAAAGCTGTGCTGCGGAACAAGGTAAAAGACCAGCTGTCCTGGGACGGAGGGCCTCCTAACCTCAGAGGGCGTGTGGATGAACGGGGGATGGTAGGCATGGGAGAGATGGGGTTCTTACTCCTTTTTAAAAATTTTTAGAAAAGATTCAATTGATTTATTTGACAAAGAGAGCGAGAGAGAGCATAAGTAGGGGGAGGGGCAGAGAGAGAGGGACAAGAAGACCCTCCCCCCCTGCTGAGTGGGGAACCTGTTTTTTTTTAATAGAAGGCCCTTCGTGGGGCTTCTCCGTTCTCCCGTTCTCCCGGGAGGGCAGGGAAGGGGCTGGGGTGAGGGTCTAGGGCAGTGATGGAGAAGCCCAAATAAGGGTGAGTTCGGGGGTGGGGGTGTCGCTGGGGAGGGAGGCTCAGGCTCTTGGGCCAGCCCCAGTCCCGTGCTGGAGGGCGAGGAGGAGGCGGTGCCTTCAGGGGCCACGTGGCTTGTGAAAAAGAGACAAAACGGAAGTGGACAAGAGCACGGGCACCGGAGCCAGGTGGGGCCTGGGTTTGCACCCTGGTCCCCTCCTTCCTAGCTGGGGCACCTGGACGAGTCACCTAATCTCCCTCTGCCCCCAGTTCCACACCTGTCATGCAGAGAGTAAACCTCCCCTGTGGGCTGGCTGGGGGGTTGAGCGCACTAACATCTGTGGGGAGTTTAGAACAGTTCGGCAGAGTGAGCGCTGCGGGTGGTGGAGGAAGGGGCGGGACTCCAGGCCTCAGACTGGGACCCCAGACTCTCCCGCTCTTGCCCGGCCAGCCCCAGCGCCTTCCTCACCAGCCTTCTCCTCTGTCTTGCCACAGCTATGCCTGAGCATCTCCAACCTGGTGCAAGGCCTCAATGTCCACCTGGGCACTTTAATTGGTAAGACCTGGGAGCCCCGGGGGAAGGGGACTGGGGCCTCTGAGCCCCGCTGGGGCCCCCAAGACCCTTCAAAGATACCCCCCTAGTCACGGCTGACCTCTGGGAGATCAATCATAGGATGACTGAACTCAGGGAATTTGATGAATATTGATGAACTCAGGGAATCTCCGAATTCTAGAATGGAGTTTTTGAACGTTTAGTGTGTGCGTGCAAGTGTGCAAACATGCGTGTGTGTGGGGGGGGAGAGTACATTCAGTTTGCTGTTGTGTCCTCCCCTGCCTGGAGACTCAGAGCCCCAACCTCCCCCGGTTTTGCTCCCACCTCTCCCACAGTCTTTGGCGGACCCTCCCCCTGGCACTTTGGGGCTCAGGCCCTCACATTCCATTTCCTGCTGCACCCCTTCTCCTGGAGGTCTCACAGGCTCCCCTGACTCAGCATGTGCTCAACAGAACTCAGGCTCATCTGCTTGCAAGTGCCCTCACCCCTGCTCCCCTTCTCAGGGGCCAACCACCCACCCAGAGGCAAGCCTCCCTCTCCTCTCCATCCGCCGTCAGGCTAGTCCACCTGTGATTTTTCCCGAGGATCCTCCTGTCCAGGGAGGACGAGGAGTATACTAGGAGAAAGCCCTGTAGGCTAATCCCCTCACAAGCAGACCCTGAGACAAGATGTGGGCGTAAGTGGCTGGGATGGGGTGGGTCCTAGGGGCACGGGTGGGGAAGGGGCGCAGCAACAGGGAAGGAGGGTGTGCTCGTGAGCAGGCACTGCTGTGGGCAACTGGGGTGCACTCCCACCGAGGGGCTCTTGGAGATTGAGGGGTCCGTGCCTGCATCCTCCCCGAGGGGCAGGAGCTGGGGCATATATATATATACATCTGCCAACTCCCACCACTCATCAGTCGCCTCCCCACTGCCCCCCTTGCCTTCCTCCATGACCACAGGTGGCTCGCAGCCACCACGCATGGTCCACACAGAAGTGTGGCCACAGTGGTGGCCTAAACGAGACTTAATCAGGACTTCATCTCACCATATGAAGCTACAAGTTATGAAAGCAGGCCAGCCTCGTCTTCTTTTCAGTAGTATTCGTCAACATTAATAACGACACTGGTGATCCCCTGCCTGTCCCCAGACCGGCCAAAAATGCATCCTTTGTTGATTTGGGGGGTAATACGTGCTCGGTGAGCCCTGAGCAAAATCCAGGGTTCCCTCTGTTTCCCCACACAGCTGTTTGAAGATGCTCCTGTTTGAAGCACACCTTCTTCTATCTGATGGCTTTGCCTGGGATTCTAGCGCTTTCCCTAGGTCACCGTCACCGACTTTCTAAACTCCAGAGCTGTTGACTGTTGCCAGCTGGATTTTGCAATTGGTTGGCTTTGCTTTGAGTCAGGGGTTTACATCTAACGGTGACACAGCATGGGACAGGTGCGCGGGAGTGGGTGTGTGGGAACAGGAGCAGGGCGGCATGCTCCTGTTAGGCCAGGAGGGACGGCTTGGCAGCGTCTGTGGTGGGCTCTGTAGTGAATATTTTCGTATCAAGCTAGCTTTGGCTTTCTTGTGCAAACTTTTTTTTTAAGATTTTATTTATTTGACAGAGAGAGACACAGCGAGAGAGGGAACACAAGCAGGGGGAGTGGGAGAGGGAGAAGCAGGCTCCCCGCGGAGCAGGGAGCCCGATGCGGGGCTCGATCCCAGGACCCTGGGACCATGACCTGAGCCGAAGGCAGACGCTTAACGACTGAGCCACCCAGGTGTCCCTCTTGTGCAAACTATTAACAACAGTCCCATGAGGTGGCATCAGTATCCCTGATATAGAGATGGGGAATTAGAGGCTCTGAGTCTAAAATCCTCAGTGTGGTGCGAGAGCCACCCATGAACGGACTCATGCTGGTTTTCTCCTCCTTACGTGTCCAACCACTGCTCTGCCCAGACTTCATGGCCCGGCTCACAGTCCCCTCAGGGAACATTCCTTGATTACGCCCACTCCCCTCAGTGCCATCCCCCACCCCATGTTACCTTCATAGGAGGCACCAAGAGGGCTGGAGATAGGACTTGGAATCAAAGGACATGAAGTTAAATTTTGGCCTTCTGGCTCCATTGCTGTGTGATCTTAGGGAAGTCGCTCCATCTCTCTGAGCCTATTTCAATCCAAAAAAAAACAGGGCTCAGAATTCCTATTTCTCCCATGTGCTGCTACCAGACAGCACAAGTTAAGAGCCTGGTGGACAAGAGGCTCAATAAATGTTCATCCCTCCCTTCTTCCTCAGTGGGGTGGTCTCCATCGAGATGCCTTGTAATTGGGTTCATAGCAAAGACCAGCTCTTGCCCTTTTCTTTGAGGAATTAAAAACAATCTAGTAGAAGAAACCTAAGCATTCAGGCCTAGGGGACTGTTTACATGAGTCCTGGGTACCTACAGTGTGGGGTGAAAGGAGCCACTAAAAAGCAGAGCTTAAAGGGCCTTCTTTCAATCACATAGCAACATGCCTGGCAAAATACAGTATAATGAAAGCTAATATTTACTGTAACACTATTAGCTCCATTTGACAGATGAAGAATCTGAGGCAGTCTGCCTTGAGAACTGTGCCCTTAACTAAGCTATAATGGCCCTCTATAAAGAAAACAGAGAAGGACCCGAAGCGACACCTGGCTTTGCTGCAGCTTTACTGAGGAAGGGACAGATGGGGGGCCGTTTGTCTCTGCAGAAGAAAATACTGAAAAAAAAAATAAATTTGAGATTCTGGGCTATATTTTTTTTCCATCCTCCAAAAAATGTCTATATGTCCACAGTGAATATGCATTATTTTAAAATTTTTCATGTTTTTATTCACTTTAAAAACACAGAGTAATTTATTCTTTTTAGGGTCCTATTCTCTGAGTCACAGTTGTGTGACCACCACCAAACTCGAGATACAGGACATCTTGTCAGCCCCTCAAATCCCTCTGAGCTGCCCCCCTCCTGCTACCACCCCAATCTTTGAGGGCCACGGAGCTGTAGAAATGGAATCATACTATATTGCTTTTATGATCACAAGAAATTTCCAAAACATCAGAGGAAATACAATTAAATCCAGAAGAGACATTAGAAAATCCGGCAGAAATCTGATGGACACACACACACACACACACACACACACACACCCCTTGGTCGTTCAGAGCCTTTGAGGACCCATTGCTAAAAGCTGGGCTTTCCTGAGAGTGGGGTTGAGCCTCCCCACCTGCCATGCTGGCTAGCCTAGCTGTGTCCAGAAATGCGGTTCCCACAAGTGACTCACCCTTTGCAACCTCCCCAATCAGAATATTCTGAGCTTTGGGAGAAACTTGCCCTATAGGAACTGGACTCTCCTCTGTGCATCCCTGAAAGGCTCCCTGAGGGTGTCTTGGGAGCCCCTGCTCTGTGCTCCCACACTGCATGGCCCCAGGGGTGCATGCCTTTTGAGTTTCTGCAGGAGGTTGTGTGATTAGGTGGAGAGAGAACATAGCTTTAGAGTCAGACAGATCAGATATACAATCCTGGGCACAACTGAACATAGCAAGCTGCGTGCGTGTGTGTGTGCGTGCGCGTGCCCATGCGTGTGTAAAATGGGCTCCTAATCTTACAGGATTGTGGTGATGATTGAATGGGACAATGTAAGTCAAATGTCTGGACCTGGATAAATGTGACCTCCGGTCTTTTTCTGTGGTTCCCTCTTGCTTTTTTCAGGGGGAGTGTGACCCTTTTCCTTCCTTCTAATTCGAGGTCTCTCGCCTTCCACTGATTAGGAAAGCAGAAACCCAGACTCTTAGAACTGTGTCTAAACGAAGAGTCAGTAGGCCACGAGTGGCTGAATCTTGGTTGTGTGTGTTTTGCACCTGAAGTTCACGTGCTCAGAGACCTTTTTTCTTCCCTTTTCTGTTCCTTGGCCTGGGTCTGGCTAGCTAAAGTTGTCAGATAATTGAGTTTTCTGGATAGATGAGGCATTGGTGGGTAAGGCTAAGTATACCATCTTTTCTTCTTCATCCTGCTTTTATTTAGGCCTCAACCCTGTAGGTCCGGAGTCCCAGATTCGCTACTCTATGATTAACGTGCCCAGCATCACTAAGGACTACATTTCCTTGGATATCAGTGTAAGTGCTGCCTTGTCAGCCCAGAGCTGTGGGCTTGTTGCCTCTGGAGCCCTCAGGGTCCTGGGACATTCCTAGAGGAGCAGGGGTATTGAAGGCAGAGGAGCTGGCATGGCATTTAGAGGCAGGCACGGGTGTGAGGCTGAACGTCGCGTGGCATGTTGGGTGGGTGGCATCTGAGAGCCCAGGGTCTGGGATGGAGCCTCCACCCTCCTGAGGCCCTGCTGCTTTTCTCCCTCTCACCACCCACCAACCCCGTAGGCCGTTCTCTTCCTCCTGGGCAAGCCCATCGTCCTGCCCGTGGAGGCCTCCCACTTTGTGCTGCCAGCTCACGTGGGTGCCGAGGGTGCCATGGCAACCGTGGGCCTCTCCCAGGACCTGTTTGACTCTGCCCTCCTGCTGCTGCAGAAGGCGGGTGCCCTCAACCTGGACATCACAGGGCATCTGGTGAGGGTCGGACCTGCTGCCCCAAGCACGGGGGAGAAGCGTGCCCTGCGGCCCAGCCTGGGGAGACCCTGCCGAAGCCAGACCATGGGTGGGGCCACCCAAGCTTTGGGGCCGCGGGGTGACTGTTGGGAAGGTGAAGAGGGGGCCGAGGGGAGTCAAGAGGCAGTGGGGCTTGAGGAGTGGCTGCCCTAAAGCCTGTCGGGACATGGGGGCTAATTTCAGAAGTCAGAGGACAACCTGCTGAACACCTCCATGCTGGGCCAGCTCATCCCTGAGGTTGGTGACATTTTTGGTCAGAGACCTGGGCCTGGGTGGGAGGTTCTCTGGCTCCACTGGCCCGGATCTGTCCCCTGTGGGCTTCAGCGTGTGTCCTTACCGCTGCACCTGCTCCACCTCAGGGTCAGAGATTATGCTATTACCCTCCTTCTATGCCTTTGTCCAAGTGCAGCCCTCTGCCTGGAGGGCCTTTTCTGCTTCCTTTTCTCTTGTTCATCTTCAAGACCAAGCCCAGGGGTTGCCTCCTGGGGGAGCATCCAACCCCTAGTCTGGTCCAGGAGCCTCCTTGAGCTCTCCCGTCCCTCCTGGCACAGATCACACAGGCTGCGCCCGACTTCATGCCTACCACCCCTTTCGGGCTGGGCGTCCCCGAGGGCAGGAGCACGGGCCTGGGGGGATGCACCTCGGTGGCCTCGTCTGAGGCATGATGGGTGGAGAGCCCACCCAGCCTTTGCCCCCAGGTGCCCTCCTCCCTCTCTCCCTCTCCACTCTCCCAGGTGGCCCGCCAGTTCCCCAAGCCCATGCCTGTGGCACTCAAGGTGCGGCTGGGTGCCACACCTGTGGCCACGCTTCGTACCAACAATGCCACAATTCAGCTGCAGCCCTTCGTGGAGGTCCAGGCTGTGGCCTCCAACTCGGCTTTCCAGTCCCTCTTCTCCTTTGATGTGGTGAGTGAGGTGGGCTGGTGGGGCTGGCTGGGAGGGCGGCGACTCCAAAGAGCTCCCTTCCTGCCCCACATTCCTCACTTGCTCTGCTCTGTCCATACTGGTCTCCTTGCTGTTCCTTCTCTATGCCATGACATTCCTGCCACAGGCCCTTTGCACGTGCTGTTGGACACTGTGCCTAGGACGCTCTTCCCCTAGTTTTTGGCATGGCTAGCTTCCCCTCATCTTCCAGGTCTCAGCTTAAATGTTGCAGCCTTTTTCAGGGCAGCCTTCTTGGACCACCCTGAGAAAGATGGTCCCCATCAGCCCTCTCCATGCTACTACTCTGCCTTCCTGGCCCCGGCTACAAAGACCCTATGTGGTTACCTTGGTCATTGTTCACCTCCTCCCCTGGCCCGTGAGGGTTCCCAAGGGCAGAGACCTGGTCTGTCTCGTTCACACTGTGCTGTGTGCAGGGCCTGGCATGCACAGGTGCTCCACGAACACCTGAATCAGCCAGGAAGTGGCTGGGAGCCGGTGGCCACCTGAAGGCTCTTATGTGGCTCTGTGTTCTTTGACCTTGCTCTCCCTTCGTGCCCAGGTCGTGAACCTGAACCTCCAGCTCTCCATGTCCAAGGTGAAGCTTCAGGGGACCACCTCTGTGCTGGGGTAAGCAAGGCCTCCTGGATTCAGCAGCCTCAGTGTGTTCCTCTGTGCAATGGGCCTGCAACCACTTCTCGCAACGCCACCCGTCACAGTGTCAGTCAGAGGAGCCTGGGAGGCTGCACGCGTGGTATGGAGGGAGGGGGCACCTAGGCCCCAGCCCTAAGCCTCCTGCTTCCCTTTCAGGGATATCCAGCTCACCGTGGCCTCCTCCAATGTGGGCTTCATCAATGTGAGTGTGGGGCCGGGGTCTCCGGGGACCCCCTCACTGGGTAAGGCAGGCCTTGAACCCATGTCCTGGCACACCATGTCCCTGTGTACCACCGTGACCAAGCTTCCGCCCAGGGTACTTGATGACAGTGGTCGGTCAGGGGGCCCACCCGTCACACAGGCTGTCTGTCTGCCAGTCAGCCGGTCAGTCAGCTTTGGTGCTTCAGTGGGGTGGGTCAGCTAGCCAGCCTGTCACTGCCTGGTGGGTGATGGCCGGCCAGTCCAAGAATCGCGGAGTCCACTGGTAAATCCGCCAAGCCAGCGTCAGGCAGTGCTGGCTGCTCCTTTGGCCACGTCCTTAGCCACCAAGCAGCCCTTCGTTGGCTGGCCTGTCAGTCAGTATGGCCCGTCAGTCCATCCGCCGTCAGTCCATCATCCATCGGTCAGCACCGGCAAGGTGGCCAGCCACCTGTCGGCCACGCGGTGTCAGGCAATCCGGTGCCGGGCTGAGGCTCCTCTGAGAAGGCTGACCCGGGCCCAGGGGTAGCTGGACTCTGCTTGAGGCAGGACAGGGATGACCTGTGCCTCTGCTTTTTGCGTGTGTGTCTGTATCTGTCTGTGTGTTCACGTGTGGCCCATCTGTCCCACTCTCCCGGCCCCTGCCCGGAGCGGGCCAAGGGTCCCCCATCTCCCTGACTACACGGCTGCAGGCAAATCAAGTGCGCCCGCTCATGGACACCCTGTTTCAGAAGCCCCTGCTTGATCACCTCGATGGTGAGCCCTGCCCTCCACGCCGGTGGGCCTCCGTGACCCCCTCCTTGACCCACCTCTGGTCGACGCTCCCTCCCGGCGCCTTTGCCACCTCCCGGGCTCAGAGGGGAAGAGGGTGGGAGTTTTTCAGGTTTTTTTCCTGCCTAAGCCTCAGTTTTCCCTTCTGTAGAGTGAGTATAATAATAACGGCTCCCACTCCCTGGCTGTCTGGGGGGCTCAGTGTCACAATGCACGTGAGGACCTCAGCACAGGGCTGGCTCCCGGCGGTGCTCCGTTCCGACCTCCCAGCTGAGCTTGGTTTCTCTTTCCCCTCCTGCAGCTCTCTTGGGCATGGGGATCGCCCTCCCCAACGTGGTCAACCTCCACTATGTCAACCCTGAGGTCTTTGTCTACGAGGTGAGAGCCTTTGGGTGTGACTACCTGGACTTCTGCCACCGTTGGGGGAAGGCTGGGCTCAGCAGGGCAGGGCTCCCTCTCACCCTACCTCCCTGCCAGTACCAAGAGTAGAGTCGCAGGCTCAGCCAGGCCTGGGGGTGTCCCCTGTTCCTGCCAAGACCATGCCATGAATCGTTAGCAGTAGTGAGATGGAAAATTTAGGATGTCCGGAGACACTGGTGCAAAGGTCTCACCCACCCTTTAGTCCTCGTCAGATATCATGCCAGGCCACATTGGGGGGCTTCAGTTGTCCCATGATCTGTGCCCTGGGGTGGGCACGGCCTTCGGTGTCTGGGAACGATGACAGAGGAGTTTCTTCCAGCTTTGTACGTGAACCCCTGCAGGCTGGATGGGGGAAGGGGCGCTTCCCAGTGAGATGAGAAATTGTGGGCCCAGGGTGAAGTTCAGTTACCACTGTCCAGGGTGAGACCCTACAACTTCTTTCTGTTTCACCTGGGATAAAAAATGATAATATTTTTTCCATTCACTCAACAAGACATGCGTAGGACAGAAAGCTTAGCCAAGGTCCCTCAAGCCCAACATCTGCATGTTATTCAGATCCCCTGAGAGGGACCTACTGATGTTTCTCTGGGGATGATGCCCTGGTTGCTTAAGAACTATGGTCCCAAGGCACCTGGGTGGTCCACGCTCCACCCTGCAAAAAAGGAACCATTGGCACATGTTGGAGCCTGGACTGTTAGTGGGAATTTCCCCAAGACTGTCTGGAACAGGCACGGTCAGTGGCTGACCCAGCCTGGTACCCAGAGATCCAGCCAACTGGGTCCAAACCCAAAGGTCCCCAGACCAGCACTGTCCAAAACAATGTTCTGTGAGGATGGAAGTCTGCACTGTCCAACACAGTAGCCATGGTCAGCCGCTGGGCCTGGGTGGCTGTTGGGCACTTGAAATGTGGCTAGTGCAACTATGAAGCTGAATTGTAAATTTTATTTCATTTTAATTGGCTTAAATTTAATAATGGCTACTGTATTGGACCATGAGCTACGCATGGGCAGGGACTGGGTCTGCCTTGTTCCTAGCATGGGGCCCAGGGCTTGGCTTAGAGCCAAAGCTCAGTGAAGATTTGTTGAATGAATGAACGAATGAATGAATGATCAGCAGGCCCTGAGCATGTTTCTGCAGTGCGGTGTAGAGAGCAGAGGATATATGGGAGGTTCCTGGCTCTGTTGGGGAGACCTCCACCCGGAGAAGATCCATGGTGTTTGGACTCCCGGTCCTAACCCAGTGCTGGTCCCAACCGCATGCCCAAGCGCACATCAAGCCCCAGGCCCACGCCGGGGGCTCTGCCCACGTGCTTTGGCTGCATCCTCCCTGTAGGCTTGCAGGGAGGGTGCTGTTCCCACTCCCAAGGGGCAGCAGGAAATTGAGGCCCAGAGAGGCAAAGGACTGTCCTCAGGACATACCCACCAAGAGTGGCAGACCATGAGCTCAAAGCCAGGCTGATGGGGCAGCTGGGGGTCCTATTGGTCCGCGTGTGGCCTCTGACCCGGCCCATGGTTTTCTGTGCCCTCCAGGGCTACGTCGTGATATCCAGCGGACTCTCATACCAGCACTGAAGTGGGACCATCAGGAGAGCTAAAAGGGGCCAGCTCCCTGCTTCAGGGACTCTCTTGCTTCAAGCCACTTGGGAAACTGAGGCAGAGCCACATGCAAGCTGGATGATCCAGCCAGGCTGTTTAGTCTTCACTGAGTGCCTGAGCTCCCCTCCCTCCCCTCGAATCCTTTCCCTGCCCCCTTCCCTCCCCTCCTGTTCCCTTCCTCCCCCTTCCCTCCCCCTCCTTGTGATGCGAGCAGCAGGCCGCTCCTCCAGGCTGTACCAACCTGTCCCCTCTCGCATTAAACATTTTCTCTTGAGCCGCAACTTCCAGCCAGGCCTGGTGAACTCTGCGCAAACCTGAGGCTAGTTGCCTGCATCCAGTTCTTGGGCCCTGCTTGTCCCTGGAGCCACCAAAGCCACCTGGCAGAAGAAGAGGATGTGACCAGATCTCTGTTGACCAGATCTGTTAACCTTCCTCACTGCGTTGCCCAGGGAAGCTCAGATTTTGAAAGGGGACCTTGGAGGGCAGCAGGATGGCTGTGAGTTACCAATACCGCAGTGGCACTTGACACACTATGTCCTCAGCTGGTGGCGTCTCCCCTCTACAGTGTCACACCCCACCTTGTTCCTAGAACCTCAGAGGAACCTTACAAGTCAGGCAGGCAGGCCTGTGGGGCTCCATTTGGCAGAGGTGAGGACCGAGGGCCAGCCAGGAGAGAAATGTGCCGGGTCTCAGAGCCGGATGCGGCAACAGATGCCTAGGGCTGCGCCCTTCCTGCGCTCCAGGAATGAGATGTCCAGGTCCCTCTTCTACTCACCAGCACCCCATCTGGGGCTTGTCCTTGGGTCACAAGCCTCAGGTAACAGGGAGTACGCTGCCTTCTCGGACAGCGTCTCTGCCTTGGGCTTACTCGGACCACGGGCAAGTGTCTATAGGAAGGAGGGGGCCTGCCTACTGGGCCCGTGGCCTCACAAGCAAGTCTCAGTCCTTTGCCTCTGAACACTCTCTGAACTCTGAGGGTCATGCACAACAAGATGGCCTAAGGAAGACCAAGGGATGCGAACCCTGGCGAGCCAAAGCCGTGTGATTTTCTTCCCTTGATAAGCTAAGCTCTTAGCCAGACAGAGTGTTCCTTCCTGCCTAGATATACAGGATTCACGTTCTGTTTATGTTTCTCTGGGGGTAAAAGGTGCCTTACTTCCCACCCTCAGCCTTTGGTACAGTGTGACACTAGCCTCTCTCCGTCTAAGGGTTATGGGTTCACCCTGAAGTCTCAGTGTGACAGGCTGAGAGGCCTGGAGCGAACCCAGAGTCTGGGTGGTTGGTGGGAGGGCGGGGGGGGGTGTGAGCAGCTCTGAGGGCCCAGCTGTAATGTCCAACCTTGTGATTGTATTCAGGACAGCAGGATTTTTATTTCATTTGGTTGCTTAGTTCATTCATTCATTAATCCTACTTTTATTGGTACTTAATATAGGCTTAGCCTGAGGCTAGGTGATTTGGAATATGAAAAAAACAAAAATTTTAAGATACAGAGCCAGCCAGGAGAGAAAGGTAATAACTTAGGACCAGACTGTGAGCTCAGGATCCAGGATCCATCTAGTAAGTGGTCAATCCAGGGGTCCAAACACCCACAGCTGAGAAGGGTTAACATCGCACTCACTCTGAAGGGAATGCACTGAATTCCCTCATTTATCATAGGATGAGAGGGCAAGAATGCATTCAGAGAAAGGGACAGTCACGGCTCTGAACACATGGGGCGGAGAAGGCAAGGCCCGCCTCCCGTCAGGTCTGGCCCCTTCACAGATTACCCCCCTCCGCGCCCCCCCTCCCTGCCCATCCCCATGCACGCACACCTTGCACACTTGCTCTCTAAGTCTTAGCCCTTGCTCTTTCTGCCCCAGAAAACCTTAACCTGGATCGGGTTGCCCCTGTCAACAAGCTCCAAAGCGGACTCCACTGGCCACACCCACACCCCTCTGTCCCGGTGACTCTGATGTCCTTCACTTTCAGACCACGGATGTTGGTATCTGTGGTTTCCCTCATGGAGCTCAGCACATGGCAAGTGCACATAAATGTGTGCTTAGTGAGCTGCTCACACGTGTAAATGTTAGCCCAGGCTTGCCCCAGTCCCCAGCCCCAGGAAGCCACGTGGAGACCCATTCCCATGGGTAGGTGTGGGAGTCACCTTTGTTGGGTCCCCACAGCGTCTGCAGGGAAGGAGAAAGATGGCATTGAGCTTCAGGACTGGCCCTGTCTTCAGTGTCAGAGAGGTAGGGGGAGGAAAGGGGTTAGGAGGGCTCCCTGGAGGAAGCAGCAACAGCGGGTCCCGGAGGATGGCTGAATTTGCAGCGCTGGTGGGGTGGGTGTTGTCGGGACCAGACAGGCAATGCTGGGCTGTGGGGAAGGGAGGTCAGGCCATCAGGCAGGAGCCCTCTTGGGTGTGCTTTGGCAAGTCTTGGCTTGGACTCTGGAGTCCCTTAGATCCAGACTCAGCTCCTGGTTGTGCCATAACTTGTTGTATGACCTTGACCCAGTGACTTGACCTTGAGCCTCAGTTTCTCTACCTGTAAAATGGAGAAAATTGTCAAAGTGTTCATCTCATAGGGTAGTCCTAAGGTTTAAATGCTCTAGTGCAGGTCCAACACTTAGCTCGAGGCCGGGCTCCGGTCACAGGCACAGTAAATGTGCCCCCGTGTTGCTATTATCACCAGCAGAATGCTAGCTGGGTCAGAGTGCTCACAGTAGGTCCAGCCACAAGCATGCTGGACCAGTCCTCCCCTGGGAACCCTGAAGCTGTATGGTGACCCAAGGCCCCAGGAAAGACTGTTTCCTTACAGTAATTTTATTTTTAGGGAGCTTGCCTCCCCTCTGGCCATTAGAGCTTGGTTATGACCAACTGACTTAGAGCTTAGGGCAATAGGGGATGGGGTGAATGTCCTTTTCCCTCTCACAAAGCCTATTGTTATTCTCCTCCCTCATGACAGAGAGGATGAAACAGCATTTCAAGGTCACATAGCTTGCGAGAGCAGTGGCCGGCACGGTGCCCCGAGCTCTGAATCTAGGCCAGGGGGTTTCTCCAGCCTCCCCACCATGTCCTTCCTGCGCCCCTCCTTTCCCCACAGTACCCAGGACGGCCCTGGGCGGAGGCAGGGAGAGCCGGCTGACTTGAGGCACACTGGGGGAGATTTGCACTCGGGAGGAGGAGGTGAGGTTTGTCTGTCCCTCTGTCTGTCAGGGGCGGTTCAGCAGGGATAAAACGATGCTATCTTCCGACTGGCTCCTCCAGCTCAGGGCTCAGATCAGGATAGAGACTGGCTGGACCGACCTAGGACCTTCTCTCATCCTGTCCCAACCTGGCTTCATTCCCACTGACCTCAGGCAGGCCCTTAGCCCTCTGGCCTCAGGGGCCCCAGGGTGCATCAGGCACAGTGGCTTCCTCCATCTTCCAGAGCGCTGGGCTCCCTGTGGGGTGGAGGAGGAAACCGCAGTCCTCTAGCAGCCCCCCGGGACTTCCCATCACCCCAGCCAGGCCTCCTAAGGCATTGTGGAAAGCACATTAGAGGCTGGACAAGCCCGAGTTCCAGCCCCAGCTCCGTGACCGGCTTGAGTGTGGCCCTGGGATCACCCTGCCCTCATTGTCCCGGATTGAGACCTTGAGAGAAGCTCACCTGCTATCTACCAGCTCCTGGCATTTCCACCAGGAGGGCCCTCTGAGGATTCCCCATGGGGCTGTTAGCCCCTGGTGCCCAGTGTGCATCTCAGGCAGCCCAGCAATGTCTGCCAGGCCTCTGCACTTGCCGGCACCGGCCTGAAACACCTCAGCCCTGGGCATCAGCTCCAACACCCTCTGCTCCAGGAATCTTCGGCTCTAACGTCAACCCCTTGCTTCCCTTCCTGTCCTGTCCCCTCTGGTTCAGTGGCTTCCACTACTCTTACCTCCCCAGGAATGACCTGGCTCTGTGACTGTTGATTTGTGGCACATCCATCTCCCCCTGGAGGCTCCAGGAGGAACCCCAACAGCCTTGTTCAATGCAGCACCCCTAGTGCCCTGCGCAGGCCCGGCACACAGTAGGTTCTCCATGAATGTGGAAGAAACAGAGGAGTGCCAACTACGTGTCCAACCTGGTGGGAGGTGCTGCGTGCAGGGGAGGGGGCAGTGTGAGCCCGGGGGCCGGCTAAGGCGACCGCATCCTCCCCGCCCCAGCGCCCACCCTCATGCAGCGCCCAGGCTCCCCAGCCACCTCCTCCTCTGTGTTATTGACATTGGAACAGACTGAAGCATCACGTGAGCATCGGGGCTCTGCTCTTTGGGCCTCTAGATAATTATCTGGGCCTTATTAAACCCTTAATTACCCAAACAGCTAATCAGGTTCCTGAATATAAGGACTTTCTCGTCCCAGGGTTCGGAGGCACAGGTCAGTCATCTGCAGGACATCCCTGGGCTCAGCAAGGTAAGGACAGTCCCCATGCATGGAACTTCTCCAAATAGTGTCTTCTCCAGCCCTGTCATTTTACAGATGAGAGCACTGAGGCCCAGAGAGGAGAAGGGACTTGCCTGAGATCACACAGCAAGTGAGTGGCAGGGTCAGGGCTTGGATCTATGTCCCGACCCCTGCCTAGTGCCCCCTGCCTGATAGGAAGCCACTGAAATCTTCAGATGCTGCAGGACTTAGGCAAGATGAAGGAGACAGAAGATCTGAGGGGCCTCCTTGGGCTCCATCTGAGGCTGAGGGAAGACCATGGAGGTCCTGCTTTGCAGGAGCTCAGAGCTGAGCTGGGGCAACCGGGGCAGGGAGTGGGCATCTAAGCATTTGCCAGGCAGAGAGAGGGAGGAAGGGACTTCAGGTAGAGGAAAACATGTGAGCAAAGGATGGGGTGGGGACAGCAGGAGACACTCATCTTGGGTGGGATGGATTAAGAATACAGTCAAGTTTAAGCTGTGATCTTTGAGACTGGGGGTAGTTGGGGATTGAGGGAGGCTTCCTGGTGAAAGAGGCAGAGGCTGAAATTAGGCCTTGAGGGATGAGCAGGCTGTGGATGGGGGGGCATTCTAAGAAGGAGGAACAGTCTAGGCAAAGGACAAGCAAAGCCAGAAACAAAACCTGGCATTGACTGTCCCAGAAACACTCACACGACCCTGTTACCCCAAGCTGCTTATCCCCCGAGTAGCCCTTTTTTTTAAAGATTTTCTTTACTTTTTTAAAGATTTTATTTATTTATTTGAGAGGGAATGAGAGATAGAGAGCACGAGAGGGAAGAGGGTCAGAGGGAGAAGCAGACTCCCTGCCGAGCAGGGGGCCCGATGCGGGACTCGATCCCGGGACTCCAGGATCATGACCTGAGCCGAAGGCAGTCGCCCAACCAACTGAGCCACCCAGGAGCCCCTAGATTTTCTTTATTTATTTGAGAGGGAGAAATCATGCATGAGAGAGAGCACAAGTGGAAGAGAGGGACAGAGGGAGAGGGAGAAGCAGACACCCCTCTGAGAAGAGAGTCCGATGCGGGACTCGATGTGAAACTCAATCCCAGGACCCTGGGATCATGACCCGAGCTGAAGGCAGATGCTTAACTGACTGAACCACCCAGGCATCCCCTACCAGAGTAGCCCTAATACCTGGCAATACCTCTGGCCTGGGCATGGGGAGACTGAGGTGGTGCTCTCTTGGGGCTGGGAGATAGGGCTGGAGCCAGAGGTGACCTTCACCAAGCCCCTCCCAGCTCTGTCACCCTGACACTGAACTTCACAGTACCTCTGGGGATTTTCAAAGAGGCTTGGCATTGGGCATGCATGTACCCCACACATGCCCACGGCACATGAGTGTGTGTGTTTACAGAGGTCGAGGAAACACTAAAACTGATTATGTTTAAGCCCAAATAGATCTTTAAAAATTGAATGACAGAAAAAGAGATCACACTTTCATTTAGCAAATATTGATTGTAGGCCTGAATGGTCTTCCTGGCTTTTTAAAAGCTAGCTTCTTCTCATCCTTCAGATCTCAGCCTAAATATCTCCTTCTCAGAGGGTCCTTCCCTGACCACCCCAGCCCTCATGCCCTGGGTGAGCATGCAGGCCTGTGTGTGCACGCAGGCGCGTGCACGCGCGCGCGCATACACACACACACACAAACACACACGCATGCACACACTCTATCCCATTCTATTGCTTCTCTTTAAGATTCAGGAGGAGCAGGACTATCTCTGCCATGTGTACCTTGTGGCCCGGTCTGCCTGGCACATAGTAGGCACTCAATAAATATGAGGCGAATGAATGAATACGGGCTCTGGCCAGGGAGGCGGCCCCGGTAGGCACCCATCTCTGTCGGTGGGTCCATGGAGTCCCCAGTGGCCGAGCCTGCTGGTAGCAGGAATCCAACTGGAACTCCCCCTCTCTGGGTGACACAGGCCAGGCCCTGTGGTCCCTCCTTAATTCTCTCCAGCCACAGCTCAAACCTGAAATAAACACTTGGCCTCTGCTCAGGAGAATTTCAGCTCTCCGTAAGTAAGAAGGAGGGATTTCTGGGGGTCCAGTTGGGGTGAGGCTTTTCTGGAAACCTTGAAGGGCCCGGGCAGGTCCTTATTCAGTTCTCTACTCACTGTCTATGAGAACTTGGTGTGCCTCAGTTTCCCTTCTGGTGTGATAATATCTCAAGGGGCCTTAAGGAGCTGTGAGTTGGGATTTCTGGAAATGAGACTGAGCTGGAGGAAGTGAGGGATGCCATTGGCTGTAGTGTCAGGGTGAGGGGAGCAGAGGGTTCCCCCATTCCCTGTCCCCTCTGCAGCCCCAGCATTGCCTGGCACTGAGCTGCCCTTGAACTTATGAAAAGCAGCAGCTGAACCTCCCACCAACCCCATAATGCAGGCTGGTCAGGACACATCATGCCCACAGATGGGGAAACTGAGGCTTAGAAAAGGAAAGTGACCTTCCTGGGGTGCCCCCAAGGTCCTGTGTTTAATCTGGACACTCTTCGACTCCTCTGGAAGTCAGTAATGAGGTTTGCTGAACTGGCTGGAGTTCAAAGGCTCCCGGTCCCCCAAGACCATCCAGGGTGCCTGTTCTCTTCTGCAGCATGGGAGGTCCCCAGGGGAACCAGGGCCTAGGGGGGGCTGCACCCAATTCTGGCCCCGTGGCACAGGTGGAGCCATGCTGCGGATCCTGTTTCTGGCACTCTGCGGCCTGCTGACCCACACCCGAGCTGACCCCGGGGCACTGCTGCGGCTGGGCCTGGACATCATGAACCGCGGTGAGCTGGTGGGCTCGGGTGCGGGGCTGGGGGCAGGTGGTAGGTGGTGACCGCTCCTGTTTGCATGGCTTTGAGCATCCCATGATCCTCAAAATAAAGTTAGCAACAATGATATTATCCCTCCGTTTTACAGAGGAGGAAACTGAGGCCCAGAGAAAATGGGGTGACTTGTCCAAGGTCCCTCCACAAGCTGGAGGCAGAGCTGGAAACCCTGCTTTCCCGGAGCCTCTCCTGGCCCTGATAGCAGGCCTGGGGGCCATAAGTGGGTTGTGGGGAAGACAGACCGGAGCCAAATTCCAGCTCTGCTAACAATTTGCTGTGTGACCTCAGGCAAGGGGTTACTGCTCAGTGTTACGGTCCGCTCATCCTTTAATGTGAAATAGGGTGACCAGTCCTTACAATGAAATGTGAGATTACAATCTCCTGGAGGGCCTTTAGTAAAAGTTATTTGCCACCTCCTAGCTCCACGACTTTAGGGGAAATGAAGTCATGTGCTGGTGCAAAGGGCTGATGACAGTTCCTCGAGCTCGGTATTTGTCCCCTCTCTGGGAATTGGCCTATGACCGTTGTGCAGGTGTTTCTGGCACCGTGCCATTCAGGGGTGGGGCCTCCAGGCCCGGGGAACCAGTGGCATCTGCATCTTCAACAAGCTCTCAGAGCTCCCTAGTCACGCAGCTTTGAGAGTGGCTGGGCTACAAGATAAAGTCAGCACTCTAGCTTGGGGTTCGGACCCCCATGATATGCCCCCTGCAAACTGCTCCATCCCTGTCATGTCCCTCCCCACCCTCCAGCCCTGATGAATTTCTCACTCTTGACTCTCCATGCCACCTTCTTCCCTGCTTCTCCGCTTTTGCATTTTTTGTGGACTAGCCTTCTTTACGTCTTTGCTTCCTGGTGAAAGTTCCTATCCCTCCTTCAAGGACCAACTGATATGACGCCTCCTCCTGGAAGACTTCTGTAGCTCTTCTCTTCCTGGCCCAAACCCCTCCTGTTGTTCCTCCAGCTGTCTGCGTATTATGGCTCTTGTCACTTGTTACTGTCAGTGCTGGTGACTGTCTCCCCCATGAGGCAGGAGGAGGGCAGGGGCCGGGCGTGACTCCTCTCTGGGTCCCTGGATCACCCAGCCCAGGGTGGGGCGCAGGGACTGTGGGCACTGGGTGGTGCCACTTGTGAGTGGCCTGTGCCTGGAATGCCTGAGAGGTTGGCCCTGGGCAGGAAAGCCGTGGGGAGCCCAGCTAAGTATCTCTCTGGACACCACCACCCCCCTTCCAGAGGTGCAGAGCGCCATGGATGAGAGCCACATCCTGGAAGAGATGGCAGCTGAGGCGGGCAAGAATCGGCCGGGGGTGAAACCCATCAAGGGCATCACCAAGTGAGCAGGGGAGGGGCCTCGGGAGTGGCAGGGCAGAGGGTGCTGGGGAATGCTGTGACCAGGACCTGAGAGGGCAGGAAGGAGAGCTGGGGCAGGGCCTGGGGTCTCTTCTTGGCTTTGCCGCATGACCTTGGGTAGGTCACTGCTCCTGCTTGGACCTCACTCATCCACTGGAGACAATTGCTGAGTCTCATGAGCAGTGTCACTGGGTGGAGGAAGTGAGGTTGAGAAATCAAACTAACTCCCGGCATGCAGCAGGGGCTCATTGAATGCACGCGAAAAGTTCTCAAATGACAGAGGCAGAAAGGTATCAGCCACCATCTAACGACGAGGCAAATTTGTTCCATTGCAAGTGCCCTGTGGGCTTGATTGGTAGGGGCTGCCTAGAAGGATGTGCTGGGGAGGGTGGGCTCTGAGCACTCTGCACTGAGCAGGAAATAGACTGTGGTCAATTAGCAATACCTGTCGAGAGCTCAGGTCAGCAACGGGTGGGGGGTTGTTCAATATGCCACATCTCTGTTATCCTGGATCTCAACCAGTGGTTCTCAACCATGGGTGATTTTGCCTCCAAGGGACATTTGGCAATGTCTGGAAACATTTTTGGTTATCACAGCTTGTTGGACTGGGTGGACTCAGGTGCATCTTGTGCCTCTAGTGGGTAGAGACCAGGGATGCTGCTAAACATCCTACGAGACACAGGACCGCCCCCCCCACAACAAAGATTATTCTGCCCAAAATGTCAACAGTGGCACCATTAACAAACCCTGATCTAAGCAAACTTCCCCATTCTGCCAGTGGAGAAACTGAAGCCCCCACAGGGGAAGGGTGCAGCTCAAGATCACACAGCCAAGTGTCCCGACTCACACATGACAAGTACTTCTGTGTACAAACTGGTTTGTGTTCGGTCTTTGCGTTTCATAATGGCCCCACGAGGCAGGCTTATCCCTGTGGCATGGGATGGGGGATTTACCCAAGAGTTCCCAGCAAGGTGGTGGAGGAGTGGGTTAAGGGCACCTGGGTCTCAGCTGTCCAGTTCTCATTGCCGTGGATGTCTGTCCCCTCCCAGTCTGAGAGTGAAGGATGTGCAGCTGCCTGGCATCACATTGAACTTCATCCCTGGGGCGGGCATTTTCCAGTGTGTGTCCACCGGCATGACCATCACTGGCAAGAGGTGAGTATGGCAGAAGAGGGGAGGGAGGGAGGAGGATGACCTTGTCTTACTCTTACGTGTCATCTATTGAGTACCTACTGTGAACCACCTGGGTGCTGTGTTCTGAGATGGTGCATATTTGGTTCCTACATTTGGTGGGAACCAGACCTGAGCATAGACGATCACAGACTGAGTGATTAGCCTAGGACAGAGGAAGCCCAACAGTATGAGGGCACTCAGAAGAGGCTCTGGGGAGATAATGATGCTGAGAAGGGTTTTAAAGGATGTGTAGGAGTTCCCCAAAGCAAGATGGAACAGGAAAGACTGGTTTGGGGACCTTGGACAGGTCCCATCCTCTTTTCTGTCCTGTGGGGGTGGTGCTTCACCCTTTCCTCCTCCCCGAGCTGCTGAGACTGAGAGCAAAGAGGAGACAGGGATAGTGGCCACAGTGGCCAAGATGTCTATGATGCCTGCTTGCCCGCCCCTCCAGCTTCATGGGTGGGAACATGGAGATCATCGTGGCTCTGAACATCACAGCCACCAACCGGCTTCTGCAGGATGAGGAAACGGGCCTCCCCAGGTTTAAGAGCGAGGGCTGTGAGATCATCCTGGTCAGCGTGAAGACCAACCTGCCCAGCAAGTGAGGGGCTCTATGGCTGGGGAGGTGGGTGGGGTCCACCTTGCTACCCCTGCCCAGCATCCCACGTCCTGAGCCCTTGCATTTCCTTTGTCGTGTCCCTGTATGTCCTGTGCCTAACTGCTTGCCATTGGTGCCCTGTCGCTGTCCTCTGTGTCCAGCATGCTGCCTAAGGTTGTCAACAAGTTCCTGGACAGCACCCTACACAAAGTTCTTCCGAGCCTGGTGAGTGCCCAGAGCAAGCCTCCACCCGTATCCGCATCCGTGGCAGTGCTCAGACCAGAGCTGGCGTGAGTGTTTTCTCTCGGGTGTGACCCTGACTGACTGACCCCGCAGCTGAGGAGGACTCCGAGGCTGTGGCTGGCTCAGGAGGAGAAAGTGCCTTGATCATCTAGTGATGTCTGCCATGAGCACAGAAGGAGGAATGATTACCATTTGCTGGGGAACGAGTCCCTGCTGATTTTGCAGGCTGTGGTCAGCAGCTCTGGATTCTAGTCCAGGCTCTGCCACTGACTTTCTGTGTGACTTGTGGCCTCGGTTTCCTCTCCAGTCCCTGTCCCTCCAGGGCTTTTGGGTCTCCCCATGGAGTACCATTCAGCTGTGAGGAGTGAGACCCTCCATGCAGCGGCCCCTCAGCCCAGGACCTTCTCTGCTTCCAGATGTGTCCAGCCATCGACGCGGTCCTGGTGTATGTGAACAGGAAGTGGGCCAACCTGAATGGTGAGTGGCCCCAGCCATGCCTCGCTCCCACATGGGACATCAGGATGGCTGGGTTTGGAAGCCTCCACTCCTCATTCAAGGGCCTGCTCCAAGCCCAGCCTTGGGACTGAGGAGGTCTAAGGTCGCGGTGTCTGTCCATCCCCCGACTGTCCAGATGGGAAACCTGAGGCTCTGAGGGACTCTGGGGTTTTTGTCTTAGTCCTCCATCCAATGTTCTATCCATGACCCCCCAGACTCCAAGGACAGCAACCTTGGTGGGCTTGTCCACAAACCTTGCACCCTGAACAGTAATCCTATAGTGATGACACCTGACTCTTTCCTTTGCCAAGGGGATCTACTGCCTCTGTGATCTCGGGGTTCATAGGGTTCCCTAGTGGGGTGAGAGGAAAACCCAGTGGCTGGGAATGAAGAAAACTGGCTCATGTGCTCGGCAGCGTGGACTGGTTCACTTTACTCCTCTGAGCCTCAGTCTGCGCATCTGTAAAACAGAGCCAAGAATCCTGATCGTGCCAGTCTATTGTGGGAACTGAGCCACAACACCCCTCAGGAAACTCTCAAGCTCTGTGCCTGTACAGTGATGTGAGGGAGTGGGATTTCCAGGCCAGCCACTGCCGCCTCCATTCTAGAAATGAAATTACTGAGGCCCAGAGAGGCTAAGCAACTTGCCCTGGGTCACACAGAGGGCCAGATTCCCTGGCACCCCGGCCAGCTCAGGTAGCAGGTGGCTGGTGCCAGCATCTATGACCTGCCCCCAGTTGGTGCCTCTCTGAGTAGAACCCCCTCTTGCACAGCCCCCATGCCCGTGGGTCAGATGGGCACAGTCAAATATGTCCTGACGTCCATACCAACCACCACGGCCAGCTACATCCAAGTGGACTTCAGTGTAAGTGCCAGGGGGCCACCAGGGGAATGGGGTTCTCACCAGCCTGCTTCTGCCAGGGAAGTGGCTGGACTGGGGTGCGGAGGGTGGGGGGGGTCCCTCAGGCCCTGGCGGACCAAGCCCACTATGAGAGCGTTCCCTGACACTGAAGCTTTCTTTCTCTTTCTGCTCTCAACATGAACCCTGAGTCCTAGGCTGACTTCCAGGACCGCTGACCCCACACTCACACCTTTGCCAAGGTTGTCTGCTTCTCCCAATGAGTGGCTCACCCAGTTGTACCGATGGGAACACTGGGGCCTGGGGGGAGGCAGGACTTGGCCAGGGTCTCACTGGGAGTTTGTGGCAGAGTTGGGTCCTCAGCCAGGTCTTCAGAACTCCAGGTAACAGGTGAGATGCCTCCTCCAGGAATGGGAAGAAAAATCCTACAACATCATCTCCCTGTGACGTCTTCCTCCAGTGTGGATCTTTCAAGCCCTGCGTTGTTTTCCACTTGCCTCCTTCTGAGAATAAACAGAACGCATGCCTACATCAATGAGTGCTCCAACTCTCAGTCAGATTAACTGGGGTTACTTAAGCAATCCCCTGAGCAACCACCCATGGCTTAGTGACTGATTCCCTTATCCTCACGGGCCTCAGTTTACCCATCTGTACACTGGGAGGATAGCCTGCTCTTGGCTCTACCATCTAGTGACTTGCTGAGTTGGGGGCTGGTTTTGAGCGCCACTTAGTTTAGAGGACAGAGTCTTGACTCCAGCCACAGTCCTTCATGGCCAAGGCTGAGCATCTCTCTCCCCACTGACCCACAGCCTATGGTGCAGCAGCAAGAGGGCAACACCATCCAGCTTGCTGATGCTGGGGAGGCCTTCGAGTTCCCTGAGGGCTATGCGGAACGCTCCTCACAGCTGCTGCTCTCGGCCACTTTCCTCACCGCAGAGCTGGCCCTTCTGCGGAAGTCCTTCGATGTGAATGTCCATGATGTGAAGGTGAGCTGCCCCGTAATGACAGTCCCTGCTTGGTTGTCTGTTCTGAGAATTATCCTGGGGCTGTGGGCAGCACCAAGACTGGAGGTGCTGGGACTGACTTGGGTTTCTATCATCAGTTTGGCCCAGCACCCACCATCTCTCTGTCCATGTAACCACCATCTACTCATCCATCCATCCAACTGTCCATGCAACCAGGTTTTTATCCATCAACTTACAAATCTCATGCACTGGCCATCCATCCACCTTTTTTTATCCAGTCATCAGCCACTTGTCCATCCATCTCACTGTCATGTATTCATGCCCTAGACTCTATCCTTCCAGCTACCATCCATCCACCCTTCATATTATCCACACCTAGAACAGGGTCTGGTACTACTGAATAAGTGAGTATACACGTCCATCCTTCACCACCCAAACACCCGTCTACCCACTCAACTCTCCATTATCCAACCTCCTACTCCTCTGTCCATTCATCCGTCCTTCATCCATCACCACTGATCCATCCATTCATCCTCCTATCCATGCACCCACCATCCATCCATGTACCTTCTCATCCACCCTCCCACCTAACAATCCAATACTTATCCACTTTCCCATTCATTTATCAGACCATTCCATATCTTATTACCCACCCATCCTCCCTTCCATCATTCCTTTCTTCCCTCCACCCACCCCATCCACCTGCTCATCTATTATTCATTCTCCTACATAAGTGCTTATCCATCCATCCACGCATCCATTCAGCACTCATTTGTTGATCCATTTCCCCAGTCAATCTATCCACCCACAAATCCATCCACCCACCTTCCTCTCACCCATTACATCCATCCATTCTCCCATCTGTCTGCCACTTTTCATCCAATATTTTCTCAGCATCTGACCTAATGCTAAGAACCATGGACATTGGGTCACATAAGCCACAGTCTGGGCTACCCAGGAGCTCCTTATCTACTTAATCACAGAGTGATAACATTATGTTGGAGGGAACCTCAGAGGGCTTACCTTATAGAGTCAGAGGAAGTGTCTTTTAGGAAGGGCAGGGAAGGCTTCAGTAATCCTAACCTTGCTTTTATTTTATAGATTGGTCAGCTGCCCCCACAAACCACGAAGACACTGGCTGGCTTCATCCCTAAAGTGAGTGCCCTGACTGCCCATGATCACCATGTCTCCCCTGCCCTGTTCTCCAGTTGAAGGGACAAGGGATTTCGGAGGTATCTTTTCAAGGTCACATTTCCCTTGTCTGATGTGGAATATCCCGACTTCTCCATAAAGCACTCTTTGGGTCCAGCATAGAAACAGCTCAGTTTTTGTGAGTTGTACTTTCTATGTCCAATAAGAAAGAGCCAGACTGCTTGTTTTGTTTCTTTTATTTCCTGATAGACACATCCCTGCCCTTGCATGTCATGTTTCCTGGGTCCAAGGGACCTATTTCATGATGGACTCCTGGTTTCAGTTGAAGCCACCCGTCTGAGGGTAGGCCCTCAGGGGAATGTCCTGGTTTCTGTAGGTATCTAAGGCCTATCCCAAGTCGAAGCCCTTGGTGACCCAGATCAGGATAAACAAGCCCCCCAAGGTTACCATGAGGACAGGCAATAGCCTGCTGCACCTCCATGGCACCCTGGAGATGTTTGCTGCTCGGCGGCGGGGCAAGGCTCCTGTATCCCTCTTTCTCCTGGAAAGTGTGAGTAGAATCTGTTTCCCATGTAAGCCCTACCTTATGGATATTCAAGGCTTTTTAGTTGATAGCCAAGTAATGGATTGAAAAATCCTTAATTAATCCCAATTATGTGATCCTAACCTCCTGGGAGCTGTCACCTGATGTCTGATCCTTGGCTCTGCCACTGAACCTTTGAATGGCTAGAAAGATCAACAAACTGAGGGTCAATATTTGACTCCTTCCTTTCTCTCTCCTCCCTCCCTACCTTTCTTCTTCCCTCCTTCTCTACCTCCTTTCCTTCCTCCAACAGTCATTAGCATATACAAAGGCTGAGAAGGGCTCACCCACGAGAATATGGGAGCCTAGAAAAATCTCAAATCTAGGTGAGGAAATCACAGAGGACTTCCCAGAGGAGGTGATGCCTGACTTATGTTTTGAAGGTTGAGCAGGACTGACTAGAGAAAGGGTTGATGCTGGTGATAGAGGGCACTTCCAGGTAGAGATAACAGGGTGTGCAAAGTCTGGAGCAATAATGTGGTGTGTGCAAGGACCTACAAATGTGCCAGATATTTTTGAGAGTCCAGTCCTGGGGCAGGTACAGAGCTGCTGAGGAGTCTGGGTTGGGGGCATGGGGAGACTACTAGATTCAGTTCCCGAAGGTGGGATGGGCAGAGAGGAAGACCCCTGCTTTGCCATGGCAATGGTGCTGGGAAGATGGTGGAACCCCTGGTTTTACCAGCCCTTATGGGGCACCCACTGTCTTTTCCCTGCTTTTGTCTCCATCTGCCACCTGCCAGCACTTCAACCTGAAAATCCAGTACTCAGTTCATGAGAACCGTCTGCAGATGGTCACCTCTCTGGACAGGTAGGAGTCTGCTGCCCATGCTGGTGTCCCTGTTCCGTCATGTAGGCATTACCAACAGCACTTGGTTTTCTGCTTCAGGGTCTCCTTCTGATTCATCCAGCATGGCCCACACTGCCAGGCTGCTCTGGTCACTATCCCTTTTCTAGAATCCTCAATAGCTCCCCATTATCTGCATGATCTTTTCTCAAATCTTAGCCTGGCACTCAAGGCCCTTCTCAAATTCTCCCACTACGGCTCCTGCTCTTCCACTAGGCTCTTGCACAGTGAGTCTGATCATGGGACCATGTCCCCTTTTCCATTAATAAGCTTTTGTCCATGTCATCCAAATGCCACCTGCCACCTAGCACCCACCTCAAATGCCACCTTCTCCTGGAAGCCTGTCCTTCTACTAATAACAGCTAACATTTATAGAGTTCCGTCTATGTGAGGCACTGGTTTCATACATTATACTCATTATCCTACTTCAGTATCGTACTTTTCCTCATTAGCTTTGATGTTTGTCTTAATCTCTGATCTGACTTGTATTAGGCCAGGGTTCTTTCAGTGCCAGAGACAATTCCAACTTAACTGGCTTAAGCCCAAAAGGGAATCTTTGGGTTCACATAATTAAAAACTCTAGGCGTAGATCTTAATTTCAAGCATGGCTGGATCTTAGGTGCACAAAATCCTCAGGATCTCCCTTCTCCCTTGATCTTTGCTGTCCACGTTGTTGGTTAAATTCTCAGGCAGCCTGTCCCTAGGCAGTGGCAAAGTGACCCCAACCCCCTCTTGTCCAATTGTTCTCAATTACCAAGGCTGCTTCTCATTGGTTTAGCATGGATCACATGACCAATTTGACACTGGTCCCTGATGCCAGAGATGGAACGTTCTGACTGGCCAGATCTGAGTCATGTGCTCACCCTGGAACTCTGTATGCCTTGGAATGAGAGTGGAAAATGGGAGGTCTGCTACTGAATAGAGAATAGAACTTGGGAAGATAAAGCCACCAGATGACCATCACATGGCCTGTTTTGGTGCCATCATGTATTAGTGCTTACTGGAGGCTGTGCAGGGGAGGGGGTCACGTGAATGGTCCTGATCCTGTGTCCTGCAAGGATATGGGGCTGACTCATTGGGCAGCAAACCTCTGCATGCCTGGCCTTGGGCAGGAGCATAGACATGGCTGGGGGTTTCAGAGGGACGAGTCAGGACCAGTGGGAAGAGGGAGTGGTTTGAGCTGTAGGAAACAAAATGGGCTGTAATGAAAGGTGAGGAGGAGTGCCCCATCATAGGTAGCATCCAAGCAGGGACTTATGAGCACTTGGTCTGAAGGCTGTATAGGGACTTCTGCATCAGGGAGGGTTTGTAGGTGTTTGAGGTCCCCTTTATCCATGGCCAGGGACAGTGGCTTTGACTGCCTTACCCATGCCTTGTTCCCCCCGCCCCAACTCCATGCAGATTACTGAGCCTGTCACAGGAGTCCTCATCGATTGGTGCTTTCAACGTAAGTGTCTCAAGTGCTTCTTTCTCGTGTGCTTTGAGAGCAAGACTGTGCCTATTCTCCTTTGACACTGCAGGGATGACCCCTGAAATGGAGGCAGAGGGAAGAGGGCATCTTAACTGTGGGGCTTGGGGCAGCTGACTTGTTGTGTGACCTTGGGAAAGTCACTTAGCCTCTCTGAGTCCATCTCCTTTTCTGGATAGAATCTGGACATCTCCTGGATTGATTTTAATAACACTGTCGTGCATAGCAGCAGCCTGGGCTGGCTTGGTTGACCCAGCTGTCTTTTTTATTAGTCTCTATAGCCTCAGGGTCTAGGAAAGAACCTGACCAGTAGGCACCAATAATAATAATAATAACAACAGTAACACTTCCTGAGCACTTACGCTGTGCTCTGTGCTTTACCCAAACTCACTGAACCCCTGTGCATGGGTGCTATTATATTCCACTTTCACAGATGGGAAAACTGAGGTACAGAGAGGTAGCGAATGAAAGACTGATCAAAACCACTGAGTTTCCTGTAGGAGCAAAATGGGGTCCACAGGTCACCCGCTGTGTCCTGAATTCCTCCGTGCCTGCCCCATGACCCAAGGCCCATACGTCACTCAACAGGAACTAAGTGGAGGTGTAAGGCATCAGCCTACAGTCAAACAGGGTCCTGCCCAGTTTTGATGCTAGGTGGACAATTTGATGTCTCTAATATTCATTCTTGTGGTCCCCAGACCCAGTAGAAGTGAGGGCTGCCAAAATCTGTTGAATTGAGTTGAATCGAATGATGGGATGTAGGTATTCTCTCCTTCTCTCTTAACCCCAGGAGAAGAAATTGACTGGCTTCATTACTGATTATCTCCAAGAAGCGTACGTCCCGGTCATCAATGGTGAGGGCTTCAGGGAGCTTTGATTTTGCTGGTGTCAAGACGCACTCTAAGCAGGATGCCACCTGGGTGGTCTCAAAGCCCCTTCACTGGTCCCAGATAAGGGAGGCTATGAGGGAGAGGATAGCTAGTGCCAGGTCTTTGAAGCTAATGTAGTCTTAATGTCACCTGCCTGGGGACAAAGCCCCTTGCACAGTCTGGGACCCTTGGCTCTTGACCCCACACCATGAGTCAGATCTTGACTCAGACCTGGGATGTGAATACATGGTGATCAGGCTTATGTTCTCTGTGCCTGCACTGGCTGGCAGACGTCATGAGCCAGTCGCTGTGCTATTTCCCACTACTCTGCTCCAGGCGGCCGAGGAGGGGCTGTAAGGTGTAATCAGTCAACTGCAGGGCAGTCAGCTAAAATGACTCTTACTGTGTTTCTCAGATGCGCTCCAAGTCGGGTTCCCACTTCCGGACTTTCTGGACATCGATTACGACCTGGCAGAGCTGGGCATAGTAGAGGTGAGGAAAGGAGCTAAGGAGAGCCATGTCAGTCAGTACTTTTGGCCAATGAGGGATGAGCAAAAGTCTGCCTCTCTCAGCCTGGAGGGAGGAGGCTCGAGGAGGGCAGCAGCCATCAGTACAATCTTGCCACTCCCTTGAGCAAGACCCTGCCCCTCAGAACTTGGGCCTCCCTTGGCCAGGGGCTCCCCAGGAGGAAACTTGAATCCTGCTACTTTCCTTCTTTGGCATCTCAGGCAAATTACTTTACCTTTTTCTGTGGCTTAAAATAGGGATGATAATATGAGTGTATCCACCTCAGAGAGCTATTGAGATAATTCACCTAAAGGCATACAGTTAGTGTGTAATAAATATTAGCTTTATACTACATGCCAAGTATTGTGCTGAGAGCATTAAATGTACTTTTTTCTCATTTGATCTCTCCACTCTGGGAGGTAGGGACGCTGTTTCCCACTTGACCACTGAGAAAACAGACACTTAGAGATGTGAAGGGCCACAGGCAGGTCTAGTTTATCCTCTGCTCCTACACACCACCCTGGCTTCCATTTCCTGGCCACTGGCCTGAACCATGCTGAACGATGGTCCCTCATCCCTACCCGGCCCTTTGCTTCCTTCCAGAATGCCCTGGTGCTGGACTTGAAGTTGAACTGACCAGGGCAGGATTCGCCTTCTGGCTGCCCACATGCCACCACCCATCTGCGCCCTCTGGAGGAGCCCCTAACTGGAGCTGGTGGGCCAGGCCCCCCTACCACGAGTAGCCACCTCCTTTGACAAGGAGTGAGCCGGGCAGGCCTGGGCTGGGCCTTGGCAATAAACAGGAGAGAGATCCTCATGAACATCTGATGGTTCGATGTCTTTATTTGTAGTAAATTGATGTCTGCCTTTTCTTCCCCTTCAGTGGGTTTTGGAGTATAAGACCAGCGTGGGGTCTGAGGGTTGCTGGTCACAGCCTTGGGGGACAGGCATGGGCATATATGGAGTGCCTGCTGAATGCCATGCTTTGGGCTTTACTTGTACTATCTCATTTCATCCACCCAATAACCCACACAATCATGGCCATTCCCACTTTACAGATGAGTAAGTTGAGGCACAGGACCAACTCTCCTCACCAGGTCACACAGCTGAGCAAGTGGAAGAGTTCCTCTCAGCCCATCTCAGCTGCTTGCCCCAGATCTTGTGTTGAGGATGGCCCTATCCACAGGGAGCCTGCAGAAGCTCAGTGTGCTTCCAGAAGCTCTCCTGTGTCAGCCCCGGCAATCCTCACAAAACGTGAAGGACGTGAGAACTGTACCCATTTCACAGATGAGGAGACCAAGGCTCCAAGTAGAACAACTGGCCCAAGTCCACCTGGCAAGTCAGGAAGGGGACAGGGTTGGGATTGGAATTTGGGCTCTTGGGCCAGTCTGCCTGGGTTCAAGTCCTGGCTTTGCCTCCTTGCTGCTGTATGCCCTGGGCAAGTCACTTCACCTCTGTTTTCTCACCTGTAAAATGGGAATGATGACAGTACCAGCTTCTGCAGCGTTGTCCTGAGGTTTAAATAAATCAAATGATGAAAATGAGTTTTTGAGGCTGAGAGAGATGTGAATAGGTGTATCTGGTTGGAGTTAGGGAGGGGGTGCTAATTGTGCAAGGCCAAGGGCCAACTTGTGTGTTTGTGAGTACCTGTCAGTGTATAGGCAGCCTATGGATCAGGGCAGTCTGGGGCATGTGTGTGGACGGGAGGATCCAGTAGTAGAGGTCTGTGTGGGAAAAGACCTCTGGTGTCCATCCATGTCTGGGTGTGTTCTCGTGTCCGGAGTCTGTACCAGGGGCTCACAGACAACACTCATGTGAGGACTGGCTCCCAGGATTTGTCATATCTGCCCCATCACCTCTTCCGAGATTGGCACTGCTACTGTTCTCTAAATGGACTCCTTTTAAAAGTAAATGTTGTACACCTTCAATTTATACAAGGTTGTACACAAGTATATTTCAATTAAAAATAAAGAAATAAAAAATAAAAAGTAAATGTATGTTTATACATAATAAAGTGAACCATACATTTTAAGATAAATCTACTCTACATGGACCCTAAAAATCAGTGTCATTTGCTAGAACGTAAAAAAAAAAAATCCATAATTTTGAAAAAAATGTACATCAGGGGGTGATCAGTTGGTGCTCCAGCTCTGGAAATTACTGGGTTGGTAGCCATGGGTCTGTGTGTCTGGGTGTTGGTACATATGTTTGTTAGGATGTCTTTGTCTTTGTATGTAGGGGGTCTGGTGGGTCTGTGCAGCTGAGGGCTCCATGTCTGTGGGTAATATGGTGTGGCCAGAGGTCTGGTCAGGAGGCCAGCACTCCCGGAGTCTCTGGGGCCCTGGCAGGTTGGCCCTGGCCCAGCTTGGCCCGGACCCATGCCACAGAGGAGGGAGCGCCCTCCCTTGCCCGTGGCCCGGATGCCAGGGCTGTCTCCTTATCCCCCGCCGCAGGCCTAATCCCATCACCCATCATTTCCCCAACGCCGGGACAATGGCAGCATTGAGGCAGGCCTGGCAGATGCAGAGGCCTGGGTGATCCAGGGGTGGCTGATACCCTTCCCTGGACATGCCAGAGACGCCCCTCCACTCCCCCGGTCCCGCCCTTGGATGTTCCTACAGTACACTCATGGCCACCTGAAGCCTCACTGCCTCCCTCCCCAGGCCAGTGTTCAGATGGAGAAATCAAGGCACAAATCTGTGAGAGTCAGGAGGTCTGGGCTCTCCCTATGGTATGACCAGGGGCACACTGTGTGGCCTTGGACAAACCACAGCTCCTCTCTGGACCTCAGTCTTCCCATCTGGGAAATGAGAAAGGGGTCAGATGCTCTAACCTCTACTCTGATTTCAACATTCTTTGAGTGGCCAGTTACCCCAGATTTATCCCAGGCAGAAATGGGGACTGGGCTGGCCAGGGGAGCCCTGTGCTGTGACCCCACCTCCTCAGAAGGTAATGATGGAGGGTCTCTGCCCATGGCACTGCTTGCCTTCCATTCTCCCCCAGCCCTACGTGAGGAAGTGGAAGCTCAGAGAGGTGAAGGGACCGGCCCAAGGGCACACATGTGTGCAGAGGGGACGTGAACCCTGTCTGCCCGAGTCTGAATCCCCTCCTTCCTCTGTCACACCACACTCAGCAGCGGGATGCGTCATCCTCCTATAAGGAAACCAAGGTCCAGAGAAGGTGTGTGACTGGCTCGAGGTCACAGAGTAAGAAAAAAGCAGGTCTTTGATTCACGTTTCTGACCCTGGGCCCACAGCCATTGACTCAGGGGCCTGCCAGGCAGCCCAGCCCTGGGAAGATGAACACCACACAATGCTCCCCAAATCTGTGTCCACCCCAATCATCACCCACCCTGCCTTCTCCTGACCCAGCTCACTTTGAACTCTGGGACGACTTCCCAGGGATCTCGCCATCACCTGGAATTCTCAGGCACCCTGGGCACACTTCCTTAATGCCCTAAAGTCCATTGCCAGGATATTTGTCCTCACCGCCAGACCGCTCAGGTGAGGTGGGCACTAATTTGCAGATGGGGCAATCCCAGCTCTGCAGGGAAAGTCACTTGACAGTAAGAGTCGGGTTTTGAACCCCAGAATTCTGCCTCCAGAGCCTTCACTCTAGGAACTAATGCCTGGGGATATTTTTCCTCCTGAAATCCCTCCCCTGCTCTAATCCCTTCCTTGGCTCCCCATCACCCTCACCGGGGCTCTCAATTTGGCTGCCCATCAGACTGCCCCCAGATGCTTGTTAAACCTGCCAGTTCCCAGGCCCCCCAGCCCTGGCCTGCTGGGTCACAGTGGCCAGGTGGGGCCTGGAGATATGTATTTCAATTCCCATGGGTAGGCCCAATGTCTGACTCGGCTTGGGTGCCTGAGGCAGCTTACAGGTGTCTTGGGGTGCTTGGAGTCTTCTTTGGGGAGGAGACTGGAAGGAATTGGGGGAAGATAAGTTAGGCCAGAAACGAGGTAACCCTGTCCTCCCTTCCAAGGGGCCAGGCTGGGCAGTGGTTAAAATGGGAGTGTTATTCAGCTGGCCCGGCTGGACTCCTGCGTAAGCTTGGGCCCGCGGCTCCCCCTTGCAGGGCTGTGGGTCCCCGCGTGTGGCACAGGGAGCTAACGATCACGCTGACTCCACCGGCCGCAGGGGGATCTTGATGGGTTCACATATCCGTGTCTGTCCTGCCTCAAACGAGTGTCCAAGAACCCCTGCAGGGGCCCAGTTGCTGGCGCTGTGGAGCGGCAGTACCTCGGGGCTGCGAGCAGGAGTGCAGGGCCCCGGCGCTTCTGGGGGGCCCGGGCGCCTCTAGCAGGAGAATGGAGAAGCAAGCTCTGGTGTGCTCGCAGAACAGAGCAGTAGACAGCAAAGCAGAGCGCCCTCGAGAGCACACGGAGCTCCTCCCTCGTGCTGGACGTCAGGACCGTGGTTGCCCTCGATGGACAATGACTTGGAGCGGACACCAGGGGCTTCTGGAGCCCTCAGTCAGTAAATACGCATGGAGCTGTAACTTAGGATCCGGGTCCTTCTCCGTATGTGCTTTCTAGTTGAATAAAAAGCTGATTTTTAAAAAGTGGTGTGGTTGAGTCACCTGGCTCAGCGTCTGAAATCATCAGGATGAACACTGTAAGGGTAGGGGCCCTGAGGTTATGGGGTGAATGAGACAAACACCGTCCCTCCTCCCCATCTCACCAGGCATCGGTTCCGGGCCCCTGACAGGAGACAGGCCCACAAATACCCGGAAACAAAGCAACAGACATACACATCACAGACTCCAACAGAGGGAATCCCAGGGGGCTGTGGGTCACAGCCGGCTTGGGGGTCAGGAAGGCTTCCTGGGGGCGGGGGTGCCTGAGCCAGTACCTGCAGAAGGATGGCAAACAAAAGCCAAAGTCTCTAAGTCCATATAGTAACCTGTAGGCTCCCATCACCTCCTCGGCCACCTGTGCCCTGCTGCCCTTCCCTCTGCCTTGTGGGCCCTTCACCAGACATCCCCCTGGCCCACTCCCTCTCTACATGCAGGTCAAGGGCATGCCTGCTCCAATCTGAGGCTTCCTCTGACCACCATATTGAAAGTTGCACCCACCCCTGCTTTATTCTTGCCATTAGCCTCTGCCTTACTGTGTCATGGGTTTATCCCGTCCCTCCTCCAGAGCTGCGTTGTCCACTGGGACAACTGAGCGCTTGAAATGTGGTGAGTCTAAATTCGGTGTCCTGTCAGTAGATTTTGCAGACATAACATGAGAAAAAGAATATAAGTCGTCTCAATAATTATATATCGATTAAATGTTAAATGATAATATTTCGGTTATATTGAGTTAAATAAACCGTACTATTAGAATGAATTCACTCGTCTCTGTTTACCTTTTTTAAAAGTATGGCTACTAGAACACGTGCGTTTGCATCGTAGTTCTATTGGTCATCTCCTTCAGGGTCGGGGTCATTCCTTCCGTTTACTGCTGTACCCCCAGCACCCAGCAAGCCACAGGTCCCCCATAAACGCCTGCTAAAGGGTGTATGAATGAAGGTTGCAACGGATGGCTGATGGATGAATGAATGAATTTCTCTCCACCGTCATTGGCACCAGCCTCAGGAAGGGGAAAAGAGTACCTGTTCTGGAGCCTGGGGGACACTGGGTCTTGGGAGGTGGGGGTGGAGTTAGTGCCCCTCCCCCAGGTTGGCCCAGAGTTCCTCTCTTCAGGCCCCATGGCCATCCCCATGCCAGGCCTGGGGTAGGGGGTGGCCGAGGGTCTCCCTTTCTTCTCTCCTTGGGGTAGGTGGGAGGCGGGATAGATTCTGTGCCATCCAGGCGGCCCTTGGGGAACCCTGGAGGGAGACTCCGTAGGTTAAAACTCCGCCCTGCTCCCAGCTCTGAGAGGAGGTGGCTGCCTCTGCAGCCCCACACCTTCCCTCCCGCCCCTGGGCACTAGCCCCAGCCCCCATCCCCTCCCCCTTTCCTCTCCCCCTAGAAGGAAGGCTTAGCCCAGGCCCGCAGGACAAACCACAATTTGCTTCTGACATAACACACTGACGGATTTCTGGCGGCTGTGCCCCCCTTTGTGTCCCCAGAGCTGTTGTGGGCATATAAGGGCTGCCCCCAGGCCCAAGAGGGTAGAGGAGCTGGCAAGAGGCTGGGAACCTCCACCCACCCCTCGTGGAGCTGCAGGTATGGGTAAGGCAGCCTGTGGCAGCCCCAGCCTCATCCAGATCCCCAACCATTGACCCGGTGACCATCCTGCTGTCCCATCTAAATAACGGACACGGAAAGAATTCACCCTAGGAGGGCACTGGGGCTCCCTGGGGGGTGATGGGAGAACAATCCCATTTTACTGACGGGAAAACTGGGGCTCAACCAGGGGCAAAGGCAGGGTTGGGTGGGCTGAGGACAGAACCGTCCTATGGACAGGGCTCAAGGGATGCCCATTTTTCTTTAAGCCCTAGAAACCAACTGGTTTCCCACTGTGGGAATATTTCCTTCTGTAAGGGACCCCGAGGTTACAGGGAGCCGCTCTGGGACAAGTCTTGAAGAAAGAAGACAGACACTGCCGAGATTGCTACCGGTGCATATGGCATCCATATGTACCTTCGTGCAAGTGAGGAAAGGTGCCCTCCTGGGCAGACACATCCTGTGCCAGGGCAAATGGTTGGCTAGTGAAGCGCAGCTGGATTTCCATCAGCTCTTGCCCCCTCAGCAAGTACCCATCCAGCACACAATCATGCATGGAGGCCCTAGACACAGTCCCTGACCTCGTGGAACTTACAGAGATGGCAAACAAAGACACAAACACATAATGCATAATTGTAAATTGTGATAGCACCTTAAAATAAATATTCTGAGTGATGTCTAGTGACAAACAGGCTTCTTTAGACAAAGTAAAGGAGGGAGGCCTTTCCAAGCTCGCAACATTTATTCAGAAGCTGGGATGAGGAGCCAGTCATGCAAAGAACCAGGGGAAGAGCCTTCCTAACAGAAAGACCAGCATGTGCAAAGGCCCTGAGTTGGAAAGGGGCTTGGCATGTTTAAGACCAAGGAGGTTGAAGAGGCAGACAGGGACCTAGTGGGTCATGGCAAGAAGCCTGGGTTTTATCCCAAAGGCAGTGGGGAGCAGGGTTTAAGCAGAGGTTACACAAGGGGTTAGATGGGTATGGGACTGCATTGGCAGTTGCTCCATAAAGATAAGTCCCATCCTATGAAACTAGTAAGTTAGCCATGCTCTCACCTTCCATCTCATTCCTTCCAACATAGAGACCGGGGAAAAGAGAAATGGGACATGTGAAGTAGCGGGTCCCCAATCAGCCACACCTTCTGAAACAGCCTCATAAGCCAATGGGAAAGCAGGGCCAGGAAACGAAGCTCCCATGCTGCCGTCCTGGGAAGGAAGATCCCTCTGTCACTCTCCCTCAGAGACCCAGCATTCACAGGGATGCAGAGGAATAAGACTTTTTAAGTCAGGCACATCAGCCGCTGCTCTCCTGGGAACGAGGCTGGACAGAGCCGGGCCAGGCGGGCGGGAGGGCCCCAGGCTGGTGATGGGGCCCAGGGGTCAGGCGAAGACTTGGGCACGAGGGGTGCCTCAGAGTTCCTGCTTTTGCCCCCGATAGATGTGCCATCGAGGATGTTGGGCATGTGGTCCTTGCTTCTCCTCTGGGGGCTGGTGACTCCGTGCCAGGGGCTGCTCGAGAAGGTGGGCACGCTTGCTCGGATTGACAAGGATGAACTTGGCAAAGGTGAGCCTGAGGTGGGCAGTCTGTGAGGGGCCCGGCTGCCGCGTAGATGTCCGCACTGATATGCCCAGGGTGGCTGCTCTAAGGAAGCGCTGGAAACAGGATGTGATTCTCATCTACTCAGAGAGCTCGGGGGCTAAAGGTTTGCTTGCGGGATCCCATGGGTGATCAGGTCGCCTTCTCTTGAGAGGTGGACTGCGTGAGGCGGGCTTCGGCCCTGCGGGGGCTGTGTCTGCCTCGGGGATGGGGCCGGGTGGGATGGAGGAGGTGGAGAGGAGGGGGCTGGCTGTGTAGGGCAGTCGTGGATAGGAAATGCTTCAAGGAATCAACCTGGCCTCCTCCATCTTGGTCAAGCCCTGGTGACTGTGGCCTCCCTCCTTTGCTTCTGCCCTTTCTTTTGGTGCTACAGGGTGGCCCAGAGTCAAGGAGCTCTAGTCACAGAGGGTTTGGCCCCAAACCCGATTTGCTGTGCGACTTCGGGCAAGTATCGGCCCTTCTCTGGGCCCTACTTCCCTCTTCTGTAAAATGAACCTTCTTCTCTCAACCCTCCCTGTAGCCATCCAGAACTCGCTGGTTGGGGGGCCTATTCTGCAGAACATCCTGGGGACTGTCACATCTGTGAACCAGGGCCTTCTGGGCTCTGGGGGACTGCTCGGAGGAGGCGGCCTGCTGAGCTATGGAGGAGTTTTTGGCGTTGTGGAAGAGCTTTCTGGGTGAGTCCTCACAGTACGGCATCTCAACTGCCCACCTACCTACTATGAGCCCTACAGGAAGGTTAGTCCTTTCTTTGCTTCAGGGAAGAGAGAAGAGAGTGACTGTCTTCAATTTGTTGGTAGGCAATGGGGGTAATGGAGGAAGCAAGCCCTGGATAGGGAGTCCCAGGGCCTGAGTCGGAAAATAATGAGTCCACTGTGTATAAGGAAACAGGAATAGCAGCATGTCCCTGTGGTTGAGGGTTCCAGTTCTGGGCCTGACTCCAGTTACTCAGTGTGTGACCTAAGGCAAGTTGCTCAGTCTCTCTGGGCTAATCCAGGTATCTGCTTCATCTCCTTTGGGTGTCTACTGCAAAGAGCCCTGCTCTGACCAACCCCTTTTTGTTCCCTCCCCTGCTTTCAAGTTCTCCAGAAGATGTATCACTCCCCCGCACCCCATATGCTTTACTGGTTTGTTTCTCGCCTCCCCCGCTAGGTTATAAACCCCCGGAAGGGCAGGGCTTCTGTTTGGCTTGTTTATTGCAATATCCCCAATATCATTAATAGTGCTTGATATATAATGACTGTTTGAAAAATACTTCTTAATGAATGAATGAAGTCACATAATAGCTAATATTTATAACTTAATTACCACCTAGCCAGGGTTTTCTGTGTAACTAGCACTGTGCTGAACACAGTAAATTAATTATCCCATGGAATCTAGAGGTAGGACTGTTATCAATGGCATTTAACAGGTGAGACTGAGGTCCCCGGGAGCCAAGGGTCCTGTCCAAGCTCATCCAGCCAGAGTGGTGGTGGTGGGGGTGTGGGTGTTAGTCGCAGGCCTCACCTGCCTGCCCCAGGTGGGTGGGAACCATTCCATGCTTGGTGGTGAATCGGGGCAAGGTCAATCTGGATAGCTGGGAGGCATCAGCTAGCCGAAGGTGGATGCAGAGTGGAAGGAAAGTCAAGGGAAAGGTGTTCCAGACAGAGGGAACAGCCTGGGCAAAGGCCCAGAGGACAGAGAAAGCAATGAGCTCTGGGGAGCTGTGTTTGAGAACCCAGCTGAGTTTCATGTGCGTGAGCCTGTGGGGTGGGAGTGGGGAGACAATGATCCAGGCCAGAGACTGAACCAGGATGGAGGCCATGGAGATGGGGTGAGGAGAATACTTTAATTCGCTGAGCCTCCAATGAGGACGATATTACATTTATTGAACACATGCTGTACCAGCTTCAGCAACCACATTTATCTCACTTGTCTTTGCAATGTTTGAGGTGGGTACTAGTATTGGCCCACTTTATAGATAAAGAGACTGAGGCCCAGCGAGATGAAGTAATTGGGCCCACAGTTGACTTTATGGGTTACAGACGGCATGTGGGACACAGTCCAGAGAGGCTCTAGGCACCACCTGGTCTGAGATGGTCCAGGCACCAAGGGACTGACACTGGGGGCGGGGGGGGGGGGTCTGGAAGTGAGTGGCCCGCCCCTTGATGCCCATCCCAGGCTGAAGATCGAGGAACTCACACTGCCAAAGGTGTCACTGAAGCTGCTGCCTGGGTTTGGGGTGCAGCTGAGCCTGCACACCAAGGTGGGCCTGCATGGCTCTGGGTGAGTGTGTCCCTGGGAACCTCTACCCTACTGCTCCCCACCCCGGGCCACTGATCCACTGGGGACCCTACTCTGTTGCCCCCCTCACCCCATCTCACTGACCCCCCATTTCCTCCCACCGTACTTCCTCTCCATACCGGTCCCTTCCTGGATCCCACCCCACTCCCCTTCCCGGAGACTTCTAGCTCTCTCTCCCTGGACTGCCCTGCCCCATTGCCCAAGACTCAGACTGGGTGGGGGAAGAGGGTGCAGGAACCCGCAAAATGGGGCAGGGACACAGTGAGTGACAGGAAGGCATGGGGACTAGTCCTCTCGCAGGGCCACCCACCCACTCCTCAGGGCTCCCGCAGCCCCGGGGGCGTGGCCGAGGCGGGCCCTTTTGGGTGGGGTCTGGCAGCCTGGCCACGCCTCCAGCATCCGGTCTCGCAGCCCCCTGGGGAGCCTCCTGCAGCTGGCTGCGGAGGTGAACGTGTCGTCGCGGGTGGCGCTGGGCGTGAGCTCGCGGGGCACGCCCATCCTCGTCCTCAAGCGCTGCAGCACGCTGCTGGGCCACATCAGCCTGCTCTCGGGGTGAGTCCGCTGGTCTCCTGGGAGCGGCCGGCTGGGCGGGGCCTGACCTCCCCCGGCTGCCGGTGGGACCCGCCTGTTCAACCCGCTGCGCAGACCCGCAGACTGAGACCCATCACAGACAGGGACTTCGGCCCAGCCCACAGCTACCATCACCCACTCTTGGGCGCTCCCCTTCTCCACCACAGCCACCTCCGCCCGGAGATTGTCTCCCAGACAGAGCAGACCCTGGCCATCTCAGTTCCCCATCTCAGCACATCAGACACCCAGCTCTGCCCCCGACTGGCTGTGTGACCCCAGAGGAACCCCCTCCTCTGTCTGGGCTCCAGGGTCCCCAGCTGTATAATGAAGACCTAAATTTGATGATCCAGAATGCTCTGGCACTTTTACACCCGTGTCTTTCCCCAACTGTCCAGGACACAGTGGCCTTCCCAACACTTATGTTGAACCATCACTCCTGTGGGGCAATTGAGGCCCAAAGGGGGGCAAGAGACTTGCCGAAGGTCACACACAGATTGCGGCAAGGATGGAGATGGGCTGGCCTCTGGACTCAGATCCAGGGCTTTTCCCCAGGGCTGGGCACCCTCCCCTCCTCTGCCTCACACTTCGCATCTCCCCATTGGTTTCTCCACTCCAGGCTGAATCCCACGCCCCCAGCCCATCTTTGTTGGGTGGCTCTGAGCAGTGAGGGGTAATCAGAGAGCTCTGTGGTCGCTCCCAGGAATAGGGTGAACCAGGGTTGCTCCTGGCTCTAGAAAGGCTTCCCAGGGTTTCCAGGTGGGGTCTTTGGGCTCCTTAAATCCCGGTGGCTCCACCCTGGTCCTCTGGGCTGGAGAGGGCTTTGGGGGGACTAGAGCCCAGATGGTGTTGGTGTTCTGTGGCTGTGGCTCTGTGGTTGCCACCCCTCCTCCCCAGACTTCCCTAGTCTGCAAACACACCTGAACCCACCGACATGCACTTCTCATCCTCAGGCCTCCCCCTCTTATTCATTCAACAAATATCCCTTCATCTGCCCAACAGATGTTTACTGAACCCCCACTCTAAGCCAGGGACTCTTCTGGACCCAAATGTCACTTGCCTATAAATGTTGGAGGAGATGAAGGGAACAGACATTTATCGAGCATGTATACCAGACATGAATACAGTCCCATGTAATCTCAGCAGCAATTCTTTTTTTTTTGTTTAAATTCAATTAATTGACATACAGTGTATTATTAGTTTCAGAAGTAGAGTTCAGAGATTCATCAGTCACATATAACACCCAGTGTTCATTCCATCACGCGCCCTCCTTAATGCCCATCACCCAGTTACCCGATCCGCCCCCCCCCCAGCAACCCTCAGTTTGTTTCCTAGAGTTAAGAGTCTCTTATGGTTTGTCTCCCTCTCTGATTTCACCTTATTTTATTTTTCCCTCCCCTCCCCTCTGATCCTCTGTTTTATTTCTTAAATTCCACATATGAGTGAAATCATATGATAATTGTCTCTCTCTGACTGACCTAGTTTGCTTAACATAATACCCTCCAGTTCCATCCACATCGAGCAACAATTCTTTAAGGTGGACATTTTGCAGATGGGGAAACGGAAGTCATCCCCTGGTTTCCTCGGCAAGGCAGAGCCAAGATTTAAACCCCACCCCCTCCGCCTGGAGATGGGAGACAGCCAGAGCCCCCAGTGCCCACTCGACCCTGTCTCCCCGGTTGGAGCTGTCCCTGTGTGGTGGCCACACCCTCACACTTCTCTCCCTGCGCAGTCTGCTACCTGCACCGCTTTTCGGGGTCGTGGAGCAGACACTCTTCAAGGTGCTGCCGGGACTGGTGAGTGTGTGGGCCCCAGGCCAGGAATGCCCCTCCCCTTGACTGCGCCTCTCCTTCCCCAGCTTTGAGTAAATCTGGGTGCCAGGCAGGATTAGGCTGTTCTTCCCTTGCATGCCCACTGGGTAATCCCATCCTGGCCTGCCCCCGAGCCTCCCAGGTGTCGCCAGCCAGTCTGTAGGTGGCCTGGCACCCTTCATCCCCAGGCTTCCGGATCCTGAGTTGATAGCTCCAGATGAGCTGAGTCCCTGGCTCCCAAATCCAAGCCCCTTTCTTGCCCCCTGCTCTGTCTTTGCCTCCTGTATGATTATTGACTTTATACTTTTCTTTAAACTAGCTTTGAAGTAAAATTGAGTCACCCAGTTTTAAACTGAACCAAAACTGAGCCCTGGGTTTGGCAAACATGTCCAGAAAAGCACATATATATAAATTAACGCATCATAAGTCAAATGCGAAAACCTGAGAAAAGCTGGTCTGCCCAAAGCTGCCTTTCATTGAGGCCAGTAAGGGGACGGTCTTGCTGGGGTCACACAACGAGCAAAGGGTGGCCAGGCCTCCTGACCCCCAGTCCTGGCAGGACCTCTCTTGTGAGTCATTGTGAAGAATACCTGTGGGAGCCCATGGTTGGCAAAACTGCCCTGGGCTTGAAGAAGCCAATTGAAAATGAAGCTCAGGGGGAAAAGGGAAGGTCCCAGCAGCAAGGACCCCAACCCAGGCCCATCTCAGGCAGATTTCAACAACGTGGAGAGGGTACATTTAAATCACGGCCCCTAACTGGGCTCTCCAGGACAACTGAGTGCAAGACAGGATTTGTGTAACTCTAAGAGGTTTTAAAAATTAGGGTCGGTTACTAGCATTTTGAGATGGGATGTTTCTCCTAACGATCCTATTTCTGGCTCCTCTGGTGCAGTCAGCCACCCTAGCCACAGTCCCTCCTTCCTGCAGGTTACACACGCTGGTGCCGAGGAGGAGGTCCCTCCCGCCCAGCAGAGCCCCTTCTGATGTCCTCTCATTTCTGTGACATGCTTGACCCCAGAAGCCCTGGAGTTGGGGGTCCCTGAGTGTAAATGAAAAGGTAGCCCTCTCTTGTCTGAGAACAGCTGTGACCTTAGGTAGGTCGCCTTTCTTCCATCCCAGCTGCCAAACGAAGGGGCGGAAAGTAGGAAGAGGCTGGACTGGGTCACCCCTGGGCTTCCCGCTCCAGCGGACTCAGATTCTGTGACTCCCAGACCCGAAGCACTTCATGTCTGTCCTCCTCGCCCGGGGCTTTTCCGAGCGCACGCAACGCTGTAGTGTGTGCAGCGGACGGCGCCCAGGCCTGACTCTCCGGGTGGAGGAGGGGGGTTGCCCCTCTTCGGTGTCTGAATTCCAGGTGGCCCAGTGCCCACCTGGACAGCAGGAGGGGCCCGAGACCTGGGAGGGGGCAGCTGCCTTTGTCTCCTCAGGGGAGGGCTATGCCCCCACCCCTCAGCTGGCCTCTGAAATGTGCCTCCCCCGTTCTCCCAGCCTCCTTCGAGGCTTTCTGAGGGGACCCATGTAACTGGCCCTCTGCGCCCTCTGCTCTGCCCTCTGACACCAAGGTCCAGCCCCCCTACCCTTGCCTCCCGCCTGTGTGTCCCCCAGTCCGTCTGCACATTCTGACTTGCCTTGGACCCCAGGACCACTGAGCAAATGATTGAGAGAAAAGTCAGCTGTCCCCTGCTCTGGGCTGGGGCCACTTCTATTTTCCTGTAACACCTGTCTCCTCCGGACGCAGCTGTGCCCCATGGTGGACAGTGTGCTGGGCGTGGTGAATGAGCTCCTGGGGACTGCGCTGAGTAAGCTGGGGCCCAACCCCCTCCTCCTTGCCCCTTCTCCCTCCCCCCTCCCATTGCCCCAAGAGGGGTGCAGGGTGCTACAGGAAGAGAAAGGGGCAGAATTCTGGGGCCTTCACTTCCTCCTCAGACTGATGAGGCCACCACATGGAGGAGGTCTAATGGTGGGGTTCTGGGCTGAGGCCGGTTCTGCGGGGCCTGGAGGCTTAGAGCCAGCCAGGTCTCCCCCTGCCAGGGGCTGAGGGCCACTTGTCCAGCACTGGGGATGTGTCTGGTGCCGTCAGAAGCATGAGACAGATATTATTATTATCTGGACAGACAAGATGACTGAGGCCCAGAGCTTAAGTCAGCAACCCAAAGCCCCACAGCCACAGTGGCCTCCAGTCTCTCTGAGCCTTATGGAGACATGGATGCCTTTGAAAAATATAGAAAGACATAAACAAGATAAGGATAGAAAACTTAGGGGTGCATATGTCTCTGTATGTGGTGTTAGGTTGAGAGAGGCAGGGCCAGCTCGTGGTTAGTGAAAGAAACTAGCTCTGGAAAACAGAAATCCTGGCTTTGCCATTCTGTGGCTTGTGTGACCTTGGGCTGGTGACCTCCTCCTTCTGCGCCTCAGCTTCCTTATCTATAAAATGCAGACGACCGTAGTGCCCAAGTGAATACTCAGTGGAACGCTAGGCACTCAATAAATAGAAGGCGGGCTTGTTATTATTGGGGGCTGGATTCATGGGGTCTTTCTCCCTCCTCCCTTCCCCATGTAGGCCTGGTGCCCCTTGGGGCTCTTGGGTCTGTGGAATTTACTCTGGCCACACTGCCTCTTATCTCTAACCAGTACATAGAGTTGGACATCAACGTGAGTGCCCACCAAGGCCCTGCCCACAGCCGGGGGTGGGGTGGGGTGCTGGCAGAGGCTGGGTAGGGGATGCTGGGTCCAAATGAGGTGGATGAGCCCTGATGTCTCCTCCCCTACAGCCCATCGTGAAAAGCGTAGCTGGTGACGTCATCGACTTCCCCAAGCCCCCCAAACCCATCAAGGTGCCCCCCAAGGAGGACCACACATCCCAGGTTGTAGTGCCTCTGTACCTCTTCAGCACCGTATTTGGGCTCCTGCAGACCAACGGTGCCCTTGACATAGACATCACCCGGGAGCTGGTAAGTGTGGCCCCCTGCCCCCCTGTGGCCTGACAGTGCTAGCCATGAGCTAGTCACATCATCACTGGTCAGCCTTGACTAGCCCTCTTCTCTATAACTAGAGAGGGTTGGACAAGTTTACAGCATGCATATGCCCACTCTTGTCCTTGTGACAGATACCGCTAATCGATAATGGCCCTCTACTTGGCTAAATCTGAATGGGACCTCTGAATCCTTCTCTACATGGCACTCCAGGAAGTTACTTTCAATTCGTCAAAACTGGCATATGAAACGTAGCTAGTTTTCCGTCCCCATACCATATGAGTCCTTCTGGAGTCAAAGCCCAATTTTATACTAAACTGTGAATGGTTAACATTTCCATTGCTTTCTCAAGAGCAGATCTGAGTTGGAGAGAAGAAAACTAGGGTTGGGCTATACCTAAAGTCACTTGGACATTTGTTCTAAAGCTTCTGAGACCTCTCTGCTTCCATTCTGGCCCTTCTCATATCCTCACAGATGTCTGGAAGCCCCCCAGGAGCCTCACCCAGAGACATTTTTCTTAGTCTCAGCCTTTCCACAGGCAGTGAGTCTGAGGCCCCTAGGGCCTCTGCCTGCAACTCAGGCCCAAGGCGGCAAGGGTTGATTACTCATTTCCTGATGGTGGGGTCCAGAGAGCACTGTGAAGGCCTATGGGAGGTGGGAATAGGGCCCTGAGCTGGGAGGCAGGTGTTTTCTAGCTGGAGGGAGGAGACAGGGAAGGCTAGGCAGACTATGAGCGTGAGAATGTGTGTGTCAGAGCATCGTGTGTGTCTGTGTGTGTGTGTGTGGCAGGAGAAAGGGACCTCAGTGGCCTTGGGGTGATAGCTGTGTGTTGGGTGAGTGTCTGGAAATCCTCTGACCAGGAGAGAATGTGTTTGTATGTTTATCCTGTGTGAACAGGTATGTTCTACAAAGTGGACATGTGCAAACATCTGGATGGGGCGGCTGGGCCATTATAGATGAAAGCAGGCCTGATGGGACTGTAATGAGCTAGGGGGCCTAGTGTGCCCCGTGTCTCTGGCAGCTACTACTCAGCTTCCCCAAGGGGATGGGGTGCAGGCCCAGTGTGATCAGGTTTTTCAAAGTTTTAGCCAGAGCCTGGCAAATTTATATGAACTTTCTTGATTTGTAAATACTGGAAACAAATTCATAGGTTTTGAGAAAATACCACTTGGATAAAGGGCAGAAATGTCTGGGATCAGATCCCTGGGCCTTCAGATCATAAGCTCTGGCAGAGTAGTTTAAGAGTCCTGGAGTCAGCCTTCCCAGGTCAGATCCTGCGGCACAACTCGCCAGCTTATGACCTTGGGCGGGAGCATCAGGCTTCCCATCTATAATGTAATGCTGAAATGAGCAAAGGCACACAAAGCCCTTAGTGTGTGCCTGGCAAGTGGTAAACACTCATCACTGGCCAAGAAGAGGAACCTGAGAGTCTGTAGGGATGTGTGTGTGTAATTGGCAGGGGTGGGTGGGATGTGGGCAGAACTACTTTATGTATGCTGAAGAACTCCTGTCCTGTCTCTGTTCACCCCACGCCCCATTTGGGCTTGGGTCCAGGTCCCCAGCAATGTGCCGTTGACAACTACAGACCTGGCAGCTTTGGTCCCTGAGGTGAGTGACCCTCTCATGGGCTTTGATCATTGTCCCTCTTTCCTGATGAGCCTGAGTGAACTCCAGAATCTTTCTCAATACCACTCTCCAGACAGCTGCAATCGAACGTCGATTCGAATCGAATCGAATGTCCAAATTCACGCTAAAGTTGAAATGACTACCACTTAAACTTTCCTGACTGCAGATTTTGCTCGGAGAGGAAAGGATCAGAGTTTAACTGCCCAGAAGTCAACTGGACATTTGTCCTGTGGCTGTTGCCTCTGTCAGGCAGAGGACAGGAGATTCTTCCCCTCCGTCCACCTGCCCAACTTCATCTTGGCCTCAGTCTTCTCTGCCCTCGGGGAGAAGATTCTGGGTGCTGGCCCTGAGGAGGGAAGGGAAAGGAGAGGATTCAGGGAGGTTTGACTAGTGGGCATCCATCAGGATGTGACTTCAGGGCCTGGCCTCAGCTTTCCCGACTGTTCAGCTGGGGCTGGACCAGCCACTTTCCAGCTGTGGGAATCTGAATTCATACTGAAGTTGAAATGACTACTATAAGGTCCTTACGTAATAGCAGATGCTGACAGAGTTTGGAATGAGGCCCAGAAGGTCTGGGTTTCTACTGGGCAAGATGGAGGGGGCAGCGGAGTTTGGGGGAGCAGAGGACAAACTGAATCCTTGGAAGGTGGTCATTCACATCAACCCTAGGGGGTATGGCTGGGGCCTCTGCTTCTGGGAGTCCTTGGCCAAAGGGCAGAGGGGTCTCAGGCAAAGGAGAAGATGAGGCTAGACATGCAGAGGACCTCCCGAGAGCAAGAGTTGTAAGATGGAGAGGGACCTGGGGGAGGTGGAGGTGGCAGGAGTGGGGAACCCCCATGCCCACAGAGAGCCGGGCCTTGTCCCTCTAGCGTGGGGAGGCTGAGCCTGTCTCTGGAGGCAGAAGCCTTTGTACTTGCCATGTCAGAGCCCCATGGCCCCGGCTCTGAGTCTGGTTCCGTGGCTTCAGAATCTGTGGATACATAAGGATGGAATCTAGTGATTCCCTGTCTTTATGACCCTGCGACTCTGGGAGTTGGGGCTGGATGGGTCCCTGGGTTCCAGCATTCAAGTGGTCCTAAGCCTCGGTGACTCCATGGCTTCCAGCATTTCCATCGTTCCATGGTTGTGAATCTTGGAATTTCTTGATTGTGAGTCAGTCAACGCTACTCACTGAGCACCTACTATGTCCCAGGCCCTGTGCTAGGTGCTGGGTGTGCAGAAGGAGCCAAAGATGAAAAGCAGACGAAAGCCCCTGTGTTTCAGGAGCTGCCATCCTGGTAGGGGTGACAGACGTTGGATACATGAATAAGTAGACTGTACACCCCGTCAGAAGGTGGAAGAAGATGGGGCGGTGAAGGCAGATGAGGAAGGAGGGGGTAGTGCTTTTAGGCAGGGTGCCCTGCCAAGGCCTCACTGAGGAGGTGACATTTGAACAGTAGGCTGAAGGAGCGGAGGGAGGGAAACACGTGAATATCTGGGGAAGAAACAGCAAGTGCCAAGGCCCTGAGGTTGGGGGTGTGCCTGGCAGTTTGGAGGAAGAGCAAAGTGGCCAGTGAGTCAGGAGAGAATGTGGGGCCAGCGGTTGGAGGGCAGATGAGAAGAGAGCCGAGGATGGGTTGTATAGGGCCTGTGGGTCTTGCGGGGGATTTTGACTGTGAGACAAGGGCGTGATTCAGTTCCGTGGGTTGATGTCTCCCCGCTTGAATGTCAGCCTCGTGGGGGGGGAGCATGAGCAGGACTGTCTGGTTCGGGCCGTAACCTTAGCACCCAGCATGGTGCCCGGTGCCCATGAGGTGCTCAGTGGGTATTTGTTGACTGACTGATTCTATTATTGGAGCACTGAAGCTGCCCTCCCGCCCCCCTACCCTGCCCCTGCCTCTCTCCAGGCCCTGGGAAAGTTGCCCCCAGGCCAGCAGCTCCTGCTCTCGATGCGGGTGAAAGAAGCACCGTCAGTCACACTCCAGAACGGCAAGGCCACCATCTCTATCCCAGCTAACATCCATGTGCTGTCCTACCCCCCTAAAGGGACCCCTGAAGCCCTCTTTGAGCTGAATGTGGTGAGTGGCCGAGGGCTGGGAGCCTGGCGCTGGGGCTCTGAGCGGGCCTGCCTTCTCCCAGACCCTGATTTCGGGGATGTCTCCATCCCCCATTGTCGTCATCTGAGCCAAGGCCAGGAGGCCCGGGTGCCCACTCCATCACACGTCTGTCCTGGCCCGGGTCCTGTCTGCTCTGCCTTCCTCAGATCTCAGGAATGCCTCCCCATCTCCTCAGCCTCGCTGTGCTCAGATCCGTCTCCGGTGACCCTCCAGCTTCCCCCGGCCCTCCACCTCTGCTGGTTTTCCCAAAAGCACAGCTGCGAGAGGCAGGTCCCTCCCTGCTCACTCTCTGCCTGGCCCCCCAGGACAGGCACCTTTGCCTGGCACTCAGTGCCCTCCCGCCCCAGCCTCTGCCTTTCCCATCCTTCTCCCTCGGCCTCAGTGACTCAGGGCTAGCAGGTCCCACCTGGGTGCCTTTGTTGTCTGGCACCCCCCGCCCCCGCAGGGCCATCTCCCCTCCCCCCTTGACTAACTCTTCCTCTTTCGATATTCAGCTCAGGTGTCATCCCACTGGGGACGCCTTTCCTTGCCCTCCTTTAGGCTGGATTGTGGGTCTCTCCAGGCTCCCGGAGCCCCAGAGCTTCCTCTCATGCAACATCAGGTGCCCTTAGTGCTCCGTTTCCTGAACACCAGAGCCTTCAAGTTACCTCTGTATAGCCCAGCGTGAACCCTAGCCCACAGGAGGGCCACAGTAGGGATTAGTGCGGGGAACGGACAGTGGAAATTCACCTGTTGGCCAAAGTGGCCCTGTCCTCAGGCTCTTCCTGCCACATTCATAGCTAACCTCTGCCTGCTCTTTCCATGGCAGGTTTTGACTTTAAATGCCCAGCTGGCTCCCTCGGTTACCAAGCTGCACCTCTCGCTGTCCCTGGAACGGTAACGTGGGGTCCTGGGCCTTGTCTTTAGGAGCAAGAACTAGGTAGGGACCGACTAAAACCACCACCCATTCGCTGAGCATCGGTCAAATTGCCCGTGTTCTAGCAGCCTCTTCATTGCCTCCAGGACCTGCCAGGGAGGGGTCGGTATTAGCCCATTTTACAGATGGGACAGCCGGGGCTCAGGGCAGCAGGATCCAGAGCAGGCTTCTACCACTGCACCTGCTCCAAACCTGGCCCTGGGAGATAAACGTGCAGTGGGGACATGGAGTCCGAACATCTGCGTTACCAGCCCCAGAGACTAGCCACGGAGATAACTGTAAAATGCTTTGTTATTCATGTGGACTAGTTACTTCTCTAATCTCTCCACCCCCGAGGTAACTAGGTCCTATGATAACCATAAAAACCAAGATGGTGAGGTTGGTGACAGTCCTTCCTGACACACGTATGGCACTTCACAGCCGGCAAAGCCCAGGCTCACTCAGCGGGCTGTCCCCGGAAGCCTGGCTGCGGTCTGGGCCTCCACTCTGCAGGCCCAGTGCTGTCACCATGGCCTGAGGCCTGGGGACCTGCCTGTCCCTCCCCTAGGTGCGGGGGGCTTTCCCCGGGGGTCTCTGGGATTTGCCCGTCCAGAGCCGTAGGTCCCCAGTGCTCACCTGACCCTGTATTCGTGTGCTCCGCAAGCCCTCAGGCTGCTGCTTTCCCCCTGCAAGGCTCCATTGTCGCCCCATTTCTAACCTTGCCCCCCTGCCTGGGTTTGTTTCCCCTCCCTGGTGGCAGTGCCTGCCTCAGCCCTTCAGGAAATAGAGGTGTGTGTCCAGGCTCTGGCCCTGGACCTGTATTTGGGCCAGCTGGGATCCGTCTTTAGTGCTGTCTTTAGTGCTCACCTGCTGGAGGCCGGGAACCCTGAGTCCAGTGCTTAGTCTCTGGGAGGGCCACTCCTTAGGGAGGCTCGGCCACTTGCCCAGGGCCAAACAATTGGGAGGGGGACCAAGACTCCAGGGCCGTAGTCAGAGGGAGCAGTCATGATATATCAGAAGGTTAGATCCATTCAGGTCCATTTTACAGGTGGGAAAACTGAGTCCCTGAGTCGAGGTGACTAGAGGCAGAGTTGGGGCTGTAACCCTGTTTCCTGATCCTGGGAGTGGGGTGGGCAGAGCAGTGCTCAGCAGGTGGTGTGGTGGGTGCTGCGGCCCCTCAGTATCTCTCTTCTCTCCACCAGGCTCAGTGTCAAGCTGGCCTCCTCCTTTGCCCACGCCTTTGATGTAAGTTCCTGGGAGGGTAAGCAGCTTGCCAGTGGTGAGGGTCTTCAAATGGGGGGTGGAAAGGGGCAGGATGAGTCATAGGTCATATGCCTGAGCTGATCCCAGTCTGGGCTCTGCCCCAACAAGCCAGAGTGGGCAAACATCAGAGCAAGTGTGCATGTGTGTATATGTATGTGTAAAATAGTCATCATCTTAGGAAAGTGAATCTCATGATCTTCCAAAGTCTTGGAACCTTACAAAGTTGTAAACATCCAGAATCTCACAAGGACTCAAAATTCTAGAACTTCACACGGTAATAATGTTCCTGAACTCAGAAAGTTTTAACATTTCAGAGCCTCACAGAGCCCTTGGTGTCCTGCTTCTCAGAGGTCGGAGGTTCTGGAGTCCCACAATGGTCTCAGGTTCTAGAACATTCTAAGGGTCCCTAAATGGATAGGAATCTAAGAGCAGACCTCTCAAAGTTCTACTGGAGCTGGGCATGTTTTCTGCTCTTTCTCAGGCACTGTCCCTTCCAGGCCCCCCAGACCCTTCCTCTAGGAAGGCAGTTCTTCCAAGCTCACGCAGCCTGCGTGAAGCTGTTCTAAATCACAGAGTCCCCTTTGGGGTCATTGATGGACAGCCACCCCAGTGGGCCCTGTGCCCACAGGAATGTGTCCTCAGGCTTGGGGGAGGCTCAGCAGCTGGACCTCTGGATTCCCTGCCGGGGAAGGGATGAGCTGCTCCTGGTGAAGCCACACCTCCCAGCTTTCCCTGTGCTCTGTTGCAGGCATCCCGTTTAGAAGAATGGCTCAGTGATGTGGTCCGGGTGGCCTATGTGCCGAAGCTCAATGGTATGGGCGGACTTTGCTCTCTTCTTGGAAACATGGAATGTCTGAAATCAGATTGTCCATTGTTCTGATAGAGAGACTGAGGTTGGAGGGGTTGATCCCCATTTTTAAGATGTAGAAACTGAGTCACCGATGTTTCCATTCAAACTACATTAATTAGCACCTCCATCACACCAAACCCTGGGCCCTGAAAGCTGTCTGACCAGTGTCCTGTCCTCAAGCTTACCATCCAGAGGGAAATAGTCATATAAACAAATAATTAAAATTTAGATGACTCAGAGTGTGCAAGGGACTGATAGAACCTGAGGGGAGCCGCTGATGACAATACAGAAAATTTTGGGTTTAGTAGGATGAGTAGGAGCCTGCCAATCAGGAAAACTGAGTCCCCAAGAACAGAAATGGCTGGCTCAAGGAAACTTGTCCCAGCCCCCAACATACCTTGGATCTCAACCATTTCCTCCTCACAGTGGACCTGGATGTTGGAATTCCCTTGCCTAAGGTTCTCAATGTCAATTTTGCCAACGCAGCCCTGGAGATCATCGAGGTAAGCTTCCCACGCAGGTGTGACTTTGATGGGCCTTAAGCTTGAGCTGAGGGGAATGCCCTGCCTCACCATCTGGTCTGTCCCTGCACCGTTTTCTAAGTTGCTCAGGGCATTACAAGTTATTTCACCTGGGAATGTCAAACATATGACGTGTGCTACAAGTCCTTCCTCACTCGCCCGCAGTGGACATTGTCAGTCGATCACAGAGTCCTCTCCTGTTGAATGCAGACACGCATCTGACCTATTGGATGGAATTTGAGATTCACTCACAGAGTCACAGCTCCCCTGGCTCAGGCTGGCAAATATCCTGTGCCTGTGGCAGGCATGGCTAATAGTCCATGACATTTTTTCTTGCTGAACATCAACATGGCCTCACGATCCTTTTCAATCCAGCACCACTTTAAGTCTTGGAATGACTCTGGGAGGTGGGCAGAGCAGGGAATTATGGATCCATTTATCAGGTGAGGATCAGGGATGAAGGAGGCCAAATTTCTGGCCCAAGGCCGCTTAATAAATTAACAGGAGAAATGGTGCTTGAACTTGGGTCTCTTGACTTAAGTTCGGAAGTCAGTGACCTCTCCCACACTGGATGTCATTCATTCATCATTCACTCACTTGTTCAGTCATTCAGTTAGCAAGTACCTGCTGGGTTCCAGGTCTGGTGCTAACCCCAGGGCACGGGGCCAGGGGTGAGGGGAGGATTGGGGTACAACATGGAGACAGCAGCAGGGGTGGAGGGCGTGGCAGATGGGCTAGCCGAGAACCGTTGCTCTTTGCAGAATGCCGTTGTGCTGACCGTGGCATCCTGAAGCTGAGAATGGCCACCTGCCCTCCCCGTTGACTTCCAGAGTCCGTGCACCTGCCCACTCGGCCTCAATTTCCCTCCCAGCCTCTAGCCTGTGTCGGTGACAGTGTTAGTGTCCCTTATGCACCCAGGACCACCCAGGTGCTCTGGCCCTGCAGCTCTGCCCCCAGTCTGGGTTGGGGACTGCAGGGCTAGGCACAGGACTCCTTTTCGAAGAGCAGTGGAGAGTTCTGAGCTTTCAATAAACCACTCCTCTCTCTCGGCACCTCCCAGCTGGTTTGTTCCTGGGGGTACATGGGGGCTGCCTTGGCCTCTGTTTCTGGGACCCTCGCCAGCTCCAAGCCGGGGCTCCTGGAGGGTCAAGGACTTGGGGGCCTAGTTCTTGTAGTTTTGCCTCCCAAACTTACCTGGTTGGCCTGGGAGGCCTCTGTGTCTTGTCCTGCCTTCCTTCACCTCTGCCTCAGGCTCCTCATGCCCCCCTCCCCTGGCCCTTACCCCCTCCCCATATCTATTTTTCTAAGTACCCATACCTTTCGCTCTGTCTCTCTGAGTCTGTCTGATTCTGTGTCTGTCTCTGTCTCTCTGACTTTGGGACACTTCTCAGAAGTGATGTGTGAGCAGGAGGGTGAATAGGAGTTTTTCAGGGAGAAAGGAGCCAGCATTCCCGGAAGCAAGGATGACCTGGTCCTGCCCTGGAGGGATCCGTACTGGCTGCCCACCGGTGGTGGATTTACCACAGGATAGGCCTCCGAACAAACTACACCAAATGCTCATAGTGTGGATGGGGAAACTGAGGCCAGAGAGGGGCCTGGCTGGCCCAAGACCACACCACAGCAGAGTTAGGCTGGGGAACGGGGGCGGGGGGGGGTTCCCGCTTCAGTCCTGGGCTCCTCCCCACTGCTCAGGATGGGCCTCCTGGGTTCTGGGGAATGGCCCCAAGTTGGCACTTACGCGTGCACTTGAGGAAAGAGGTGCTAATGAAGTTTTGGGGAGTGGCTCAGGATTTGGGGAGACAGAGAGAGTTGGAGCCTATCTGAAGGTTTGTGCATTAATAGGAATGACCCTGTGACCACCCACCCACCCATCCAGCCTCCCAGCCTCCTCCCTTTCCTTCCTTCCTCTCTCCTTCCCCATCCCATCCACTCACCCTAGAGGTATCGGCCCCTGTTGGCTTGTATGCCAAGCCCGGTGCTAAGTGACGTGTTGGGACTTAGCTTTGACTCTTTTCTCACTTCCCTTGTCTCCTGACTCCCACCCAGAACAGGGCAATAGTTAAATGAGTGACCCAAGTTAGCTGTCTGTGTTCAAATCCATCCCAACTGCACATTAGCCATGTGGGATTTGGGCAAATCATTCAATCCCTCTGACTCTTGATCTCTTCATCAGTAACTTGCGGATGATAGTAATGAGGTTTTGCGGGTTACCCAGCACTTAGGATGGTGAGCTCAGGTTACTGCTACATGGCTCTGCCTTCTCAGCAACCTTCCTCTACTCCTCCCTCCCCTCTCCCATCCCAACCTCCTCCAGCCCTTCCTTGACCTCATGTGGCCATCTCAGTACCACTGACAGCCCTCCATTGTCTGGATTCTCACGGCCAACAGGAAGTCATCCAAAATCCCAGCTTGGCATTCAAGGCTGCCCATGACCTGGCCTCAGCCAATTCCTCTGGGAGCATGGAGAAGGAGCAGAGTGGTCTCTGTGCCTCAGGCTCCTCATCTGTGAAATGGGAACACTCTAGGACTCATTCATAGGTCATTTGAGGATTAAATGAGAAAATCATTATGAAGTACAGAAAAAAGTGCCTGGTATGTGGTAGATGTGTGTGCTGTGTACCCAGGGCCTCACATGGCGCTTCCCTCTTCCTGGAGCATCGCCCCTCGCCCAAGTGTGCCTGACAAACTCTTGCCAGCCCTCCATACGCAGGGCACCTGCAATCTTCAGCCGCACCGTGCTATAGGCAGGGTCCATTATCATGCCCACCACTGGGTTGTTGCTCCCCAGTCCAATTTTCCCACTTGACCAAGAGCGCTGCAAAGTCAGGGATGGTATTGCTTTATCACAGTGAGTCTTGTGGCTTCATGGGGTAGCCGTGAGAGCAGCTTATCTCCACTGAGCAGCTTATCTCCAAGATACTGAGCATAGGCCTGGTTTGCCCAGGGCAACACCATCTCCCAAAAGAGTCACAGTGGCGTATATCAGTCTTGGCATTACATGCTTAATACCTCTTACCTCAGTCAATTTCCACAGCGACCATAATCAGTGGATGTGATGGCTTTATTTTACAGAGGAGGAAACAGGCTCAGAGAAATGGAACTGGCCAGCCCCTAAGTGATAGAGCCAGGATTTGAACCAGATCCTTCTGACTCTAGTTCCAAAGCCTGGGCTTTTCCCTGTGATGCTATAAAATGCTTGCTGCATTTATTGTTTCCTGTTCCAAGTGCTTTAGATACATTATGTTTTCGACTACTTGAATCAACCCTGCTTTCTAGGAGCTGTTTTTACCCTCAATCCGTAGTTGAGGACCCTGAGGCACAGAGAGGTTAAGTGGCCCCTGGCCACACAGCTAGGAAGTGACAAGGCCAGGATTTGAACCCGGGCTCCCTGACTCCAGAGCCCAGGCTCTGAACCTCTGCACTTAGACCAGGGGGATGAAATACGATGTGTAGAGAGTCCCTCCATGGGCAGCCCCCTTGCAGCCCTGGCAGCTGACAGCTCATGAGAGAGACTGGGCTGAAGGAGGGGGCGGTAATGGGACTGGTTCTGTTTCCTGGTCCCTCAGCTCCCTGCCTGAGCCCCCCACATGGCCCCCTGCACGACTGAGTCACCTTTGGGTGAGTCCTTCACCTCCCAGGGCCTGGTTGCTTCAGCCTCAGACAAAGGTGCCTTTTGGACACTAATCCCAGGTGATCTCCCTGGCGCCAAAGTAGTGCTAATCCTCTTGGGGCCCCAGGGGTCAGGCCAGCCTCATGGCCACCAGGGTCTGGCTGGTCTCAGGACCGGGGAGGGCATGGAGGCTCAGGTGACGGACAATAGCCAACTGCCTTCCCGTGTGCTCTGCCCTCTAGTTCCCAGTGCTCATTGGTCGCTGCGGGGACCTGGGAGGTGGGGGGGTGGGGGGGCACAGAGCACCACTGCCCTCTTGCATTCTATTTCCATTTTAAAAGGGAATATATTGGTTTAACAAGGATTTATATCACACTCAATGCCAGACAATGGGGAGCCAAAAAGGGGGCTGTTGTGTACTGAGCCCCCACGAGTCTCCAGGCACATTCCAGATGTCTCCTGTGTAATCCTCCAAACCCAGCTAGGGCAGTGCATTTATGCCTGTTTCTCCGATGGCCAGACTGAGGGCCTGGAGAGGGGCTTGTGTGGGGTGGAGAGAGCAGATAAGACATGGGGGGAACGCAGGTATGTGTGTTTCTCGGGGTCCCTGCCCTAGAGCCACAAATGATCAGGTAGCCCAGGGCTGGGGCTAAAGCCCCTCCTCACACCATTCATGGATTGCTCAGATTTGTTGCCATGTGGAACCGGCAGGGACCCAGATGATGGGGATAAAAATGCCACCTGCTAAGTACCTCCTGTGTGATTAAATCCCTCAATCCTCACAACACCCTTTGGAGGCGGACCCATTCCGGGTCATCATCTCAAACCCGAAGAAACGAGGCTCAGAGAGCAATGGCAGCAGAATTCAAATCCAGCATCCAGCTCCAAAACCTGTTCAGTGATGCACCCACTGCAGATGAGGAAACTGAGTCCCTGAGTGGGGCAGGCCCAGGGGCCAGTGACGACAGTGAGCTTGGCAGAACTCGATGCCCCCATTGCCTCTAGGGAGGGAGGAGGAAGCAATCTCCTCGCAGAATTCAGGGAAACACATTTATTCTCAGCCTGATTGGAGAGCAGATCTTGACGGGGAGATAGAAATGCCCCCTCACCCCCCGAGGAGTTCTCAGGAGGACCTGGTGGGGGCAGGGAGGGGGTGGCATCAATGAAACATGGAGGCAGGACCCCGATGGGGGCTGGGGGTGGGTGGGAAGCAAAGACTGGGAGACCTCCTCACTCAGTGGGGAATGAGAGCTCACGTTCATTCATTCCCTACAGGGGCAGGGTCTTGGAGGGGCAGTGGCTGCCTCTGAGGCATTGACTGGGAAGGGGCAGGAGGCAACATTCTGGGGTGATGGAAATGTTCTATACTGAGATAGGGGTGTGGGCTACAAGGTTGTATAAAATTGTCAAAATTCAACAAATAAACACTTGAGATCGGTGCATTTCACTGTAGGTAAACTTAATATCCACAGAAAAGAGTCACAATGGCATGCATATTGAAGTGTTCAGAAGGAAATGTACTGTTCCCTGCAGTTTACTTTGAAATACATTTTTTTAAAAAGACAGATTCTTGGATGCGTGGGTCGATATGTGATGGAGCAGGAAGAACAGTGTGCTAATGGGTGGAAGGTGACAAGTATATGGGTCTTTAGGGTACAATTCTTTCAACTTTGTTGTATGTGTGAATATTTCATAATGAAAGATTGGGAGAAAATCTTCTGCAGGTCAAAAGAAGCCCACTTACTTGTTCTCATCACACCAGCCCCAAGTTTGAAGAGTCAGACCTATATGCATCTCCCTGAATCTTCCAATCTGTCCCGGGAGGCAGGCATTATACCCATTTAACAGATGGAAATGATGAGAGGCACAGAGAAGGGAAATGGCTGGCCCAAGGTCATAGAGTGAGTTGGGGCTTGAGCCTGAGTTTGAACCTGAGTCAGCCCGACGCTGAGTCCAGTCCCGGGGTGCTTCCTGGCTGCCCAGGCCAACTGGAGCGGGCAGTGCCTGACTTAGAGCTGGAAACCAGATGCGTCTGTAGGTGTTTCTAGTTCTCCCATCTGGGGGCCTGCCTCGCTGGAGTCTCCAGCAATGTGCCGAGACCAGAGGCTGATAAACCTCAGCTCATGTGACACTATCCAGAGCTGAACATAGCTCTCAGAATTAACCACAAACCGCAAACCTTTGTGGTTTCGGGGCTCAATGCCCGCTTTGCAGAGCACATCTGGATTCCAATCTCTCATAATTACATGGTGTTTCCCTCTCTAGGTCTGGGCTCCGACCCAACTGCTATATAAGGCTGGCCTGTAACTAGACTCAGCCAAAAGCAGAGGGCCCAGTGAATAGGACCTCTCAAGCCTGAGCTGCAGGGACGTTGCAGGGGTAAGGAGGGGCCCCTTCCCCATGCAGTGTCTGGGTAGTGGGAGGCTGAGGCCTTGGGAGCCTCTGTGGTCTTGCCTATAACATGGACACAGTCAGGAGAGCTCTCAGGGATCAACAAAAGGGCCTGAGCCACACCAGTTACGTGAGTTAACAGAGCTGCACTTATATTACCAAGGGATTTGGGGTACCTGGCACCTTTGCTACTTCTCTGAGACTCCTCAGCTGCTTGACAGAAATCCCTCCCTTGGTGTCCATCTTTTTAACTGAAGATGGTGATCCCTCTTTGTACACAGAACTTTCTAGGCAGTAGGTTAGGATGAGGTAAAGAAGCCAGAAAAAAATACATTGTTGCACATATTAGTCCTCATATTCTAGTATAAGTGAGTGCTTCCAATATTCCAGAAGTA